>NC_037689.1:46965612-47265612 GCF_003255815.1 Theropithecus gelada
TTTTATAGCCCGATGTAAACAGGATATGTAAAGTTACAGGGGAACAAGCCAATTCTCTCGGTTACAGCACATTTAGCATTTTTTATTGGTTCCCGCTGTGTCCTTATCGGGGATTTCCTAGGTGGTGTTTTTCTGAAGTTTGAGAGAAATATGGAGGAATGTGTTTGTGCTGGGCTCAGGAAGTTGGGAGATATATGGGGGATGTGCCTCATTCCTTTCACTCTTTAGAGTGGCCTCCCCTTATCACTCGGTATAAAGAGGCATCCTGTCACTCTTCTGTTTCTCATTGTCTTATTTTTATTTTCCTTATAGCATTTATAACCCCCTGGAATTACTTTATTTACCTTCAGGATATATCCAGAATCTGACTGCTTCTCACCCCTCCACTCTTACCTCCCTGATCTAAGCCACCATCATCTGGCACTAGGATGGCCATGGCAGTCTCCGCACTTGCTCCACATTATTCTACCCTCACTGGCCTTTTCTCAACAATCAGGCAGAAGCATCCTTTTGAGACAGAAGTCAGATTACATGGGTTTCCATTCCTCTCAGAGTGAAAGATGAAATGTTTGTGTGTTAGTCCATTCTCGTGTTGCTGTAAAGAATTACCTGAGGCTGGGTAATTTATAAAGAAAAGAGGTTTACTTGGCTCATAGTTCTGCAGGCTGGACAGGAAGCATAGCACTGGCATCTGCTTCTAGGGAGGCCTCAGAAAACTTACAATCATGGTGGAAGGAAAAGGGGGAGCAGGTTCATCACAGGGAGAGTGGGGGAGCAAGAGGGTGGGGGTGCCACAGTCTTTTTAGACAACCGGATCTCCCGTGAACTCAGAGCAAGAACTCAGTCATCACCAAGGGGATGGTGCTAAGCCATTCACAAGGGATCTGCCCCCATGATCCAAACACCTCCCACCAGCCCCATCTCCAACACTGGGGATTACATTTTGACATGAGATTTGGAGGGCACAAAACATCCAAACCATATTATTCCACTCCTGGCCTCCCAAATCTCATGTCCTTCTCATATTGCAAAATACAATCATCCCCTACCAATAGCCCCACAAGCCTTAACTCATTCTGGCATCAATTTCAAAGTCTGAAGTCTCATCTGAAATTCATCTCCTTCCAACTATGAACCTGTAAAATTAAAACAAGTTATTTACTTCCAGGATACAATGGTGGTTCAGGAATTGGGTAAACATTACCATTCTAAAAGGGAAAAATTGACTTTTAATCTACAGTTCAGTTGTAGTCCTCCCCTGAAAATGCCCTTTCTTTCTCTGCCACGTGGCTAGGTTGCAAATTTTCCACACTTTATGCTCTGCTTCCCTTCTTTTAGAAAGGGGCTACAGGCTCCCCACAAATCTGAAACCCAGCAGCACAGCCATTAAATCTTAAGGCTCCAAATCATCTCATTTGACTGCATATCCCTCATCCTGGTGCTTGCAGGGTGCAGCCCCCATGGCTGCTCTCACAGGTTGGCATTGAGTGGCTTTTCTAGGGTCGGAGTGCAAGCTGCCCATGGCTCTACCATTCTGGAATCTGGAAGGTGGTGGCCCTGTTCCCACAGCTCCACTAGGCAGTGCCCTGGTGGGGACTCTGTGTGGGGGCTTCAACCCCACATTACCCTACCACACTACCGTAGTAGAAGTTCTTTGTGAGGGCTCTGCCCCTGCAACAGGCTTCTGCCTGGGCACCCAGGCTTTCCCATATATCCTCTGGAATGTGGGGAGCTGCTAAGCCTCCTTCACACTTGCGTTGTGTGCACCTGCTGACTTAACACCATGTGGAAGCTGCCAAGGCTTATGGCTTGCACCCTCTGGAGTGGCGGCCCAAGCTGTACCTGGGGCCCTTTGAACTGTGGTTGGAGCTGGGGCAGCCATTATGTGGGGAGCAGTGTCCTAAGGCTGGGCAGGGCACAGGACTGGGCCTGGCCCTTGAAACCATTCTTTTATCCTAGGCCTCTGGGCCTATGATGGGCGGGTGGGGGGTGGTGGTGGGGGTTGCTGTCTTCAAGAGCTCTGAAATGCCTTTGAGGCCTCTTTCCCATTGTCTTGCATATTAGCATTTGGACCCCTTTTAGTCATGCTAATCTCTCTAGCAAGTGGTTGCTCCACAGTCCAGTTATATTCCTCCCCTGAAAATGCCTTTTCTTTCTCTGCCATGTGGCTAGCTGCAAATTTTCCAAACTTTATGCCTTGCTTCCCTTTCAAATATAAGCCCAAACTTTAAGTCATTCCTTTGCTTCCACATCTGATCATAGGTTGTTTTAATTTTTTTTTTTTTTTTTTTTTTTTGAGACGGAGTCTCGCTCTGTCGCCCAGGCTGGAGTGCAGTGGCTGAATCTCAGCTCACTGCAAGCTCCCCCTCCCGGGTTTATGCCATTCTCCGGCCTCAGCCTCCCGAGTAGCTGGGACTACAGGCGCCCGCCACCTCGCCCGGCTAGTTTTTTGTATTTTTTAGTAGAGACGGGGTTTCACCGTGTTAGCCAGGATGGTCTCGATCTCCTGACCTCGTGATCCGCCTGTCTCGGCCTCCCAAAGTGCTGGGATTACAGGCTTGAGCCACCGCGCCCGGCATCATAGGTTGTTTTAAAAAGAAAAAAAAAAAAAATGCTGCACCCATGCAGCATTTTTTTTTTTTCTTTTTAAAAACGGGGTCTCTGTTGCCCAAGCTGGAGTGCAGTGGCATGAACATGGCTCACTGCAGCCTCAACCTCCTGGGCTCAAGCCATCCTCCCATCTTAGCCACTATGCCTGGCTGAGTTTTAATTTTTTTCTAGAGACAAGGTTCTCCCTGCGTTGCCCAGGCTGGTCTTGAATTCCTGAGCTTAAGTGATCCTTCCACCTTGGTCTCCCAAAGTGTTGGGATTACAGGTATGAGCCACTGTGTCTATCCCCATGCAGCTTCTTAAATGCTTTGCTGCTTAGTAATTTCTTCCACCAGATACCTTAAGTCATCACTCTTAAGTTCAAACTTCCACAGATCCCTAGGATGTGGACACAATGCAGCTAAGCTGTTTGCTAAGGTGTAACACAGGTGATCTTTGCCCCAGTTCCCAATAAGTTCCTCATTTCTGTCTGAGACCCCATCGGCCTGGCCTTCACTGTCCATATTTCTATCACCACTTTGGTCACAACCACTTAACAAGTCTCTAAGAAGTTCCAAACTTTTCCTCATCTTCTTATCTTCTTCTTAGCTCTCCAGACTCTTACGGCTTCTGTCCATTACCCAGTTCCAATGCTGCCTCCGTATCTTCAGGTATCTTTATAGCAACTCCCCTCTCCTCATTACAAATTTTCTGTCAGGCTGTTTTTGCATTGCTATAAAGAAATATATGAGGCTAGGTAATATATAAAGAAAAGGGGTTTAATTGGTTCATGGTTCTGCAGGCTGTACAAAAACCATGGTGCTGACATCTGCTCCTGGTGATGGCCTCAAGAAGCTTACAATCATGGTGGAAGGTGAAGGGGGAGCAGGCCCATCACATGGCAAGAGTGAGAGAGAGAGAGACGGGGAAGGTGCCACACTCTTTTGAATAATCAGACCTCGCATGAACTCAGGGCAAGAACTCACTCATCGCCAAGGGGATGGCGCTAAGCCATTCATGAGGGATCAACCCACATGATCTAATACCTCCTGCTAGGCCCCACCTCCAACATTGGGGATCACATTTCAACATGAGATTTGGAGAGGACACACATCCAAACCATATCTATTTGTAAGTGACCTGCAAACCTCTCATGATCTGGCCCACTATGACCTTTCTGACTGTATCTCCTGCTGCTGTATGTCTCACCCATTTTACCCCCACAACATTGGTCTCTTTGATGTTCTTTGAGCACACCAGAATTTAAAACACCCATGTGCCAGGTAATGAGGACTGTTTTACACATAGAAGAAGCATCAAAAATGGTATGTGGCTTGACATGCACTACTAGAATCCAAAGGAAAAAGGCCAGTGAGAAAACTAGGTTATTTCCTTTTCCCTGCCAGCGCAAGTGGATGGAATCAGCCCATTACCTTAATTGGGCCTTGCTTGAGGATCAAGGCACATCTTTAATGGCGGACGTTAAAAGTGCATGCATAAGCCAGGAAGGAAACAGAGCCTTGTGGCTCTTGCCACACCCTGTGGTTTTGTATTGGCTGATTCCTCTTTAACATTCTATAGCATTTATGTATGTATTTATTTATTTGATGGAGTCTCTCTCCATCACCCAGATAGAGTGCAGTGGTGCAATCTCAGCTCACTGCAACCTTTGCTTCCCAGGTTCAAGCAATTCTCCTGTCTCAGCCTCCCCAGTAGCTGGGACTACAGGCACCTGCCACCACGCCTAGCTAATTTTTGTATTTTTAGTAGAGATGGGGTTTCACCTTGTTGGTCAGGGTGGTCTCAAACTCCTGACCTCAGGTGATCTACCCGCCTCAGCCTCCCAATGTGCTGGGATTACAGGCGTGAGCCACTGCGCCCGGCTGCATTTGTTTATTTATCCAACATATTTATTGTTTCTTGTCTATCTCCAGAATATATGGTCTATGTGGTAGGGATTGTCATCTGTTTTATTCACTGCAGTATCTACAATGCTTAGAATAGTGCCTGCCATGTGGTAGATACTTGTTATGGGTTGAGTGTGTCTCCCAAAAAGATATGTTGAAGTAGTTAACCCTGGTAGCTGTGAATGTGACCTTATTTGGAAATAGGGGCTCTGTAGATGTAATTGAACTAAGATGAGATTACTAGGGTGACTCCTAATCCAACAAGATTGGTGTCCTTATAAAAGGAAAATGCCATGTGACGACAGGTGGAGATTGGAGTGATGTGGCTGTGAGCCAAGGATACAAAGGATTGACAGCCAGCGCCAAAAGCCAGGAAGAGACAAGGAGGGATTCTACAGAGTCTCAGAGGGAGAATGGCCCTGCTGACACCTTGATGTCAGTCTTCTAGCCTCCAGAACTATGAGAAAATAAATTTCTGTTGTTTTAAGCCACCCATTTTCTGATACTTTGTTATGGCAGCTCTAGGAAGCTCATACTTGAAAAGTATTTGTTGAATAAATGCATCTGTTGCTTATATATTTATGGTCTGTCTTTTCCACAAGGATGAAAAATTCTTGAGGACAGAGTCTATGACTTATGCTTCGTTGCATCCTTGGTCTCTAGAACAATTCCTGGGCCAAGGAGGTGTTCCACAATGTTTTAGAGAGGCAGGATAGAATGATGGGAAAGCATGGGACTCTGTGCCAGGCAATTTGGATTTAGGTTCCAGTTCTACTGCCTTTGGGCAGGGTACCTGCACCACTGTCTTTTCATTTGTTAGCGTACATAAAGCACTGAGAACAGTGCCTGAGTCATTAATCACTCAGTACCTGTCCTCTATTATTCTTATTAGCTGGCTTATATGGCATGATGAGACTAAGATTAGTCATGGAAAACCTTCATCAGCTGGGGACTCAAGAGGCCAAGAACTCACTGTGGGACCTTGGGCAAGTGATTTTGCCTCTTTGGACCTCTGTCTCCTCTTCTATAGAGGAAGGTGTTGGATTGGCCCTCCTAAGGTAATTTCCAGCTTTGGCCTTTTGTGAGTTCATACAGTGTATGGCTTGTATAAACAGGCAAGATTGGTGCCACCTTCCAAGGGTAGATTGAAGATGTAGTACTAAATCATAGTACTCATTGTAGATCATGCCAGAGAATGAGACTTGGTGAGTTTTCAGTTGAGGAGAGGAGATACAGAGAAGGGGAAAACCTGGCTTTCTCTGATACCCCATCCTCTCAAGCAGCCCTCAAGTGCATCCTACTGTACTGGATGGAAATTCAAGTGAGAGATTCTGGGGAATCCTTACAAGCTTATTTGGGCCATTTTATGCTGAAAATTATATTCGTGTGATTCCTTTTTTCTTTTATTGATACAGACCCAACTTAACAAAAAGCATCATTATTTTGGAACAACTCACGTTACTGCTTTTACTTGCCAGCATGCCTGGTCTATTATTATTCATATTACAGTTGCAAGACAGGTGCAGTAAATAGGTGCCAATGAGAGTATGGATCACACACAAAAAAGTCTTGTCAACAGTAGAACAAAAGTAAAATGCAGCACCTGTTACTTCAGGCCAAGACTACTTATATATCAGGCTGAAATATTAACTGGGCTGGTTAGTAATTGGTTGGTTACCATTCAACTCATTCAAATATCAAATCATTTTTGTGTGTAGACACCATCTAGGTATCCCAGATTTTTTATTTTTATTTTTTCAGAGACAGAGTCTTGCTCTGTCGCCCAGGCTGAAGTGCAGTGGCATGATCTCAGCTCACTGCAGCCTCCACCTCCCAGGTTGAAGCGATTCTCTTGCCTAAGCCTCTCAAGTAGCTGGGACTACAGAGGCCGGCAACATGCCTGGCTAATTTTTGTAGTTTTAGTAAAGGTGGGCGTTTCACCATGTTGGCCGGGCTGGTCTTGACCTCCTGACCTTGAATGATCTACCCACCTCGGCCTCCCAAAGTGCTGGGATTACAGGCGTGAGCCACCGCGTCTGGCCGGCAGCCCAGATTTCAACTAATCCTCCTACTGGCACCATTGTTATCCTAGACTTTTTGCAGAGGGCTTATGAATTAATAATAAGTTCTCATGTCATCCAGATTGGGGTGGTGGAGAGAAAAGTAACAATGAAGTCAAATTCCACTAGGTCACATTGCTTGTCTCAGAAATGGGCCATGCAATTGGAAATTAACAGTGACAAGGGGAGCAGAAAGACCATGGCTCTTGAATACCCTACCCCTCACTTCTGGTGTGATCGTGGCCAAGTCACTTGCATTCACTCATCTGTAGATAGGTGGTGGAGGAACCTGTTTTACCCACTTTACAGGTTTGTTTCAGTCACAGATGAAACAATATACATGCAAGTGTGTTATAAAATATAAGACACTATGAGAAACTTAGTTATTATGGCTTATGATTACTACATAAGTATAGTACAGGAAGAAGTGTTCTACAGTGGATTTTTGGTAGTAGTATAATAGAATAAAAACATTTAAAACCAGTAATGCATTTAATCATCTTGTGACATTATGACAATTATTGGCTCTAGGGCAACTTCAGGTGCAATGGAACATTAAAAAATTTGTGAAACTTTTTTTTTTTCTCATTATACTCCAAGCTCTAGGGTACATGTGCACAATGTACAGGCCTGACACATAGGCACACATGTGCCATGTCGGTGTGCTGCACCCACCAACCTGTCCTCCACATCAGACACTTCTCCCAGTGCTATCCCTCCCCACTCCCCGCACCCAAAAACAACCAGGGTGCGGTGGCACCAGGCCCTGGTGTGTGATGTTCCCCACCCTGTATTCAAATGTTCTCACTGTTCAACTCCCACCCACCAGTGAGAACATGCGGTGTCTGGCTCTCCATCCCTGCGATAGTTTGCTCAGAATGATGGCCTCCAGCCTCATCCATGTCCCTACAAAGGACATGAACCCATCCCTTTCCATGGCTGCACAGTATTCCATGGTGTACATGCACTGCACCTTCCCAATCCAGTCTGTCATTGATGGACACCTGGACTGGCTCCAAGTCCCCACCACTGTGAACAGTGCAGCAACAAACATACATGCACATGTGTCCTTACAGTAGCATGATTTACAATCCTTTGGGCATATACCCAGCAATGGGATCTCTGGGTCAAATGGTATTTCCAGTTCCAGACCCCTGAGGAACCACTACACTGTCCTCCACAATGGCTGAACCAGTTTACACTCCCACCAACAGTGTAAAAGTGTTCCTATTTCTCCACATCCTCTCCAGCACCTGTTGTCCCCCGACTTTCCAATGATTGCCGTTCTAACTGGTGTGAGATGGAATCTCACCGTGGACCTGATTTGCACCTCTCCGATGGCCTGCGATGATGAGCATTCTTTCATGTGTCTGTTGGCTGCACAAATGTCTTCTCCCGCGAAGTGTCTGCTCATATCCCTCACCCACTTTCTGATGGGGTTGTTTGATTTTTTCTTGCAAATTTGTTTAAGTTCTTTGTAGATTCTGGCTATTAGCCCTTTGTCAGAAGCGTAGATTGCAAAAATTTTGTCCCATTCTATAGGTTGCCCGCCCACTCCAATGGTAGCCTCCTCTGCTGTGCAGAAGCTCCTTAGTTTAATTAGATCCCATTTGTCTATTTTGGCCTCTGTTGCCATCACTTCCAGTGCTCCAGTCATGAAGTCCTTGCCCATGCCCATGTCCCGAACAGCACTGCCTAGGCCTTCCTCCAGGGTTTCCATGGTTCCAGCTCCAACATTTAAGTATTTAATCCATCCTGAATCAATTATTATGTAAGGTGTAAGGAAGGGATCCAGTTTCAGCTCTCTATACTTGGCCAGCCAGTCTTCCCAGCACCATTCATTAAACAGGGAATTCTTTCCCCATTTCTTGTTTTTGTCAGGTTTGTCAAAGACCAGATGGTTGCAGATGTGTGGTATCATTTCTGAGGGCTCTGTTCTGTTCCATTCGTCCACATCTCTGTTTTGGTACCAGTATCATGCTGTTTTGGTTACTGTAGCCTTGTAGTATAGTTTGAAGTCAGGTAGTGTGATGCCTCCAGCTTTGTTCTTTTTGCTTAGGATTGTCTTGGCAATGCAGGCTCTTTTTAGGTTCCATATGAACTTTAAAGTAGTTTTTTCCAATTCTGTGAAGAAAGTCATTGGTAGCTTGATGGGGATGGTATTGAATCTGTAAATTACCTTGGGCAGTATGGCCACTTTCACGATATTGATTCTTCCTATCCATGGGCATGGAATGTTCTTCCATTTGTTTGTGTCCTCTTTTATTTTATTTTATTGAGGATTTTTGCATCAATGTTCATCAGGGATATTGGTCTAAAATTCTCTTCTTTTGTTGTGTCTCTGCCAGGCTTTGGTATCAGGATGATGCTGGCCTCATAAAATGAGTTAGGGAGGATTCCTTCTTTTTCTATTGATTGGAATAGTTTCAGAAGGAATGGTACCAGCTCCTCCTTGTGCCTCTGGTAGATTTCGGCTGTGAATCCGTCTGGTCCTGGACTTTTTTTGATTGGTAGCCTATTAATTATTTCCTCAATTTCGGAGCCTGTTATTGGTCTATTCAGGGATTCAACTTCTTCCTGGTTTAGTCTTGGGAGGGTGTATGTGTCCAGGAAATTATCCATTTCTTCTAGATTTTCTAGTTTATTTGTGTAGAGGTGTTTATAGTATTCTCTGATGGTAGTTTGTATTTCTGTGGAATTGGTGGTGATATCCCCTTTATCATTTTTTGTTGCATCTATTTGATTCTTCTCTCTTTTCTTCTTTATTAGTCTTGCTAGCGGTCTATCAATTTTGTTGATCTTTTCAAAAAACCAACTCCTGGATTCATTGATTTTTTGGAGGGTTTTTTGTGTCTCTATCTCCTTCAGTTCTGTTCTGATCTTAGTTATTGCTTGCCTTCTGCTAGCTTTTGAATGTGTTTGCTCTTGCTTCTCTAGTTCTTTTAATTGTGATGTTAGGGTGTCAATTTTAGATCTTTCCTGCTTTCTCTTGTGGGCATTTAGAGTTATACATTTCCCTGTACACACTGCTTTAAATGTGTCCCAGAGATTCTGGTATGTTGTGTCTTTGTTCTCACTGGTTTCAAAGAACATCTTTATTTCTGCCTTCATTTCGTTATGTACCCAGTAGTCATTCAGGAGCAGGTTGTTCAGTTTCCATGCAGTTGTGCAGTTTCTTAATCCTGAGTTCTAGTTTGATTGCCCTGTGGTCTGAAAGATAGTTTGTTATAATTTCTATTCTTTTACATTTGCTGAGGAGTGCTTTACTTCCAACTATGTGGTCAATTTTGGAATAAGTGTGATGTGGTGCTGAGAAGAATGTATATTCTGTTGATTTGGGATGGAGAGTTCTGTAGATGTCTATTAGGTCCGCTTGGTCCAGAGCTGAGTTCAAGTCCTGGATATCCTTGTTAACTTTCTGTTTTGTTGATCTGTCTAATATGGACAGTGGGATGTTGAAGTCTCCCATTATTATTGTGTGGGAGTCTAAGTCTCTTTGTAGGTCTCCAAGAACTTGCTTTATGAATCTGGGTGCTCCTGTATTGGGCGCATATATATTTAGGATCTTTAGGTCTTCTTTTTGAATTGATCCCTTTACCATTATGTAATGGCTTTCTTTGTCTCTTTTGATCTTTGTTGGTTTAAAGTCTGTTTTATCAGAGACTAGGATTGCTACTCCTGCTTTTTTGTTTTGTTTTGTTTTCTATTTGCTTTGTAGATCTTCCTCCATTCCTTTATTTTGAGCCTATGTGTGTCTCTGCACAGGAGATGGGTCTCCTGAATACAGCACACCTATGGGTCTTGAGTCTTTATCCAATTTGCCAGTCTGTGTCTTTTAATTTGGGCATTTAGCCCATTTACATTTAAGGTTAATATTGTTATGCATGAATTTGATTCTGTCATTATGATGTTACCTGGTTATTTTGCTCATTAGTTGATGCAGTTTCTTGCTAGCATCGATGGTCTTAACATTTTGGCATGTTTTTGCAGTGGCTGGTATCAGTTGTTCCTTTCCATGTTTAGTCCTTCAAGACCTCTTGTAGGGCAGCCCTGGTGGTGACAAAATCTCTCAGCATTTGCTTGTCTGTAAAGGATTTTATTTCTCCTTCACTTATGAAACTTAGTTTGGCTGGATATGAAATTCTGGGTTTAAAATTCTTTTCTTTAAGAATGTTGAGTATTGGCCCCCACTCTCTTCTGGCTTGTAGAGTTTCTGCCGAGAAATCTGCTGTTAGTCTGATGGTCTTCCCTTTGTGGGTAACCCTACCTTTCTCTCTGGCTGTCCTTAACATTTTTTCCTTCATTTCAACTTTGGTGAATCTGACAATTATGTGTCTTGGAGTTGCTCTTCTCGAGGAGTATCTTTGTGGCGTTCTCTGTATTTCCTGAATTTGAATGTTGGCCTGCCTTGCTAGGTTGGGGAAGTTCTCCTGGATAATATCCTGCAGAGTGTTTTCCAACTTGGTTCCATTTTCCCTGTCACTTTCAGGTACACCAATCAGACGTAGATGTGGTCTTTTCACATATTCCCATATTTCTTGGAGTCTTTGTTCGTTTCTTTTTACTCTTTTTTCTCTAAACTTCTCTTCTCACTTCATTTCATTAATTTGATCTTCAATCACTGGTACCCTTTCTTCCACTTGATCGAATTGGCTACTGAAGCTTGTGCATGCATCACGTAGTTCTTGTGCCATGGTTTTCAGCTCCATCAGGTCATTTAAGGTCTTCTCTATGCTGTTTATTCTAGTTAGCCATTCGTCTAATCTTTTTTCAAGGTTTTTCCCTTCCTTGTGATGGGTTCGAACATCCTCCTTTAGGTTGGAGAAGTTTGTTATTACTGATCTTCTGAAGCCTACTTCTGTCAACTTGTCAAAGTCATTCTCTGTCCAGCTTTGTTATGTTGCTGGTGAGGAGCTGCAATCCTTTGGAGATGAAGAGGTGCTCTGGTTTTTAGAATTTTCAGCTTTTCTGCTCTGATTTCTCCCCATCTTTGTGGTTTTATCTACCTTTGGTCTTTGATGATTGTGACCTACAGATGGGGTTTTGGTGTGGATGTCTTTTTTGTTGATGTTGATGCTACTCCTTTCTATTTGTTAGTTTTCCTTCTAACAGTCAAGACCCTCAGCTGCAGGTCTGTTGGAGTTTGCAGGAGGTCTACTCCAGACCCTGTTTGCCTGGGTATCACTAGTGGAGGCTGCAGAACAGCAAACATTGCAGAACAGCAAATGTTGCTGCCTGATCCTTCCTCTGGAAACTTCATCTCAGAGTGGCACCAGACTGTATGAGGTATCAGTTGGCCCCTACTGAGAGGTGTCTCCCAGTTAGGCTATTCGGGGGTCAGGGACCCACTTGAGGAGGCAGTCTGCCCATTCTCAGACAGGCCTTGTTGAGCTGTAGTGGGCTCCACCCAGTTTGAACTTCCCAGCCACTTTATTTACCTAGTCAAGCCTCAGCAATGGCGTACGCCACTCCCCCAGCCTTGCTGCCACCTCGCAGTTTGATTTTGTACTGCTGGCCTAGCAGTGAGCAAGGCTCTGTGGGTGTGGGACCCACCAAGCCAGGCACAGGTTATAATCCCCTGGTGTGTGGTTTGCTAAGACCATTGGAAAAGCACAGTGTTACGGTGGGAGTGTCCTGATTTTCCAGGTACTATCTGTCATGGCTTCCCTTGGCTAGGAAAGGGAAATCCCCTGACCCCTTGCACTTCCTGGGTGAGGCGATGCCCTGCCCTGCTTTGGCTCACACTCCATGGGCTGTACTCACTGTCCAACCAGTCCCAGTGAGAATGAACCTGGTACCTCAGTTGGAAATGCAGAAATTACCCAACTTCTGCATCGCTCATGCTGGGAGCTGTAGACTGGAGCTGTTCCTATTCAGCCATCTTGGAACAATCCTGTGAAACTTTTAATGGAGTAAAAATTGATAACTGTCACCAGTTCTTCCCTCCCTTCCTGACAAAGAATTCTACATCTGTACCCTTTGTCATGTTCCTTTGCAGTTTCTCCTACTAGAGTAGGTGGAGTACATTTCTCTACCCTCTTGATGTTGGTTTGGCCATGAACTTGCTTTGGCCAATGGAATATTAGCGAATGAGATGATGCCTTGATGTCCTTTAAATGTCCATGATGATTTGGCTTGTCTTTTTGCCAGAAGAAAAGCATATCTCAAATAGTCACTGGTCCAAAGAGAATGAAGAGACATGTGGAGCAGACCTAGACTCCAGCTGCAACCCAGTCAATCTGCAGCTGCAGAGATACCCTAGATAACCCTTAGAGCTGTGAACAAAAAAAACAAGTATTTATTATTGTAAGCTTCTGAAATTTTGGGTTGTTTGTTATGCAGCATGCAGTTGATGCTGACTATCAGCTGGAAGCTGAGCTGGGATTGTCATCTGAAGTGCCTACACATGGTCTCTTCTTTTTTGAGACAGAGTTTTGCTCTTGTTGCCCGGGCTGGAGTGCAATGGTGTAATCTTGGCTCACTGCAACCTCCGCCTCCCAGGTTCAAGCAATTCTCCTGCCTCAGCCTCCCAAGTAGCTGGGATTACAGGTGTGCACCACCACGCCCAGATAATTTTGTATTTTTAGTAGAGATGGGTTTTTACCATGTTGGTCAGGCTGGTTTCGAACTCCTGACCTTGTGATCCACCCACCTTGGCCTCCTAAAGTGCTGGGATTACAGGTGTGAGCCACTGTAGCTGGCCTACACATGGTGTTTTTATGTGGCTTGGACTTCTCACACCGTGATGGTTAGATTTCCAGAGACAGTGTCCCAAGGGTGAGTATTCCAAGAGACAAGAAGCGGAAGCTGCCAGACTTGTAATGCCTGGGTCAAGAAATTGGCACAATGTCGCTTTTAATGTATTCTGCTGGTCAAAGCAGTCACAGACCATTCCAGGATTCCATGAGGAGGGGACATAGAAACTCCCCCACCATGAAAGATGTAGCAGAGAATTTCAGCCATCTTTTACGTACACATATGTGGGTAATTTTTTTTCCTCAGAGGGCTTTCAGAAATAAGCATGATCTTGGTTGAGGGCTTAGAACTGGCAATTTCTTTGCTGGTTTTTAAATATCACTCATTTTTTCATGTCTGTCAAATGAGAGCTTGGTGAACTGATAGTAAATTCTAACCCCTGTCAGATAAATTGATTACATGCTGGTTACTTCAAAATCTATGGCTATCTTTCAAAGCTTAAATAATAGAATGGTAATAACAATAACAATAGCTTCCTTTGTGCCTAGCTCATTTCTAAATACATTTTGTCTATTGATTCATATGATCCTCATAACAAAGCCATGAGGTAAGTTCTTTTTATTAACTCCATTTTCATATGAAAAAAACTGAGGCATGGAGAGGATAAATAACTTGCTAGGATCACATAGCACTGGGATTTGAACTGCAGCTGTCTAGTTGCACTACCTAAAGGGAAATCATCCAATTGACCTTTATATTCCTCCTTTCACATGGAGGAAAACCAGCAGGTGTGTGAATTTGCTGCTATTAAATACTATTATGTGCATACATTATTCAAATATGTTTGTATTAGAGCTTGGATCCAGAAGTGGACAAATAGAAACATGTTCTTTCCTCTATACATGCTCTTAAGAAAGGCGATTTCAGGAAAATACTTTCATATTTTTGTTCCCCTAACCCTACACCTAGTCAACTTGAATTTGGGTCTAAAATAATAATGCATGTATTGACATCAAACTTTTTTTTTGAGACGGAGTTTTGCTCTTGTCACCCAGGCTGGAGTGCAGTGGTGTGATCTCAGCTCACTACAACCTCCGCCTCCCGGGTTCAAGCAATTCTCCTGCCTCAGCCTCCCGAGTAGCTGGTACTACAGGTGTGTGCCACTACGCCCAGCTAATTTTTGCATTTTTAATAGAGGTGGGGTTTCACCATGTTGGCCAGGTTGGTCTCCATCTCCTGACCTCAGGTGATCCGCCCACCTTGGCCTCCCAAAGTGCTGGGATTACAGGTGTGAGCCACTGCGCCCGGCCTCAAACTTGTTTTTATCAATGTCATCTTTTGGTCAAATGTAATTCATTCTAAAAGAGTGGGGTGTGTGTGTGTGTGTGTGTGTATGTGTGTAAATCCTATTCCTGTTGTGAAAAAAACGGGAAAGTTTCAATAGAAAAATATAATACAGTCATTGTTCTGAAATCCCATTTTTGAATTGTTTCTTAGTTACTTTAATTTATATGCTGGCACGATTTGTGGTAATTCATATTTATTAGCCATTTTCACTGCAGTCTTCTAATCCCTTCCTATTGGGAAATTTTAGGATTTCAGTACAGTTGGCCACCTTTGCTGAGGCCCTGAAACACTTTTTTGTAACTCACAAAGAAAACTGGTGTGTGGCCAGAATGGGCAGCGACAGGTGGAAGGTACAAAGGTCACCCTTTGTACAGGTTCCCACCATGAGTGTACACTCTCCACTTTTGTTATGTTAACCTCTTAATTATCCATAGACCGCCAAGGGTAGTGAAAGAAATTAGCTAAATTGACTTAGAAAGCTGCCGCACAGCCAGTTGAGATCCATGGATGGGCTGTGTATAATTTTCTGGTCAGGATGTAAACCTGAAATAGACTTCAGATGAGTTCAGAAATACTGAAATAACCCGAAGGTTTGGGGGTCATTTCTCAGGGCACAGCTGTGAACAGCATTCATTAAATGAACAGGTTTCTGCAACCTTCCTTAAGTGACCTAAATGGACATTTGAATTTTTTTAGTCCTTGGGTAATGTGTTCTTGGTTTAAGAGTGGGATATACTATGAAGTATTTTTGTGTGTGTGAGGAAAAGATGAGTTTTATTACTTAGCAAAGGATTAGGCCTAGCTGACACTCCAGTCTTGGTGTTAAGACTATATTTTAATCATTAACTCTTTTTATTCCCTTATATTTGATTCCATATTGAATTTACTCTTTGATAAAAGAGTCATAAATAAATGACCTTTATTAAAGCAGACCAATTGCATAAATACCCAAGATAGACATTTTCAAATGACTAATTTTATTAAACGCTGAAGAATTTCTATGTTGATGAGGACTACATTCTGTTACATATATTCTCTAAATTAAAAAAAATCTAAGTCAGGTTTGTCTTGATCTCACAGATGAGGAAACTGAGGTACAGAGAAATTCAGTAACTACAATCACAAAGCAAATAAAAGCCAGATTTTTTTTCCTTTGGATAGTGCTACTGTTTTTCTGTCTAAATTACTCAATTTTGGTTTCTCAAAGGACTTCAAACAGAACTATCATTCAACCCAGCAATCCCATTACTGGGTATCTACCCAAAGGACTATAAACTGTTCTACCAAAAAGACACATGCTCTCATATGTTCACCACAGCACTATTCACAGTAGCAAAGACATAAAATCAACCCACGTGCCCATCAATGGTGGATCAGAAAAGAAAACGTGGTACATATACACTATGGAGTACTACACAGCCACGAAAAGAATAAAACCATGTCCCTTACAGCAACATAGTTATAGCTGGAGGCCATAATCCTAAGAGAATTAATATAGAAACAGAAAACCAAATACCTCATGTCCCCACTTATAAGTGGGAGATAAGCATTGGGTACACATGGACATAAAGATGGCAACAACAACAACAAAACACTGGAGACTACTAGAGGAGGGACAAAGGGAGGGGGGAAAGGTCTGAAAAACTACCTGTTGGGTATATGCTGATTACCTGGGTGACAGGATCATTTTTACCGCAAACCTCAGGGTCATGCAATATACCCATGTAACACCTGCACATGTATCCCCTGTATCTAAAATAAAAATTTAACTATAAAAAATTACTCAATTTCCATTGTATTTCATTGATGGAAAGGTCTGGGTCCAAAGTCTAAGATGGAGAGTAAGTTTTAGATAATATTCAGTAAGAATTTATTTAGCGTGTTGTCTGGAATAACATTCCTTTACTACTTTTTGGGGTTGCTTATGTTGTGTCTAACTGTGCTAATTGCCAGAGGATTAACTCTCTCTGCACCACAGATGTTACTTCTGTGAACACAAGTGAGTACCAATGCTTGGCAGTATATTTACTTGTTTGGTAGCTTCTTCATAGGATGTTATATCAAGTAGGAAGACTACAAAGTAAATTTTGTTTAGTATATATTTTGTCATCCATCCAACAGCTGTCCAATAGGTGAGGGTAGAGGTATAAGGATGATTAATACAAGATCTCAGCCCTTGACATGACCATAGATATGCAGATGGACCATTCCAATATGGTATAATAAAAGCTATTACAGAGATGCTAAGTCTTATGAGGAGAGATGAGGGAGCAACCAACAGCTCTTTGGAGGATTCATGGAAGGCTTCAAAAGGTGAAGGTATTTGAGTGGTGTCTTTAAAGATGAGGAATTTGTTGGGTGGGGAATGGAGGAAGGGCAGAGAGAATAGCAGGCAGAAATGCAAAGTATGTCAAATGGCATGGAATGTTTGGGGAATGATAAGTAGCTTTAGTGGTTGGAATACAGAATGTGTATGTGTGTGGGACTTGAGGGAGTTGAAACCAGACAGTGAGGGCCCTCACGCAATGAGGAGCCATAGAAAGATGGAGTAGTATGATCAGATTTGTATTTCAGAAAGTTAACTCCACATTCTTGTTGGCTTTGAAGGACAGACTAGAGGAAGGGAGATGGGTACAAGCTGAGTACTGATGACAGCAGTAGCGGTGGTGTGAGTGAGGAGGTGACAGACTCTAGAGACCATTGGAGATACTATATTTGAAAATGAATTGTTTAGTGTGGTTGACAGAAAATGTGGAGTGGACCTTGAAGTTCATGTTTCTGTTTTAAGCAAATGGGACTATGAATTGAAATGAGTTATTCCAGAATAAGAAGGAGATTGGGAGAGGGATATGAAAATGTTAGTTTTATTTTTTTTTAGATGGAGTCTCACTCTGTTGCCCAGGCTGGAGTGCAATGGCACGATCTCAGCTCACTGCAACCTGTTCCTCCTGAGTTCAAGCAATTCTCCTGCCTCAGCCTCCTGAGTAGCTGGGACTACAGCTGTGCACCACCATGCCTGGCTAATTTTGTATTTTTAGTAGAGATGGGGTTTTGCCATGTTGGCTAGACTGGTCTTGAACTCCTGACCTCAAGTGATCCACCCACCCTGGCCTCTCAGAGTGCTGGGATTACAGGTGTCAGCCACTGTGCCTGGCCAGAAAATGTTAGTTTTGATATGTTGGTTTTGAAGAGTCTGTGAAATGTAGAGGTGGAGTTGGACAGTGGGATGTTAGAAATTTGGGTTTTGAGTTCAGCAGAAAATTGGGGTTAGAAATAGAGATCCAGGATTCATCTACATATAGAGGGCAGTTAAAGCTTTAGAAACAATGGGGTCGTGTAGGAAGAGTGAAGGAGACTGGGAAGGAGTGGACAGAAAGATCAGAGAGGAACGAAGAGAGGATGCTGTGTGGAATGGAGGAGAAGAGAAGCTAAAAGGATGGAATGGTTGGCAATGCCAAGTGATTCAGGGAGACCAAGGAGACTAAAGATTGATAAGAATTTATAGGATTTAGTACTTAGGAGGCCCTCAGTGACCAAGTCAGCAAAAAAGCAGGTTTCAAAACAATATGTAAAACATACACTCAGAAAAATATGTATTTTCTTTAAAAAAAAATTTTATATATATATATTTTAATCATTATTTTTAAATAGAGATGGGGCCTTGCTTTGTTGACCAGGCTGGTCCCAAACTCCTGGCCTCAAATGATCCTCCCATCTCAGCCTCCCAAAGTGCTAGAATTACAGGTATGAGCCACTGCATCTGGCCAGAAAAATATGTATTTTCTAACATCATCTTTATAATACAGTGCATTGAAAACCCTAGAGGGACAGATTCCTAACAGTGCTTATCTCTTGGTGGTGAGATTGGGGTGATTTTTATTACTGTTTTTTGTTTTTGCTTATATACACTTTCCAAATGTCTGACAACAACCATGCATTGCTTTTGTAATCATAAAATAACACAATAAAAATTCTTAAAAAAGGAAGTCACCAGTCACCTTGCTGAGAATGGTTTCAGTGGAGTGGAGTGATGGGAAGCAGAAGTTGGATTCTGATGGATTGCAGAGATAATTGGAGCAGAGGAAATGGGAACAGGGAGAGTTGACTCCTTGTTGGTGGCAGAGGCAGAAAAGAGCATGAGACCATCCTGGCCAACATGGTGAAATCCCGTTTCTATCAAAAATATAAAAAATTAGCCAGGTGTGGTGGCGTGCACCTGTAATCCCAGCTACTCGGGACGCTGAAGCAGAAGAATCGCTTGAACCTGGGAGGCAGAGGTTGCAGTGAGCAGAGATCGCACCATTGCACTCAGCCTGGGTGACAAGGGTGAGACTCCATCTCAAAAAAAAAAAAAAAAAAAAGAGAGAGCAGTAGCCTGTTTTAGTGGAAGGATTGAGAAAAGAATTTATTGATAGCGGCAGTTCTCAATCCTTTACCTCTCTGGACCCTTTTTCTACTCATAAAACGTTATTGAGGACCCCAAAAAGCTTTTGTTTGTGGGGATTATATTTATCAATATTTATTATATTATATAGTAATATAAAAATTTAAAAAATATTTGATTAAATAGCAATCATAACTCCATTACTTCTTATCATAGCATACTTTAATGAAAAATAACTATTTTTCTAAACAAAAAAATTAGTGAGAAGAGCGACATTGTTTTGCATTTTTGCAAATTTCTTTAATGTCTGACTTAGTAAAAGACCAGCTGTATTCTTGTATCTCCTACATTTGATCTGTCGCAATATGTTTTCTTTGTTGAAGTAAATAAGAAATATCTTACCTCACTTACATGTGTGGTTGGTAAAAGGAAGACCTTGCGGATCCCTAGAAAGGGCCTCAGGGACCCTCACCCTTGCAGGGGTTCCTGGACTACCCTTTGAGAACCACTGATTTATAATATGGGAAGAAATTTGAACATGCTTATAACCTGAACAGAAGGAGGCAGAAAAGAGGTGGAGATTTAAAATTCAAGGGAAGGAGGCATAACTGTTGGAATATACCAATATAGATAGAGGGTTTACCTTTTTTTTTTTTTTTTTCTAGAAATAGAGTCTTGCTCTGTCACCCAGGCTGGAGTGCAGTGGCGCGATATCAGGTCACTGTAACCTCTGCCTCCTGGGTTCAAGCAATTCTCCTGCCTCAGTGTCTCGAGTAGCTGGAATTACAGACGCCTGTCACCATGCCCAGGTAATTTTTGTATTTTTAGTAGAGATGGGGTTTCACCATGTTGACCAGGCTGGTCTTGAACTCTTGACCTCAGATGATCCACCCACCTTGGCCTCCCAAAGTGCTAGGATTATAGGCGTGAGCTACCGTGCCTGGCTGAGGGTTCACCTTTTTAAGGAGAGGAGATAGGTAGGTTAGAGTTATAAGGATGAATATGGCTATACATACATTTGGAGGAGTGGAGTGAGTTGAGGGATTTCATCTCCATTAGCGTCAGTTTCCTCTGAAACAGCAGGAAAAAAAAAAACCAACACTTTCTGGGAGTAAGAGGCCATAGAATGGAACGGGGACCTTATGGAGTGCCATGAACGTTGTTATTTCTATAGTTCGTCTGTATGCATAATACAAGATGAGATGCTGGCTGTGTGAAGATTTAAGTGTTTCTGTGAGTAGGAACCTGCATTTCTAGTGCAGTGCAGGGAATATCTTGAGTTGCATGACCCTTTGTTTCTCCTTCTCACTTATCAAAGCGAATATCTTCTCTGTATTCAATTGTCTTGTTACTTAGAAACTCAAATTCACACTCATGAACCTTCTATCTTGAAAACAGTGTCTTAGCCTCATTAAACATCCAGGTTGTCAACATGGTAATTCTCAATTCCATTTTGTAAGCACATGTGTTCTCTTTTAAGCTGTGAAGTTTTTAACAGTCAGAAGCTGAATGATGCTCAGGGTAAGAGCTTCTGTCTGGGTTGATGACACAATAAAAACTGTTCAGGATGACAAGGAAGGCACTCAGCAAACTGTGAGTCATCCTGTCTCTGACTCTCCAGTAGATGTATGTATATGTGATGGTGGAAATGAATCCAACACTGCAAATAATCAAAACCAATAATTAGTTTAGTGCACTAAGCTAATCTGTTCAAAAGATTGGATTATAAAATACCAAATCCAGCTAAATATTCTTTGCAAGAGATAAAACAAAAGTATAAGGACACGAAAAGGTTTTGAATAAAGGGATAAATTAAGTTATACCAGACAAATAATCAGAAGAAGGGTGGTACGGCAATATAAATATCAGAAAGAAGATACCATAAAGGAAAAAAAATTCCAAAGAAATCACTACACATGATAGAGGCAACATTTAATCAGGAATATACACTAATCCGGATCCTGTATATATCTAATAATAGACTGTCAAAATATATAAAGAACAAGTCATTAGAATTTCAAGAAATATTAACAAACTTCACAATTAGAAGAGAACATTATGTCTTCTGAACACTAACAAATAAGCAGACACAAAAGTAAACAGGTCATAATCAATTTAAACAACACAATTACAAGCTAGATCTAATGGATATATATATCAGAAATACATATTTTATATATAACATTATATATTAAATATATAATATATAATTTCATATATAACATTTATATATATATATAATTCTGTACATTTGGGGAAACATGAACACAAAAAAATTACTGCATGCTAGCCCACCAAGCAAGTCTTGACAAATACTAAGAACTGATAATCAAATGATTACATATTAGCTTATCAAAATGTAATTGAAACAAAAAGATAGTCAAAATAACCCATAATAGACATTTTTGTAGTATAATAGAGTTTTTTCAACTATTAACTAAACCTCAGACTTTGTTTGGATTTCACTGGTTTTTCCATAAATAGCCTTTTCCTGTTCCAGTCCAACCCAGGACAATTTTTGTGTTTAAATTCATGAGAGATATTGATCTGTAGTTTTCTTTTTTTTGTATTTTCTTTGTCTACTTTTGGAATCAGGGTAATACTCGTCTCATGAAATGAGTTGGAAAGTAATTCCTCATTTTTTAGTTTTTGCACAAGATTGTGTAGAACTGGGTTTAATTCTTTAAAAGTTTGGTAGAATTCTCCAGTGAAACCATCTGGGTATGGAAATTTCTTTTTTTGGGAGCTTTTAAATTATGAATTCAATTTTTTTGATGGTCGTGAGACTATTTAGATTATCTATTTAATCTTAGTTGAGTTTTGGTAGTTTTTGTTTTTTTAGGAAATGGTCCATCTTTTCTAAATTTTTGAATTCATGAGCATAAAGTTGTCCATATTATTCTCTTACTATCTGTTTAATGGCTCCAGAATCTTTAGTGATATCCCATTTCATTTTCAACATTCGTAAAGTGTATCTTCTCCATTTTTATTTTTGTCAGTCTTGCTAAAGGTTTAGCAGTTTTACTGAATTTTTCGAAGAACTAGCTTTTTGTTTCACTGATTTTTTTTCTTTCTTTCTTTTTTTTTTTTAAATTTGTTGATTTCTCTTTTTATCTTATCTGATCCTTTGCTTGCTTTGGGTTCATTTTGTTCTACTTTTTTAGTTTCTTGAGATAAAAACTTAAGATTATTAATTTGAGACCTCTTCTCTTTTCTAATGTAAGCACTTGGTACTAGAAATTATCCTTTCAGAAATTCTTTAGCTGTATGTTACCTATTTTGTTATATTTTATTTTCATTTTTATTCAGTTCTTTGTATAATTTATTTCCTTTTTGACTTCCTCTTTGATTTATGGATTATTTAGAAGTGTGTTTGTTAATTTCCATGTGTTCAGAGATTTTCCTGTCTTTGTTATTGATTTCTAGTTTGATTCCATTATTGTCAGAGAGTACACTCTGTGTGTTCTTTGAAATTTGTTGAGGTTTGTTTTAAGGCTCAAAATACAGTCTATCTTGGTGAATGTTCCACGAGAACTTGAAAAAAATGTGTATTCTGCTGTTGCTGGGTGGAATGTTCTATACCAACTGAGCATCCTAAATCCAAAAATCTGACATCTGAAATGCTCCAAAATCTGGAGCTTTTTGAGCACCAACATGCTCAAAGGAAATGCTCATTGGAATATTTCAGATTTCAGATTTTTGGATTTGGTATGCTCAACTGGTGAGTATAATGCAAATATCTAGAATCTGAGGAAAAACTGAAATTTATAATACTTCTGGTCCCAAGCTTTTTGGATAAGGGACATTCAACCTGTATATGTTGATTGTGTTGTTCAAATCTTCTATATCTTTGATGATTTTCTATCTAGAAGTTCTATCAATTGCTGATAAGAGGGGGTATTGAATTCTTCAACCATAATTGTGGATTTATCTATTCAACCTTTCAGCCCTATTTTTTTTAAAAACAACTTTTATTTTAGGTTCAGGGGTACATGTGAAGGTTTGTTATACAGGTAAACTCGTGTTATGGGGGTTTGTTGTACAGATTATTTCATCACCCAGGTATTAAGCCCAGTACCCAATAATAATTTTTTCTGCTCTTCTCCCTCCTCCCACCCATCTTTTTTTTCCATCTTGGAAAAAAAGAAAAAGTGTGTAAATTTATAGTTAAAATATAAATAATTTCATATTTATTTATATAAACTATATAATAAAATATAGTTAAATATAAATCATTATTTATATGCTAGGATTTAAGTCTTACATTTTGTTGCTGTTGGTTTTTTCTGTTTCTCATTCCTCTGTTTCTTTTTTCTTGCCTTCCTGTGGGTTATTTGAACATTTTCAAGGATTGCATCTTGTTTTATTTATAGAGTTTTTTGTGTGTATCTTTTTGTACAGTTTTCTTAGTGGTGGCTCTAGATATACAGATGTGACATCACATTCTACTTGTATCAACAAGTGAATGTATGGAAAGCTTTGTTCCATTTAGATCCCTTTACTTTTCCCACTTTTAATTGTCATTCTCTTGAGTATTAAATGCTATTGTAATTTTTGTTTCAATCATCAAATATTATTTATAAAACTCATGAGAAGGATATCCTATTGAATCTCCCTTCCACTTTCTATTTTTGAGACAGTCTTGCTCTGTCACCCAGGCTGGAGTACAGTGGCACCATTTCGGCTCACTGCAACCTCCGCCTCCCGGGTTCAAGCAATTCTCCTGCCTCAGCCTCCCGAGTACCTGGGATTACAGGTGCGTGATACCATGCCTGGCTCATTTTTGTATTTTGAGTAGAGATGGGGTTTCATCATGTAGGCCAGGCTGGTCTCAAACTCTTGACCTTGTGATCTGCCTGCCTCGGCCTCCCAAAGTGCTGGGATTACAGGAGTGAGCCACTGTGCCCAGCCATCTTCCCATATTTTTGCTGTTTCCATGTGATATGGTTTGGCTTTGTGTCCCCACCCAAATTTCACCTTGAATTGTAATAATCCTTATGTGTCAAGGGCGGGACCAGGTGGAGGTAATTGAATCATGAGGGTGGTTTCCCCCATGCTGTTCTCCTGACAGTCAGTGAGTTCTCATGAGATCTGATGGTTTTATAAGGGGCTCTTCCACCTTCACTCTGCACTTCTCCTTCCTGTCACCTTGTGAAGAAGGTGCCTTGCTTCCCTTTGCCTTCCACCATGATTGTAAGTTTCCTGAGGCCTCCCCAGCCATGCTGAACTGTGAGTCAATTAAACCTCTTTCTTTTATAAATTACCTACTCTCAGGCAGTTCTTTATAGCAATATGAAAACAGACTAATACAGTAAATTGGTACCAGGAGTGGGGCTGTACCCTGCAAAGCCACAGGGGTGGAGCTCCCTGAGGCCATGGGAGCCTACTTCTTGCATCAGTGTGACCTGGGTGTGAGACATGGAGTCAAAGATTATCACTTTGGAGCTTTAAGGTTTGACTGCCCTGCTGGATTTCAGACTTGTATGGGGCCTGTAGCCCCTTTGTTTTAGCCAGTTTCTCCCATTTAAAATGGGTGTATTTACCCAATGCCTGTACCCACATTATATCTAGGAAGTAACTGACTTGCTTTTGATTTTACAGGCTCATAGGCAAAAGGGACTTGCCTTGTCTCAGATGAGACTTTGGACTTGGACTTTTGGGTTAATGCTGGAATGAGTTAAGATTTTGGGGGACTGTGTGAGTGAGTTCTCATGAGATTTGATGATTTTATAAGGGACTCTTCCCCCTTCACTTGGCACTTCTCCTTTCTGCCACCTTGTGAAGAAGGTGCCTTGCTTCCTCTTTGCCTTCTACCATGATTGTAAGTTTCTTGAGGCCTCCCCAGCCATGCTGAACTGTGAGTCAATTAAACTTCTTTCCTTTATAAATTACCCAGTCTTGAGCAGTTCTTTATAGCAGCATGAGAATGGACTAATACACCGTGGTTCTTTCTTCCTTTTGAGTGCTCTAAGATTCCCTCTTTTATCATTTTCTTTCTCTTTGGAGAAGCTCCTTTAGCCATTCTTCAAGGGTAGGTCTGTTAGTGACAAATTCAGCTTCCTTCATCTAAGAATGTTTTGATTTCCCCTTCACTCCTGAAGGATGGTTTCACCAGATATTTAATGCACTATTTACATTTCTTGTCTTCTAGCATTTGAAAAATGTTATGCCACTTCTTTTTGGCCTCCCTGGATTCAGATGAGAAATCTGCTGCCATGGGAATTGATTTTCCCCTATAGGTGTTTCTCTTTGGCTGATTTCAAGATCATTTATTTTCTTTAGTATTTAGAAGTTTAATTATGATGTGTCTTAGCATAGATTTATTTGGATTTATTTTATTTGAGGTTTGCTTAGTCTTGAATCTGTAGGTTTATGTATTTCTCCAAATTTGGGAAGTTTTCAGCCATAATTTCTTAGAATAGTTTTTCAACCTGATGTTCTTCTTTTGAACTTTTCTCTTTTTGAACTTCAGTGATAGCAATATTGGGTCTTCTGTTATAATCCCACAAGTCCCTGAGGTTCTGTTAAATCTTTTAGTCTATGTTCTCTCTGTTGTATACATTCAGTGACTTTCATTGTGAACTGATTCTTTTTTGTCTTCTCCATTCTGCTATTGAGTCCATTTATTAAGTTTTACATTTTGATGATTGTATTTTTTGGTTCTATAATTTCCATTTGGTTCTGTTTTGTAACTCCTGTTTCTTTGCTGAGATTTTCTACTTTTTTACTTGTTTCAAGAGAATTTGTAACAGTTTGTTGAAAGAGCTGTTATTAAGTCTGCTTTAAAATTCTTGTCAGATAAACTCCAACATCTGATTCATCTTGATGTTGGCATCTGTTGATTGTCTTCTTTCACTCAAATTGTGATTTTCCTAGTTCTTTGTGTAATGAGTGATTTGAAATCATATCTTGGATATTTTGGTTTATGTTAGGAGACTCCTATTAAATCTTTTATTTTAGCAGGCAGTCTCCCTGTTTAGGTTTATCATGTAGATTATTTAGGGTTGTAGGATTTTTTCTTTTCTACTTTTAGAAGCTCTTTATATATTAAAGATACATACATTGGGATATTACACTTCAAAACTTAGACAACATGAATAATTTTATTTAAAAATATAAATCAAAATTGAAATACCAAACATGAATAAACACATGCTCATCAAGGAAATTTAATCATTAGCCAAAAATTTCCTCATAAAATTTTCCTCAATAGCCCTCCCTTCCCACCAAACCAAATACTGACACCAGGCCTGGATGTTTTTGTTGTTGTTGTCATTTTTTTTTTTTTTTTCTTTTTCTTTTTTTTTTGAGACGGAGTCTTGCTCTGTTGCCAGGCTGGAGTGCAGTGGCGCCATCTCGGCTCACTGCAACCTCTGCCTCCTGGGTTCAAGCGATTCTCCTGAGTAGCTGGGATTACAGGCATGCGCCACCATGCCCAGCTAATTTTTGTAATTTTTTTTTTTTTTTTGAGATGGAGTCTCGCTCTGTCACCCAGGCTGGAGTGCAGTGGTGCCATCTCAGCTCACTGCAAGCTCCGCCTCCCAAGTTCATGCCATACTCCTGCCTCAGCCTCCTGAGTAGCTTGGACTACAGGTGCCCACCACCACGCTGGGCTAATTTTTTGCATTTTTAGTAGAGATGGGGTTCACCATGTTAGCCAGGATGGTCTCTATCTCCTGACCTCGTGATCCGCCTGCCTCGGCCTCCCAAAGTGCTGGGATTACAGGCATGAGCCACCATGCCTGGTCCAGGCCTGGATGTTTTTACAAATGAGGTCTATCAAGATTTAGAGTAACAGATAATACTTAACTTATAAAAAATGTTCTAGAGACTAGAAGTTGTAGGAAACATCTCCAGTTCATTTTATGTGGTTAGTAAGCAATGATGGGAAGGGGTTTCAGCATAAAATAAAGCACAGGTGGGGTGCAGTGGCTCATACCTGTAATCCCAGCACTTTGGGAGGCCGAGGTGGGAAGATCGCTTGAGTCCAGGAATTTAAGACAAGCCTGAGCAACATAGCAAGACCCCATCTCTACAAAAATTTAAAAATTAGCCAGGCATGGTGGTGCATGCCTGTAGTCCCAGGTACTTGGGAGGCTGAGGTGGGAGGATTGCCTGAGCCCAGGAGTTCGAAACTGCAGTGAGCTATGACTATGCCTTTGCACTCCAGCCTGGGCCGCAGAATGAAACCCTTTCTCAAAAAATAAAATAAGATAATATAAAGCTCAGGGTTATATTTTATCCTTGTTTCTCAGGTGATACATCAGTTTTGACCCCCCACATCTGCTTATCTGCTTATAATATTAACAGAAATGCAGTGCTGGCAGTGAAATTCCAGACTTCTTCAGATGCCTGAAGTCATACCTCTAGCCGTTTTCTCTTTTGGACAACTGGGGAGGCCTCTGGTGCTTGGACTGACCAGTGAATAATTGTGTAGCAGCCTTTTAATCCTGAAGGAACACTCAAGTTTACATAAAGCAGTTCCATGGTTTCTTCATGACCAAGGGCTACAAATCTACGTGTCTCCTTGCCAGTGGACTATTCACTTTTTTTTTTTTTTTTCATTCTTGGATGCACCTATCTTCGGTTGAAACTATGCCACCATATTTGCTATTGTGCCATTCTGTGCGTTTGGCTAAAATAAATAAGACTTCTTTTGTATGAGACCTGGTGGTTGAGACTGTTATTTTTGATCTCAACAAATGCATTTTTTTTTTTTTTTTTTTTTGAGACAGAGTCTCACTCTGTCTCCCAGGCTGGAGTGCAGTGGTGCGATCTTGGCTCACTGCAACCTCCACTTCCCGGGTTCAAGCAATTCCCCCTGCCTTAGCCTCCTGAGTAGCTGGGATTACAGGCACCCACCACCGCGCCGGGCTAATATTTGTATTTTTACTAGAGACAGGGTTTCGCTATGTTGGCCAGGCTGGTCTTGAACTTCTGACCTCAGGTGATCTGCCCTCCTCGGCCTCCCAAAGTGTTGAGATTACAGGCGTGAGCCACCGAACCCGGCCTAACAAATATATTACTAGGAAATATATCCTATGTTAAAAGAATACAGGATGTGTTCTAGAATCAAATGGAAATTTTAGAATGAAATAATCAAATAATCAGAATAAAAAACTCATCAGAATGGAGAGGACACAGGAAAAGATTAGTGAACTTGAAAACACAACTACAGGAATTAATCTGAACAACAAAGAGAAAATAGACTGAAAACTGAGTGACTCAGAGATGTGTGAACTGTAACAAAAACTCTCAGAAAGAGGGAGGAAAGAGGGTGGGACTGAAAAAGTATTCAAACAAGCAATGGCTGAAAAATCTCCCAATTTGGCAAAAGACATAAACCTACAGATTAAAGATCTTGTGAGAATTCCAAACTTGATAGATCTAAATAAATCCATACCAAGACACATCATAATCCAACTTCAGAAAAGTAAAGACCAAGAAAATATATTGAAAGCAGCCAGAGAGAAATGATGGGATTTCTCATCAGAAATCATGGAGGCTAGAAAGAAATGGCACATTTTTCAAGTACCAAAAAGAAAAGAATTGTCAGCCAATTCTATAGTCAGTGAAATGATCCTTCAGGAATGAAAGGGAAATACAGACATTTTCAGACTTAAAAAAAAAAAAAACAAATAATTTACCAGACCTACCCTTAAAAAAATGGCTAAAGGAAGTTCTTGAAATAGAAAGGGAATGAAAGAATGTTAAAGTACCAGGAAGGAAGAAAGAACAAAGGAACAAACAGAAATATGGGCACAGACAATAGGCTTCTTTCTCCTCTTGAGTTTTCTAAATTATATTTGACAGTTGAAGCAAAAGATATATAACATTTTTTGGATATGGTTCTTAATGTATGTAGAGGAAATATTTAAGATAATTATATTATAAATGGGTGTAGTAAAGGGTCTTAAAGGGAGATAAGGTCTCTATATTTCACTTGAACTAGTAAAATGTCAATACCGATGGTTGGATAAGTTATGAATGTGTAATGTAATACCTAAAGTAACCACTACAAATTTACCTATGCAACAACTTTCATGGACCTTACAGGCATTATGCTAAGTGAAAAGAGCCAATTTTAAAAGGTCACATACTATCTGATTCTATTTATATAACATTCTCAAAATGACACACTGAAATTGATGAAGAACAAATTAGTGGCTGGCAAGGGTTAGAGATGGTGGGCAGGTAGATACAACTCTAAAGGGGTAGCATGCTGGAGATCTTTGTGGTGATGGAACAGTTCTGCATCTTGTTTGCAGTAGTGCTTACATGATTCTACACATGCGATAAAATGGCATAGAATTATACATACATGTTTGATCAATGTGTGTTTCCTGGTTTTAATATTATATAAGATGTAACTATTGGGACAAATTGAGTGTGGGGGATGTGGGATAGATCTGTGTACTATCTTTGCAACTTCCTATAAATCTATGATTATTTCAAGAGAAAAAAATGTTAAAAAGAGAGAACTTTACATTT
This sequence comes from Theropithecus gelada, assembly GCF_003255815.1. Taxonomy (NCBI): domain Eukaryota; kingdom Metazoa; phylum Chordata; class Mammalia; order Primates; family Cercopithecidae; genus Theropithecus; species Theropithecus gelada. Next base: position 46,995,087 of record NC_037689.1, read on the forward strand.
CTTTGGTGAAAATGTTTTTATTTTAATTTACGTTTTATAACTACTTTTCAAAATGGAATATTATTTTAATGTTTTCCATTATTGTGAAATTTAACTGTCACATAGAAATCTTGGATGGCGTTAGCAAATTAAAACAGGAATTTTCTTTCCTAAATATTACTTACCATTTGAGTCACCATGGTTTTGAGATGGGAGCTATTGGTGTCAGTATTTATAGGGGAGGATAATGTGACTGCCCCATTCCCATTTTACTCAATCACAAGTGGGACTGCTCAGTAGGAATGCTAAAAGCATTCAAATCTGTCATTATGCCTGCCTTACCCAATGACCTAGTTTTATGAGTTGGTTGGCTGCGGTCAGAGGTACATTGGTGGCTGTGGAATGGAATTCTCTCTACACAAGGTTAAGTAGCCTATATGATTCTCTTTGTAACCTTGACTAACCGAACTTAGATTAACTGCAAGTTTTCTCTTGTGACTATCATGCGTTTCCCTAATTAATCACATTTTCCGGAAGCTCTCTCTGTACAACTAACTAGACTAGATCTCTCTGCAGACATGGGAATAGAAATTACTCTGGGAATCTTGATTGTGTTACTGATTTGCATAGCGTTAATGATTTGTATGTTAATGCGATGGAGAGGCCAGGGACTGCATATGAGTAGAACCTATTTCCTGTTTCCACTTCTGGAGCCATGCAGGGTCAACTTTACCCTTTTTTTTCGAGTTTCTCTTCAGTTGCTTTTTGTTTGCACTTTATATTTTATGGCTGGAATTTAATTTCAACTGAATTTATTTAGAATTTATTTGAAAAATGATTTTGAGCTCTCTGCTACTGTAGCAGCTACTTTTACATACACCATCTTATTACTCCAAACAGCAATCCTTCATTTTAACTAAAAATTTGATATTTCAGTATTCCACTATGTTGGCATTATGTTTAAATGCCAAATTAAAGATTAAAAATTTGATGAATTCTGTCAAATGCCTTCTATATGACACACACGACACTTAGATTTGTTTGATACAATAGAATTATTAAATATCCCTTAAGAGATTTAGTATCATTTCAGTGCATACAAAGAAGGAAATTCAGGGGCCATAGTCAAGAACGTCATCTGTTGAAAAGAACTATACAAGACAGAGTAACCTGACTTAGAATATTTTCATCCTACCATTTACTTACTTTTATTCCACCACTGTTTATCTTTGAGGAAGTTTCTATTTCAAGTATTATTACCGATGTAGGAATAAAGGTGAGATGAATGATATTATATTCCAAGGTCTATGTAGTGGTTAAATGATAATGAAACCCACAGTTCATCATGGTAAAGCAAACACACTTGGAAATGTATTATTGTTATTATTATCATTATGACAGTGTTGAGAGGGGCTCAATTAATCAATCAAGGGTGTAGCCATCTGATAGAAAGATGGGTTTTGTAATAAGAGGTTTACTGTTGGGTGGCAGATGTGGCAGACAGCCCAGACAACAAGCTTGGAATGGTGAACTACACACATTCCACTGGCAACATTTATGGCACCGGAAGTGGTATCCATATGCACGTGTCTACTCAGAGGATCAGAAAAGGGGAAAAGAAAAACTAAGAGCACATGTGTGAACATGATTATAAAGCAGTGGACTCCCAAATTATGAGCCAGCTTTCAAAATGCACCCATCGTATGAAATCCAGTTTTGTCTTCTTACATGTAACATGTACTGCTTGTATCATAATATATATAACTGTAATAGTATAACCATAGATGTGTTTTTATTCAATAAATCAGCTCTTATGTAGTATGGCAGGTAGACTCCAAGATGTCCCTCAGTTATCTCTGCTTCATCATATCCATGCCCTTTTAAAATTCCCTCATCTTAAGTATGGGCTAGACTTATTGACTTGCTTATAATGAATAGAATATGGGATTATATTCTATCCCATAGAAGTGATGGGATGCCACTTCTGATATTAGATTATAGAAATACTATGGCTTCCATCTCAGGGTGATCTCTCTTGGATTCATCATTCTTTGTAGCGTGTATTAATCTGCTTGGACTGACAAAACAAAATACCATAGACTGAGTGGCTTAAACAGAAATATATTTTCTCATAGTTCTGGAGGCTAGAAATGCCAGATCAAGGTGCAGGCCAGTTTGGTTCCCAGTGAGAGCACTCTTCTTGGCTTGTAGGTGGCTGCCATCTCTCTGTGTGTTCACATGATCTCATGATCATTTTTTTGTTGCACACTGGGAGACGTGGAGGTGGTGGGAGAGAGAGAGAGAGAAAGGAGAGGAGAGTGCTGGAGCACTTTGGTGTCTTTTTTTATAAGGACATTAATCCTATCAGATCAGGTTCCCACCCATATGATGTCATTTAACTGTAATTACTTCCTTAGAGGCCCCATCTCCAAATAAAGCCACACTGGGGGTTAGAGCTTCAGTATATGAATTTTGAGGGAACATAAACATGCAGTCCATAGCATGGGAGGCAGCCCTGTGGAGAGGCCCACATTAGTGAGCTTGGAAGTATCCACTTCTATGGCCTGCCAACAGCCATATGAGTGATCTTTGAAGTGGATTCTCCCTCAGTTGGGCCTTGAGGTACCTACAACCCTGGCCAACATTTTGATTGCAATCTCATGAGAGACTTAATCAATACCACCCAGCTAAGCTGCTCTTGAATTGATCCTGGTTGATCACAGAAATTAGGAAATAATAAATGTTGTTTTCAGCTGCTAAGCATGGTATAATTTGTTATGCAACAATAGATAACTAAAACATATAATATTTGACTCCTCAATTCCTTTATCAGAAACTTTAGAAGTAGGATATATCACTAAGAGGGTCTGATTATCAGCAAGAAATGGAAGAATAGGGCACGTGAAAAGGGACTAACAACTGTCCCTTTATCGTCTTCTTTCCAGAAATAATTCGTATAATCTGTGAATATCCTCATGGATATAATGATTTTACCTGACTCAGGGAATTATGCATTTTATGGGAGCAACCTGTAGGACTTTTGATTCTGCAAATGCATTCTGAATAGAATGTATGGAAATTCCTTGTTACTACGGGATTTCATGGATGCAATTGTCATTGAGTAAAATGTTTATGAAGGATCTGCACATGGTTGACAGGGATGAAGTTTGATAGACAGCAAGAGATAGAAGTTGGCAAATGAATCATTTACAATTACGGTGCTGCCCAGCAACCCTCAAATTTCCTGAGTGCCCATGGTAAGGATCCGTTTGCCTCCAGCCTCTTAAGGCTGTGGAGTATCCCCGGTCCATTGGCATGCTGGAGTAGTTACATTCGTAGCCAATTAGCAGGGTGGCACACACTCGGCCAAGAAGCCCCGGTCTCTATAGACCCGGTATAGAGAGTGAAATTAGCTGAGACAAATACCTGTTAATCCCCTGTTCTTGGCCGGCATGGAGCGCCTACTGTGCAGTGCTAATAGTTCTGGGAAATCCCAATTCCCAGTGTCAAGAGTTGAACAGACTAAGTCTGTTAAATGAAGAAATTTACAGCGCATTAGCTTTGATCAAGAAATGCTAGGTGCAAGTCTCTTAAACAAATGAAGGCTACTTGGGAATACAGGTCACTCTTTCTGGGAAGCTGTGTTTGAAGGACTTGATCCTCCCTCTTTCCCATGCCAGAGCCAGGGATAGAAAAGTGGCAGTTTGAGTGGCTGGACCTGGGGGAAGTAGAAAATAGTCTTATTTAGACAGGAGGGGACAGTTGAGTGACTCTACCGGAGTTTTGTCCAAGGGAGCTTGGATATGGTTTTCAAAAATGGGAAATTTGTGATAAAAATCGCAGGAGACCTTACAGCTTCCAGCGAAGGCTGGTTTATACTTATATGTGTAAATTGCGCCCTCTGCTGGCTGGATCAAGCCATGTTCCGGTCCTCCCCCCTCTTTCCTGGGAAAAACGTTTTGTATTTTCCCATCTAAATTATGTTTTCAGTTGCATTCTATCAGCCCGTTGCTGTCTATGCAGAGAATGAGGCAAGCAGAATTTAAACCGTGGCTTGTACCATTATGCCTGTCACTCAAAGCTCTGCATAGCGGTTCTCAGAGAAGGGCGAAGGATGGTTCTCAGAGAAGGGCGAAGGATTCGGGAGTTCTTGGGGACATACTATAAATTTTCAGATTCTGATTCCTTGGCTAAGTTTGCAGACATCCAGGTTCGTTTTTTTGTGTGTGGCATATCTTTTAATGTAACCGTTGTTCCGCTGTGGAAGGCAGAAAAAGATTTCCTTAGTACCAAGAAATGCTTTTAATTCAGACAAGCTTTTATTTCTTGGTTGCGTAAAGTCTAAGGGAGTTTGGCGATTGCCCTCAAGCTTGGGATAAAGGCAATGGCAAGAGGATGAATAGAATCACAGCGAGAGAGGAGGAGGGTGGGCTGAAGAGACCAGTGAAGGGAAGAACTGATGATCTTATGCTCGAGTGTCAGTAGCCTTGGGTTGAGGAGGAAAGATGATTTACATTTTGACATGTCAGTGAAAGGAAACCAAAAGAAATGGTGCAACTAACAATTTGTTAAGAGCTTCTCAGGGGTAAAGCACTATTCAATTTTTTTTTTTTTTTTTTTTTCCCAAAAAAGGAAGAAAGAAGTATCCATTCCAGGGAAGGCAGGGGAGAAAATACAGCCCTGTCCCCTGAGATGAGGTAAGCCTGCCATGAGGAGTGGAGGTGGTAGATGGTGCTGTAGAATTTCATTTCTGGAAAGGCATATTCAAAATGTAGCCCAGGATGTTTGTGAAAATGAACCTATATCATCCTAATCCCTCTAGACATTGACAGGTATCATTTAACTCTGTCCCCCTACCCGCTGCACAGGGGTTGGCATTGTTTGGCGTGGTTGGCAGCAGTAAACCCTATGACAAAAAACACAGGTGCTTTTATAAACTGGGATTAAGTCACATTTAGCAGAGACGTACAGCTGAGTTGTTTGGATAACCCTCTCCCTCCTCCAGTCGGCTTTAGTTGATGAAAGCATTCCCTAATACCTGCGGTCACTGTATGCTCATTTTGTTGATCCCAATTCATAAAAATAAAATCTACAGCAAAGAAGTTTCTATTGATGTCAGGCCCTGGAAAACTCTCTTTCAGGCTGAGACCATGCATACGGGATGTTAAGCCCTTGCAACAATAGATTCCAGCTACTCATGTTTACCAAGAGCTAGGGATCAGGACCTATGCTGGTATTCTATAATAAAATATTATAGTGATTACATGGGGACAGTCCACGGGCATGTTTAATTTGTAATGTGTATGCAATATAATATTGCTGAAACTTTTTAGGTGGCTCTAAGCCCTGAGTAATTAAAAAAATCAAGCATTTTGCTTGCCGTTGTGATTTTATAATATTGTATTTTGGCAGTTTTTCTTGCACATACTATATATTTGGGTTAATGATGATATGATAATCTGATCTTTATAATTTGAGTTTTCCTTTGTATACCAAAGTGTTTATGAATAATTCACCATGGTAATGGTTCGAAGCATGTGTTGCAGAGTCAAACAGGCTTGGATTTGATTGTAATTGATGTGCGATCGAAGATAAGTTATTTCGTTTTTGGACCTTAGTTTCTTTGGTTATAAAATGGGGATAATTATAGTACCTATTCATGGAGGATTTAGTTAAAGTATGCATAAAAAGTTTAGTCTAGTTCTTGGCCTATGTAACTTCTAAAAATGTTAGCTGTGTAAGTGGTACATCAAATAGATAAGACTCTTGGGATGAGATCAGAAAGCATCCTTTTTTGTTTTTTGGTTGCCTGTTGTCCCTTTACATTTTGTTTTGTGGAGAAAGTTCTGTAGCCACTGGATAAAATTTTGGTTAAGCCCCGAGATTCCCTGGCTACTCATAGGACAAAGACAGTTCTAAGGTGACTTTCATTTGCAAATCCAGTCTCAATTCAGTTAACATTGTTGGGTCCCAGATATTCCAAATGTGAATTAGAGTTAAATGTCTCTGTTTTCCTGCTTCTCTTTCCCCAGCTTGCTGTCCAAGTTTCCTGACCACTTTGGACTTGGCGCAGGGGAAGAGAGGAAGGGAAAGAGGAGCAAAAGAGTTCCTATTTGCCCACCCTGTTTCAGGGTGACTTTGTGATCTCTGGTCCAATGTTTAAAGATGATTGTCTCACAGCATCATTTTTGTGGGTTATGCGGGAACCCTCGACTGGGCCCCCTTTTGATTTGGGCATTGCTCCCATCCTCTCTCCGTCTTTACCCTGATGACATACCCCACAGCTTCTTAATTCTGGAGGCTCCATCCACAGTCAGCAGGCTGCCCTCGTAAGCAGGGTTGACATCTGATCCCTGGGATTTATACACCTTTGAACTGTTACTGAAGGGCAGTGTAGTTGCTTCCTAGATGCAGCCCTTTAATCTGATGTCTCCATTTACATTGCCTTTCTAAAGTGTGAGTCAACCAGCGGTTCACTGTATGCCATTTGCTGTTGAACATGTATTAAGCTTTCCAAGCCATGTCTTGGAGCCCATCTCACCTGACTTGAGGACAGGATGGAGTGCCCCCATCCCACCTCAACCCCTTGGAAAACACAATGGTGAGACTCAGAATTCAGTCCTTTCCAAAAGGTCAAAATTTATTCTTCTTAATTTCTCTTAATTTCTAACACTCTCCTTTTATGTCCTTGACATGGGTGAACTATCTAACTGGTACTTATTCTCCTACTATGAAATTTCCTCACAGTAGTCTATTTTACAAGTCATTTGGTATCTGATGTCCAAGTGTCTCATTCAAAACTCCCAATGAAACATCCTCTTATAGCTGTTATCTATATGAAAGATGTTTGATTTGCTTTATCCTTTTCTCTCATCTAGTCCCCATTGTGACCAAGTGGTAAAAACATGAGCTCTTTTTGAGAAACTTAGTCATCTAAGTAGTTTTCCCAAGTGCTATTTTTTGGCCAGTGATTTTGATATTAGCCATAGAGAAAATGATGCCTAAGGAAAATGTATTGATTTGCTATATTTTTAAGGTGGATTTCAAGGAGTTTTATAACATTCGAGTGTTTCAGAAATATGGAAGTATGCAAAATTGTCTGAAAGTTTGTTCATTGCAGTGTTGTTTATAATAATGAAAAATGAAGACAATGTAAATGTCTAAATCTAGGTTAGGGTACTGGCTAAATTAAACAATGGAATACTAAGCTATTATTAAAGTGATACTGTAGAGGAATATTTAATGGCCTGAAAAGATGTTCATAACCCACTGTACATAAAAAAATGAAAGACTAAAAATAAAAAGGCATGTGCTGTATTATCTTGTTTTGGTAAAAATATGCATATCTATACATAGAAAAAAGACCATAGTGATATCCATCAAAATGAAATGGTGCTGTTATATAAACTTTTCTTTATGTATATATTTTTAATATTTATTTTTATTTTTGGTTTTTGTGGGTACACAGTAGGTATATATACTTATGGGGTACCTGAGATGTGTTGACACAGGCATGCAATGTGAAATAAGCACATCATGGAGAATGGGGTATCCATCCCTCAAGCATTTATCCATCGAGTTGCAAACAATCCAGTTACACTCTTTAAGTTACTTAAAAACATACAGTTATTATTGACTATAGTCACCCTGCTGTGCTATCAAATAGTAGGTCTTATTCATTCTTACTATTTATTTTTGGACTCATTAACCGTCCTCACTTACCCCCCAGACCCCCACTGCCCTTCCCAGTCTCTGGCATCCATCCTTCTACTCTATATGTCCATGACTTCAATTGTTTTGATTTTTAGATCCCACAAATAAGTGAGCAATTGCAATGTTTGTCTTTCTGTGCCTGGCTTATTTCATTTAACATAGTGCCCTCCAGTTCCATCCATGTTGCTGCAGATGACTGGATCTCATTCTTTCTTATGGCTGAATAGTACTCCATTGTGTATATGTACTACATTTTCTTTATCTATTTATTCACTTGTTGATGGACACTTAGGTTGCTTCCAAATCTTAGCTATTGTGAATAGTGCTGTAATAAACATGGGAGTACAGATATCTCTTCAATGCACTGATTTCTTCTCTTTTGGGTATATACCCAGCAGTGGGATTGCTGGATCATATGGTAGCCCAATTTTTAGTTTTTTGAGGAACTTCCAAACAGTTCTCCGTAGTGGTTGTACTAATGTATATTCCTACCAACAGTGTACAAGGGTTCCCTTTTCTCTACACCCTTGCCAGCATTTGTTATTGCCTATCTTTTGGATATAAGCCATTTTATTTTATTTTAAGTTCTGGGATACATGTGCAGGATGTGCAGGTTTGTTACATAGGGAAGCATGTGCCATGGTGGTTTACTGCACCTGTCAACCCATCGTGTAGGTATTAAGCTCGGCATGCATTAGCTATTTATCCTGATGCTCTCCCTCCTCCTGCTCCCTGCAACGGGCCCCAGTGTGTGTTGTTCCCCTCTCATTGTGCAGCTCCCACTTGTAAGTGAGAACATGCAGTGTTTGGTTTTCCTTCCTGTGTTGGTTTGCTGTGGATAATGGCTTCCAGCTCCATCCATATCCCTGCAAAGGATATAATCTCGTTCCTTTTTATGGGAATATAAGCCATTTTAACTGAAGTGAGATGATATCTCATTGTAGTTTAGATTTGCATTTCTCTAATGATCAGTGATGTGGAGCACCTTTTCATATGCCTGTCTGCCATTTGTATGTCTTCTTTTTTTTTTTTTTTTTTTTTTTTTTTGAGACGGAGTCTCGCTCTGCCGCCCAGGCTGGAGCGCAGTGGCCGGATCTCAGCTCACCGCAAGCTCCGCCTCCCGGGTTCACGCCATTCTCCTGCCTCAGCCTCCAGAGTAGCTGGGACCACAGGCGCCCGCCACCTCGCCGGGCTATTTTCTTGTATTTTTTAGTAGAGACGGGGTTTCGCCGTGTTAGCCAGGATGGTCTCGATCTCCTGACCTCGTGATCCGCCCGTCTCGGCCTCCCAAAGTGCTGGGACCACAGGCTTGAGCCACCGCGCCCGGCCTGTATGTCTTCTTTTGAGAAATGTCTATTCAAATCTTTTGCCCATGTTTTGATTGAATTATTACAGTTTTTTCCTACAGGGTTGCTTGAGCTCCTTATATATTCTAGTTATTAATCTCTTGTCACGTGGGTAGTTTGCAAATATTTTCTCCCATTCCATGGGTTGTCTCTTCATTTTGTTGATTGTATCCTTTGCTGTGCAGAAGCTTTTTAATTTAGTGTGATCTTATTTGTCCATTTTTGCTTTGGTTGCCTGTGCTTATGGATTACTGCTAAATTTTTTTTTTGCCCAGACCAATGTCCCGGAGATTTTCCCCCATGTTTTCTTGTAGGAGTTTCATAGTTTGAGGTCTTAGATTTGAGTCTTCAGTCCATTTTGATTTGATTTTTGTATATGGCAAGAGAGAGGGATTTAGTTTCATTCTTTTGCATATAGATATCCAGTTTACCCAGCACCATTTATTGAAGAGGCTGTCCCTTTCCACAATGTATGTCCTTGGCACTTTTTTTTTTTTTTTTGACGGAGTCTCGCTCCGTCACTCAGGCTGGAGTGCAATGGCATGATCTTGGCTCACTGCAATCTCCGCTTCCCGGGTTCAAGCGATTCTCCTGCCTCAGCCTCCTGAGTAGATGGGATTACAGGCAGGTGCCACCACACCTGGCTAATTTTTGTATTTTTAGTAGAGATGGGGTTTCACCATGTTGGTCAGGCTGGTCTCGATCTCCTGACCTTGTGATCCACCCACCTTGACCTCCCAAAGTGCTGGGGTTACAGACGTGAGCCACTGTGCCCGGCTTGTTCTTGGCACTTTTGTCGAAAGTGAGTTCACTGTAGGTGTGTGGATTTGTGTCTGGGTTCTCTATTCTGTTCCATTGGTCTATGAGTCTGTTTTTATGCCAGTACCATGCTGTTTTGGTTACTATACCTCGTAGTATAATTCAAAGTCAGGCAATGTGATTCCTCCAGTTTTGTTCTTTTTTGCTTAGAATAGCTTTGGCTATTCTGGGTCTTTTGCAGTTCCATTCTATTTCTGTGAAGAACACCATTAGTATTTTGGTCAGGATTGTATTGAATCTGTATATTGCTTTGGGTAGTATGGACATTTTAACAATATTGATTCTTCCAATCCATGAGCCTGGATTATTTTTCTAGTTTTCAGTGTCCTCTTCAATTTCTTTCATCAGTGTTTTATAGTTTTCATTGTAGAGCTCTTTCACTTATTTCAGTTAATTCCCAGGTATTTAATTTTATATGTGGCTATTGTAGATGGGATTACTTTTTTAAAGTTTCTTTTTCACATAGTTCACTGTTGGCATATAGAAATGCTACTGATTTTGTAAGTTGATTTTGTATCCTGAAGCTTTACTGAGTTTATCAGTTGTAATAGTTTTGTTATAAAGTCTTTAGGTTTTTCCAAATATAAGGTCATATCATCTGCAAAGAAGGATAACTTGATTTCCTCCTTTCCAATTTGTATGTCCTTTATATCTTCTTCTTCTCTGATTGCTGTAGCTAAGACTTCCAGTACTATGTTGAATAACAGTGGTGACAGTGGGCATCCTTGTCATGTTGTAGATATTAGAGGAAAGGCTTTCAGCTTTCCCCCATTCAGTATGATACTAGCTGTCTTTGTGTGTATTATGCTTCAATAAAAAGTTTAAAAAATATGCATGGATCTGATACTTTAGTAATGATATTGTTGGTAATTTCTGTGTTTTCTTTTTCTTTTTTTATTTTTGAGACAGAGTCTCACTCTGTTGCCTAGGCTGGAGTGCAGTGGCAAGATCTCGGCTCACTGGAACCTCCGCCTCCTGGTTTCAAGCGATTCTCCTGCCTCAGCCTTCTGAGTAGCTGGGATTACAGGTGCATGCTACCATGTCCCGCTAATTTTTGTATTTTTAGTAGAGACGGGGTTTCACCATGCTGGTCAGGCTGGTCTCAAACTCCTGACCTCATGATCCACCCGCCTCGGCCTCCCAAAGTGCTGGGATTACAGGCATGAGCCACCGCGCCCAGCATTTTTGTGTTTTCTGTATGTCTATTTCTGTTTTCTAAATTTCTTAAAATAAGCACATGGTTTTCTAATATTTAAAAGATAAATCTTACCTAAAAATAATAGTTAGGTACCTCCATGATGTCCCGGTATATGGTTCCTAGGCTGACTGGGCATAGTGAATCAAGAAATGTCATTGAAAAGGCTCTGGTCTTGCTGTGCGCCCCTCTGAGCCTATGGGTGGTCTTCAACCCTCAAGACTCAGATTACTCACAACCACCATTTTAGGGTAGAATTTTCTACGTGGTAGCAACTGGTCCTGAATTATGGATCTTTCTGTTGGGTTTCTGGAACTGAATGGAAAACAGAAGCTGCCTGAGTTTGTGCAGTAGTTCATGAGTCAATTTCTGAGCATTGATTTTCAGACTAAGTGAAGCAGAGCCTGAGGTAGAACCAACAACTCAGACAATTCTTTTGTCATTTGCCCAAGTCTGGTTCTGTACCTCATGGAAGCTTAAAAATAGCATAATTCTTTGCTGAATGTCCCCAATATCTAGAGGAGCTTGGAGGGAGAAGAGTAAGAGAGATTTGGTGGGAGGGGAAAGTTGGTGTGGCCCAGGCCTTTGTGCATTTATTATACCATGCTGCCTAGTCCCTGCAGCCCTACAGGTTCACTATTTACAGCCCCAGAAAGGTGGGGGGAGGGGCGCTTGAGGGTGGTGACAAAGGGGTGACTTCAGGCAATGTTTAGGAGCTAGGGATTTATAGAATAGGAGCCCTTGAGAGATTTTAAGCTGGAGAGTTACACGGTCATACTTGCCTTTGAGATGGTTATTCTGAGTTTAAGAGGAAAAGATGAAGGCATGCAAATCTGTTATGAAGTTGTGGTAAACCCAGGCCTGGATTTGAGTGGTGAGAGTAGAGATGGAGAGCAAAGGTCGGAGTTAAGTAATACTTAGAAGATGCTCTTGACTAGACTTGGCGGCTGGGTGTGAGGCCTGAAAGAGGATGATATATACAGGAAGACTTTATAGTAAATTATGTGGAACAGGAGACACAGTAAGAGGGATTAATGTAAATCATAGTGTGAGTTTCATTCCATCTTTTGAAAATATGGAGTGACTGCCACTTAGCAGGCATTGGGTAAATATTTATTGACTCTGTGAATGAATTTTAGTCTAATAAAAGAGTGTAGCTCGGCTGTTCATATAAATGTGTTGCATGGCATAATTGTAACTTAGCTATAAAACCAAAAGGGTTATTTTTAAAAACCAGTCTCCTTTTCAGCACAGTGGGTTTTGTGTGCTGCCTTAGCTGGTCAATGTAGGAGGGCCCCTCAGTGTTGGGTAGTGATCCCAGTGGGTGGATGACATGGAAACACAGTAAAAAGAGCTTGTCCAAGTGACCACTTTCTTGGCTCACATTTAGTTTTGTCCCTGTCAGTCACATTCTGCCAGCAGTATCACTGTGAAAATGTAATAGTTTCACTAAAAGTGGCTTTGTGTGTGTAGGCAGTAGAATAGAGAAATAGAAGACCTTTCCAGTATGCCATTTCAACCATGTAAATGAACACTTGCCCACAAATCTGGAATTTAAAGCAGGTTCTTTACTGCTTTTTGCTGAGTTTCATGGTAATTTGGGTTTGCAAGATAGATGAGTGAGTGATTTGGGTCAATATAACATAGCTCCAAGTGGGAATCTGAGGCCATTGTCACTGGGTATCAGTGTTGGAACTAGAATTATCTAGTTTGATTATATGCATTTATCAGGCTAACCAAATAACTATCAAATCAATGGAAATGATGACCTTTTCTATGTATACATAGCATATATGTGTTAGCCTGAAAGAATATGGCTACCTTGAACCCAGTGATGGTATATAAGCTTAGAGCAGCTGGAAAAGAGTAATGAGAGCAGTGGTTTGAGGACTATTGACTTTCTGTAGGGAGCTACAAACACATGGGGTGTTCAGTTAAAACAATCTGGTTGTAAGGTCTGTTATTGAATATAACAGGAAACAAATAGACAAGTTGGATCATTTTTGAACAGAACAATTGGGCTATGATGCTATTATTTTGATGTATCTGGAATTTTCATAATAGCAAAGTCCAATGATAAATAGAAAAACGAATGGCAGTGAGAATCCAACAGAGACTGTTTCTCTAAGACTAGGAGTCAGAATATGCACCATTGTATTCATAGTATCATTAAAATATGAATAAGCAGCAGTAACTTTTTATTATACAGTGAAAGAACCTCGTACAGGGCACTGAAAATTGAGTGGTGTGTGTTTAATAAATTAAAGCCAACAAGAAATGACTATTTACCAGGATGCAGGAAGGACTCAGAGAATAATGTGGGTTTAGCCAGGGACATAAATGGAACTGATTTATTATTAAGTGAGATTTTAAAGATTTAAAAATTTTTAATTTTATGGCAGTATTTAGGAATGGAAGAGAGGAAATGGTCGGAGAGGAGACTGTAGAGTTTAGCCGGTGATAAATTATGAGTGGCCATACTTTAGAAAATTAAGATGTTTGGGTTTTATCTTGAGGGACTCTATTCTGAAACTTTAAGCAGGGGACAAAAAAGATCAGTTAGTTTTAGCTGTATAACAAACTATGCCAAAACTTAGTGGCTTAAGACAATAGCCATTTAAAAAATTGTTGAGATATTGAGAATTCAAGAAATATTTAGGAGACAAAATTAATGCACCTTGGTAATTAAGGGTGTGTGTGTGAATAGTGTGAGTACATTCCGAATCAAGAATGCCATTCATGTTTTTAGCTTAAGCTTCTGAATGGAATTAGATTCATAACAGTCCTTCTGTGTGTATTCTTTATTGATACATTTATATATTTTTGTAGCTGAATCAGACTGAATTAGGCCAGCCTAAAAGGTTTAATCTCTACGGCTAAATTCAAGAAAGAGAAGTAGAAGATGTTACTAGTTAGAGAAGATGCAGATAACGTTCACCTATTAAGACCTATGATATAGGTACTATTTTATCCCCATTTTACAGAAGATGAAACTGACAAAAAGAGTGGTTAAAACACTTGCCCAAGGTCACGTAGCTGATGTGGTAAAACCAAGACTAGACCTGTGTCAGATTGGGTTATTGTTAAAAAACACTCATGTTCTTGCTTACATCTTCAGGAAAGGAGTATATTTGCCCACACCACTGATGTTGGGCATGGCTTTGTGACTTGCTTTGGTCTCGTGGTGGGTGGAATGTCCTTCACTACACATTGTCCTTGAGCTTGGCCGTGGACTTGCATTGGGCAATGGGATATTAGCAGAAATGATACAAGCAGAGATGTGAAATGTGGTTGGGCTTGTCCTTTTGTATTTCTGCCATTGTCATGAGAAGAACGTGTTCCAGTCAACATGTTCTTCTTTGGATCTACTGATCCAAAGAAGAAGAGAGAAATGTTGAGTTGACCTAGACTCAAACAACAACTTGGAGCCAAGCCCAGCTCACTCACAGATGGGTAAGGAATAAATGATTGTGGTTTTAAGCCACTGAGTTTGTTGCAGTTTGTTACCTGGCAAGAGTTAACTGATAAAGAGCCTAAGTGGTCTAAATCTAAGAACCTGTACTATTAATCACTACCAAGGCATCACAATCAGAATTATTCCTAAGTCATCATTTTTAAAACAATGGGCTGGGCATGGTAGCTTATGCCTGTAATTCCAGCACTTTGGGAGGTCAAGGCTGGCAGATCACCTGAAGTCAGGAGTTCGAGACAGGCCTGACCAACATGGCAAAACCTGTCTCTACTACAAATACAAAAATTAGCTGGGCATGGTGGCGCACGCCTATAATCGTAGCTACTCAGGAGGCCGAGACAGGAGAATCACTTGAACCCGGGAGGTGGAGGTTGCAGTGAGCTGAGATCGCGTCGCTGCACTCCAGCTTGGACAACGGAGCAACACTCCATCTCAAACAAAAACAGAAACAAAAACAAAAGCAATGATATCGAGAAATGCCAGTCATCTTAAATAATTAATTCTGTAACAGTATGTGATAGATACAATTATAAAAGTATTTTCCTTGGAGTACACCTATTTTCACACCCTTTTCTTTCATATCTTTAAAAAAATTAAGAACACACATACTTAGTTTTGTTTAATGTCCAGTTTGCACAGCTTAAATGTACATGTCTTAGCCTTCAGCTTCCAGATGTAATCCACTTATAAGTTAGGGAACATGTCTGCCACTCTGAAACAATATCTGAGATGGATAAGTGAACACATTTTGAATGACACAAATGGTTCCTATCCACAGAAAAGCAATGACAGGGAGGGAAATGGAAAACTGGATATTTACAATAAAAATAACAACGCGAGGAGGTTTGTTCTGCACCGATGGGCTAGAGATGTAAAATTTAGATAGAGATGTGGACAATAGCTACCTGAGCAATGACAGACTTTGTTTTTCACCTTTTGAGGTGTGTTGATCTTCTGCATTTAAAACAGGGCTGAGAAACTTGGAAAGCAGGTCAAGGTCTTGGTTTGAGCTTGTCTATGTTCGATCCTTGAAGCTTTAGGGCATAAAATAGCATGGGAGATTATATAGTTTAGAAACACAGAGTGCTTGTTTAGCCTCCTCCTGTGGACTCTACATTTATTTCACATGGTTATAAATATAGATATTCTGAGGGTTTGGGATTTTGTGGGTATATATGTTTTGCAAATGTGCAGTACCTCAAAAAATTAATGTTTCTTTATTGCAAGAATTTTCATGGACTTTAATGTACTAAGAAGCATTATTAAATCTTCCAGACAGTGATGGAACATGCACCACTTGTTAGGCTATTTGTCCAGGAACGCTGTTCAAAGAGCAACTCCTGGGGCTAAAGTGATATAGAACATATGTTCAGGATTTTGCTCTAATATGTTTCTCTAATGAATTGCATGGCTTTAGGGACCCTGGTCTGTTATATTCTCACAGCATCCAGTGAGGTAAGTAGAAAATAAGCTTTATTGACCAGGTTCTTCTTGGTGCAGAAAGGGAGGCTGCCTGTGTGACAGTAAGTAAGATGTGAGTTCTGGCATCTGACTGTATGGCATCACTTAGTAATGGTGTAAGCTTGGGTGTCTATACCTCATCTTTTTCATCTGTAAGTAGGAATAATAGTTAAAATACCTTATCTTATAAGTTTGTTGTGAGAATTTAATGAGATACTAACTGGAAAACACTTCGCATAGTGCCTGACACATGGTAGGTTCTCAATAAATATTGTCTTAAATGACAATTATCATGTATTTGATAAGAGATTTATAGCCAGAATATATAATGAAACATTACAACTTAATAATAAAAAAGACAAATAGCCCAATTCCCCAGTTAAAAAAAAGGGCAAAGGATCTGAATAGACATTTCTCAAAGAACATATCCAAATGGCCAATAAGCACATAAAAGGATGCTCAACACCATTAGTCATCAGAGAAATGCAAATAAAAACCACAATGAGATACCACTTCACCCTTACTAGGATGGCTACAATAAAACGACAGAAAATCCCAAGTACTGGAGAGGATGAAGAGACATTAGAACCTTCACACATTGCTGGTAGGAATGTAAAAAATGACACAGCTGCTTTGAAAACAGTTTGGCAGCTGCTAAGAAGGTTAAACATAGACTTAAGAGTCAGCAATTCTACTCCTAGGCATATACCCAAGAGAAATAAGAACAAGCATTCACCCAAAAACTTGCAAATGAATGGTCATAGCAGCATTATTCATAATTGCCAAAAAGTGAAAACAACCTAAATGTCCATCAACTGATGAATGGATAAAGAAAATGTGGTCTATCCATACAATGGAATTTTATTCAGCAGTAAAAAGAAACGTAGTACTGATACCTGCTACAACATGAACCTTGAAAACATTATCCTAAGTGAAAGAAGCTAGCTATAGTAGTCCACATGTGATATGATTTCGTTTATGTTAAATATCCAGAATAGGAAAATCTATAGAGACAGAAATACATTGATGGTTGCCTAGGGCTGGGGGAAAGAGGAAAGATCTGGGAAGGACTAGGGAGTGACTGCTAATGTATACAGTGTTTTGTTTGGGGGAGGCAAAATTTTCTAATGTTAAATTGTGGTGATTGTTGTATAACCCTGTGAATATACTAAAAAACACTGAATTATACACTTTTTTTTTTTTTTTTTTTTTTGAGACAGGGTCTCGCTCTGTCACCCAGGCTGGAGTACAGATGCATGATCATGGCTTACTGCAGCCTCGACTTCCCTGGCTTAAGCAGTTCTCCCACCTCAGCCTCCCGAGTAGTTGGGACCACAGGCATGTACCATCACACCCAGCTGGTTTTTAAATTTTTGTTTTTTTGTTGGTAGAGATGGAGTCTCTCTATGTTGCCTAGGCTGGTCTCAAACTCCTGGGCTCAAGTCATCCTCTTACCTTGGCCTCCTAAAGTGTTGGGATTACAGGCATGAGCCACTGTGGCTGGTTGAATTATACACTTTGAATGAGTGAATTGTATGGTATATGAATTCTCCCTCAATAAAGCTGTTAAAAAGTGTAATTATTATTACTGAGCAGAATGGCCAGAACTAAGTTTTGGGAATTCTTCCCAATTTATAGAAATGTCTGGTATCAGTTGGACTGTTCCCGCAGCTGCTAATTGTGTTGTAAAACTAAAACATTTCCAGTGGGGTCTGAAAAATGAGTCACAATGGCTGAGAAATTGCTCCCCCTCTCTATGATTATAGTAGAGCTTTGTGCTGAGGCCTCTGTCTGATTACAGTCTTGATGCCTGGTTGCTAAAAGGATGAGGCAAGATATGAATGAAGCCAAAGTCATAGCCCACCAAGATGATCTTGACTGGGTATCTCTATTTCCCACTCCCTGGTCAGAGAATTCCTTCTCATGTACAGACTGGCCTTTGGGGCATTTCTTTTATAGAGTCCACAGCTGGGATGTGATTCTCTCCTTTAGTTTGGTTATAAGGTCCTCTCCCTTTCATGTTTCTGGAAGTGAGCTCATTGTTTCTGTTTTGTAAGACAGAATGTAAAATCACTTCTTTTCAGCCAACTAGCAGGATAGCTGGGCAAAGTATAGTTTTAAATTTCACATTCAAGATTAAATTGGGAACTTTATCTTTTTTTTTTTTTTTTTTGAGACGGAGTCTCGCTCTGTCGCCCGGGCTGGAGTGCAGTGGCCGGATCTTGGCTCACTGCAAGCTCCGCCTCCCGGGTTCACGCCAGTCTCCTGCCTCAGCCTCCCGTGTAGCTGGGACTACAGGCCTTTTTTATGTTTCTCTCTCTCTTTCTCCCCCCATCCCTTCCTTACCAAATACATTATTATATACAGAACTATTTGAGAGATTGTTGCAGACATCATGAAATTTTAACCCCTGAGTACACTATCCCAAGAACAAGGACAATGTCCTACATAACCACAATATAACTATTACCCCCAGAAATCTAACATTCATAAAACACTATTATCTGATATACAGCACATATTCAAATTTTCCCAGTTATCTTTCTATTTATTCACTTTTGTTTCAACAGCCTTTCTGGAACCTCTTAGTCTTAGTGCTGCCTTTGTGCTTATCATACAATATTATTATTTTCTATTTGCTTGCAGTCACTCTCCTGGTCTCAGTTTATGGCTTTGCTCACAGTTGAATCCTCAGCACAGACTTGGGTACTACCCACACCACTGTTCACAGTGCTTCCTAGTGTGCTGCCCCTAGTAGATGCTCAATAAATACTTGAGGAATTGGATTGAACTGAATGTGCCAGTTGGGGTCCATGTTGCAGACACACTCCTTGGTACTTCTGAGTGTCTATACTTAAAGCCAACTGTGAGTCATCAGTGACTACCCTTTTCTCCTTTAGATTTCTTGGCATTGCTGTTGGTCTTTTGCACTTGGCATCTCCCTACTACACTCATATTTTCTTTGGTGTAATTTTTGACAGCTCATGAAGTAGTGGGAGTTGAACGGGAATAAGTGTAATGATGTAAGCTGAAGACAATAAAATGCTAGTTCATTCAGAGGAGGTTGGTACTTATAAGTTGTTGTGAACTGTCTTGGCAAAACCACAAAGGCACCAGTGCTTTTGAGCAGTTCAGGTTGTAATTCTTGACCCTGTTTTCGTGTTCTCCTTTCACTGATGTAATGTTATGATGCCAGAATGGTTCCCGGATCAGTTCATACTGGAAGCAAACGATCCAAAAAGCTTTAAACTTTAGTCTTGTGGGTGGCAAGCAGATTTGTCATGGGTAATTGGCATGGTTGTCAACTCATCTGTTTTGTCTTGTTAGGAAGTCTGCAGGACTGTGACATTTTAAGGGCTTGTCAAGTTTACTAGATCCATGAGCCATAGTTGTGTCGTTTAAATTATGTTTTAAGGACAAAGGTGATGAAGGAGTTCAAGACAAAGAGAAATTTTTCTCAGCACACATTTGGGAGTGCATAGATATCTCATGGAACTTGCTTTGACAGGGCACTCAAGAATAAAATTACAGAAGGGAATGGATGTAAGTCCAGAAGCTCTGAGGTACCTTAGTCCAGATCAGTAGAAACTACAATCCAGTGTTTTCAAGATACTGGCAACTACTTGAAATAGAGTGAGACCTATTTTATTTACTTCAATGTTTATATATGGATACAAAGACTGTGGTGGACACAACTTATTTGCCTTTATCAAGCGATTATGATGTGATAGATTTGTTTCCTATTCATAAACGGAGAACTTGAAGTGTATAGAACGCTAAAGTATGAGAACTGAAATGACCTTTCAGTGTACTGTGGACGCTTATCAGTACTTCCTTGACTGTTTAAAATCTTAAAGCAAGAAACATAGTGAATATAGGGTAAATATTTCTGGTCTTTAGGCATCTGTAGCAGAGAAATCTCCATTGAGTTATGCTAAGTGTTGGTCATTTAAGTAAATCCTGATATTACTGAATGAGTGTGAGGTTCTGCTTTTTCATCTCAGTGACTTCTCTAAAGCCATTGTCTGAATAAAATTCATTCTGAACAGCAAACTAAATTTCCTTCAACAATTGGATCAACTTTTGGATTTTCTATTTGATTGCATTGGTTGTGCTATTTTTGCATCATAAGCAAACTTTTTAAATTATAGAAGCCGTGTTGCATGTTTTAATACCTGGTTAGCTGGCATGTGCTCCACCTATTGTTCTATTTTAGAGATTTTCCGGCTTGTTTGTTCTTCCAAATGAATTTTATAATCAATTTGTCAAGTTTCAGAAAAGATCCTGGTGATATTTTTAATGGAGTTGCATGAAATTTATAAATTAACTCAGAAAGAACTGACATCTTTATCGTGTTAATGTTTCCTAACCTGACATGTTTTCCCATTTTTTTCCATTATATATTTTAACTGTTTTTTATTTGTATATATGAAAGCTATTGATTTTTATATTAATTTTATAATTTTCTACTTTATTACATTGTCCCATTTGTTTATAGTAGTTTTTCCATTGGTTCTTTTGGATTTTCTAAATATATTATCATATCATCTGCAAATAAAAATAGTACTACCTCTTTCTTTCAACATTTCTAATTGATTTCTCTTTTATTCTTGGACTGGTTATTAGCTACAACACAATATTAAATAGTATTGGGAATAATGGGCATTTTTGTCTTATATCTGACTTTAGCAGGAAAGCCTCTAGTGTGTTTCCATTAAATCACATGCTGACTTTTGTACTGGGGTAAACGTATTTTTGTAATGTTGGAAAAGTATTCATCAATTCCTGTGGTATCGAATTATTTTACATGGGAGAGTATTGAATTTTGTCAAATGCCGTTAACATTGATGGAAATGAGTGTATGATTTTTTTCTAATTAGTTTTATTAACATTTTAGAAAACTTCTCAAAATTTAAGCACCTTGGTACTCTTGGCAAAAGGCTCAACTGGTTGTGATGTATTTTTTTAATGTACCATTTGATTCTACCTACTAATAATTAATTTATAATTTTTGTATTGAGATTCATAGTGAGGTTTATCTATGTTTTTCTCATACAATATTTGTTAAGTTATAAAAATTTTTGGAATTTTCTTTCCTTTTCTGAAATAATTTAAACAGCATTGGGATTATTTGATTTTTAAAGTTTTGGAAGAATTAAGCTGAGAATCCACTGGGGCCTGGTGCTTTTTTGTGGGAAAGCTTTTCAACTACTTTCCCTATTTCTCTTATGGTAATTCTTATTTGGATAAGTTGTGCCTTTCTAGGAAATCATCAGATTCAAATATATATGTAGAGATCTGTGCAAGATAGTCTATGAGTTTTAAAATTTTATTTTATTTGATGGTTATTTTCCCTTTGTTGTTTTAAATTCTTTATATTTGTACTTTCTTGTTCTTTTTCTAGCTTTTTGAATCGGTTGTTTATTTTGTTTTCACTTTAATGGATATAGGTATTTAATGACATACATTTTGTCTTTGTAACAGTTTTAATCAATCTGAAAATTTCTTGTTTTTCAGTAGGCAAGTCGATTTACATTTATCGACCCTATATTTGGCTTCAGTTCTCTCATTGTTTTACACACACACACACACACACACACGTTAGTATTTTTAGTATTTGTTCTGTTCTACTGCTTTGGTTTTCTTCTCTGGGAACTCCTATTTTGACTCATGGTTTACATATGTTTAAATATGCTATTCTTTTTTTTTTTTTTTTGAGATGGAGTCTCACTATATTGCCCAGGCTGGAGTGCACTGGCGTGATCTCAGCTCACTGCAACCTCTGCCTCCCAGCTTCAAGCGAATCTCCTGCCTCAGCCTCCTGAGTAGCTGGGATTACAGGCATGCACCACTATGCCCAGCTAATTTTTGTATTACAAGTAGAAATGGGGTTTCACCATGTTGGCCAGGCTGGCCTCGAACTCCTGCCCTCAAGTGATCCGCCTGCCTTGGCTTCCCAAAGTACTGGGATTACAGGTGTGAGCCACTGTGCTTGGCCTAATTCCTGAATCCTTTTAACAATCATTTTATACTTTTATTTTAATCTTTAAATTTTCCTCTTTTCCTTGACTTCTGTTTCTCTTGAGGCTTTATTTGCTCTATTCATTCATTCTTGGACTTACAGTAGTTTTGCCATCATCTCTGAAATGATTTTATTTCTATTTTTTTCCTGATTCTGTCACCTCTCTTTCCAAATTTTCCTTTCCTCCAATCTCCTTATTTCTGAATTTTTCTAATTTTGATTTATGCTCTCCTTTCATAGCTTCTATTATTTTTTAAAGCTTTTTATTAACCTTGTGTTGAATTATCAGATTACAGTTTTAATCAGTTTTTTGGGCATGACTTTCTGGACTGCCTTCGTTGTAGAAACATTATTTATTTCTTATACTCATTTTTGTCACAATAACTCTGTAGAGAGTCAACGTTGAATGAGTTTTTCTGTAACCTTATAAGGGAGAGAACCAGATATTTTTTCTGGCTTTACAGATTTATTATTTTTTCTTCTGACACTGTTTCAAAACTATAAAGGACATGATCTCACACTTTCTGGTATCTGCTTCCTCTCCTGCCTTCCTCCACTTTTATTTGAACTCATCAACAAAAGCATCCATGTTGTCCCAATCTTGCTCAATTTGAATTTTCCTGTCAGCATTTTATCCTCATTGTGGGGTTTTGTCTTGGGAAGGAGATTTGACTTGTTAGTTTTGAAATCTGTAGGGCACACATTGCTCCAGTCCCATCATACCTTTTTGCATCAAGATTTCCTTGAGAAGGCACTCACCCACAAATTAAGTCAAGCAGAATCCCTTTCCCATTTTAACAGACATTTCTAGTCTGGACTTTTAGGAGTACTTGCTGATTTGAGCGTTCCCTGTTCTCAGAGACATCAGAAGCCCAGTAGCTTTTCTTCTTCTTCTTTCTTCTTTCTCCTTCTTCTTCTTCTTCTTCTTCTTCTTCTTCTTCTTCTTCTTCTTCTTCTTCTTCTTCTTCTTTTTTTTTTTTTTTCCTGAGATGGGGTCACTGTTACTACGCCCAGCTAACTTTTGTATTTTTAGTAGAGACAGGGTTTTGCCATGTTGGCCAGGCTGGTCTCGAACCCCTGACCTCAGGTGATCTGCCTGCCTTGGCCTCCCAAAGTGCTGGGTTTATAGGTATGAGCCACCCTGCCCCGCCAGTTGCCTTCCTTCTGCATCCTCCTACTCAGATGCTGAAGCCACATGGTTTGTGCAGCTCTTGGAGTTGCAACATTCTCTTGTTGGTTTTCCTGCCTTCAGTGCTGTCACCCTCTAACACCTGCCAGAAAGTCTATCTAAAATGCAAATTGCTTTATTGGTTTCCCTTGTCTGTAAGACAGAGACATGTTCTCTTGGCTCCTCTGCCTTATCTCTTGCCATTTTCTATGGAGCGCCACCGCTGCCTAGCTAAAATTCTTACTCATGTCATGTTGTTGCCTGCTTCTGGGGCTCCGCTCATGCTGTGGCTTCTGACTAGAATACCTTTCCCATGGCTTTGCTCAACTTATGCCTTTAGCTCAGTCATGGTTTTCTTTTTTCCAAGAGGAAACTCCCAGAACCACCCTCCAGTCAACCTGAGTTAGTTACTCCTCCTTTATGCTTCCGTGATGCCCTGTACACCTAGCTTTCATTGTACTTATCACAGCATCTTTAGCTATTTAAGGCCCCTCTTCTCCCCATCATTTAGCTTAGCTCATGACTTGCCTAAATCAGATTTTGTCTTACATTTGTTTCCCTTGTAATTTCCAAAGAATGGTTCCCCATCAATGATTGTAGAATAGATGAATGGATAAGCAAATAAATGAATTATTAGTTGGATATTTTAGCTGAAGTATGAGAGGTAGATACGTACATGAAAAGGATGGGTTTCCAACATATCCCTGGTCATGGTGGGTAGAGGAGTATCTATTCAGTCTACATGTGAGGTTGGCCCTCCTCTGTGAAATGTTGCTTCTCCATAAGAGATTTTGGCAAAGTTCAAACTTTAATTCTGTCCAAGTTAACAGGCTCCCAGGAGTGAGATCACATGGCCCTCTTCTGGGTTTATATGGCAAGTGTGTGCATGTTGCAAGGTTGTCTGTTACTTGCCAGTACCAAGGTAAATATAACACATAGAATACAAATGCCCACAGGAAGCCCCCATGTGTATGCCTATGAGTGAGTACATGCATGTCTGTGTGTGTGTATGTGTATATGTGTGTGTGTGTTATCACAAATGGCTGGTACTGGATGAAGCAGTGGTCTAAAACTGGCAAAACTGAGCAGTTCACAGACAAACATCCACCAATTGTTTGGATGACTGGATTTCTGTTTGTAGAAGTAACACAGACATGATGCAGACAAGGAAGGAAGAGAGAGACAGGGAAGAACAGGCCCCCTGCTTAACCAACTTTTCCTTCTAAAGAAATGAGAGTAGCTAACACCTGCTCGGGGGGATGAGAGACAGACTGTTGGCACATGGCCTAGTGATATAAATGCCAAAGAAGGTAGATCTTCTCTAAAGAAGATCAGACTTCAAGTATAAATGAGCCTGTTGGAAGTTCAGGTCCTTTCTTCCTCACACCATGCATGGGATAGAGCCTCTGAAAGGCAATATCAAACAGGACAAGGAACATCTGAAAGAAGGTGCATAGACTTTGTTGGAATCAGTAAGTGGGCAAATTAATA
Organism: Theropithecus gelada; assembly: GCF_003255815.1. NCBI lineage: Eukaryota > Metazoa > Chordata > Mammalia > Primates > Cercopithecidae > Theropithecus > Theropithecus gelada. The sequence goes on from NC_037689.1 coordinate 47,019,753, forward strand.
TGCTCGCTACATTCACAACAAATGGAGCTATTATTGTTTTCCCTAGCAAATATTTAGGTAATTATTTGGGAAATACCTTAAGTGTGGAAAGAGAATCCTTGAAAGTGAAGACCCTACTTCTTTTATCTATTATCTACATATCTTTTATCTATACATATCTTTTATCTATTATCTACGTCTATTATTTATCTACAAACATATGTCTATAAATGTTAAGAAACAAGAGAGTACGGGACACTAGGGGAATGGCAATTTGTAAGCTGAGACCAGGCTATACTTAAGAAATCACTTATGTAGTTGTCCATCCATCCAACAAGTTATTTATGCATTTAGTGATTACACATTATAAGGAGAAATGTTATAAATGTAACAAATGTGGTTAACTCTATGCAGATTAGGTCTTAGCTACAGCTTGAGCTAGGACCCAATCTGCATGGCTCTCTGTTCCTTTATCCTTTTAACTTTTTCAGCTGATGACTTTTCACTGTAGCCTGTGTGTTCAGCTTTTTACGCTGTGGGACCAAAGGTAACTCTAGGCAGAGAAATTTTTGAGGAATGCTAGTTCAATAGCTGTGACCAAGCCTCAGTCTTTCTAGCATAAGCTCTCCTGGATCACTGCTTAATGGAGACCACTGGACTCAAGTTGCCGCATTACACTACTCCAGATTGTGTGAATAACAGCCCTTGGAATTCTGCATGCACAACCCGTGCAGCCTAACATGGCAGCTTTGCATAGGAAGCAATTCTCTTCATTTCCCTTTTTCCTCCCAGGAAATCCACATTAAAGTATCCTTATTATAAGAGGATAAAAATACAAAGGGATTTAGGCTGATTTCTGGTTTGTTATATCCCAGAGAATTCACAATTCTATGAGAGACTCTTTATCTATTAGCTTCTAGAGAACAAGCACTGTATCTTGGATAACTTCGAATCTCACTGAAGATGTTGATAGAATTGACCTGGGATCATAACTGAATCATTTAACTTCTGTTCTTGCTGTTGCAAACTGGAATTCAAATCTGTCTTTAGAACAGAAATTTCAATGCAATGTTCTGCCTTCTGGGGCAAAACTCAAGTGCCTTAATGGTGGTGGAGAATGTGAATTGAATTTCAGATTATGTACCAAGTGGTGGTGGAAATTGCCATTTTGATTTATTTGGATCCATAGCTTTGGCTCTGTCCACCATGAGTACCAGTGTAGACTCTGCTGGGGACAAAATCTTAAAGGAAAAAGATGTGTATGTGTCACTCTAGCTATCCAAGTTTTCAGTGGCAGTAAAGGGTCAGGTTTAATTTGAGCTGTGGTGCTTCTGAAAGTGTTTCAGCCCAGTGGTAAGATTGCATATTTGGCTAGGCCCTGTGTGCTATTTGCAACAGTAATAAAAACATCACATAAAAGTCATTTAGTCCATGGAAGCTTCCCACAGCTGAGCAGAGCTTAATTTTGATGCTCTGCTGCGGTTGTATGGGGTCAGGCATTGCTATGTATTTTTCCAGTGACCCGGGCCTTTTAATATGTATTAAAGAGGGCACTAAATCTTCGTGTGTCAATGAGATACCATCTCACACCAGTTAGAATGGCGATCATTAAAAAGTCAGGAAACAACAGGTGCTGGAGAGGATGTGGAGAAATAGGAACACTTTTACACTGTTGGTGGGATTGTAAACTAGTTCAACCATTATGGAAAACAGTATGGCGATTCCTCAAGGATCTAGAACTAGATGTACCATATGACCCAGCCATCCCATTACTGGGGATATACCCAAAGGATTATAAATTATGCTGTTATAAAGACACATGCACACGTATGTTTATTGCAGCACTATTCACAATAGCAAAGACTTGGAATCAACCCAAATGTCCATCAGTGACAGATTGGATTAAGAAAATGTGGCACATATACACCATGGAATACTATGCAGCCATAAAAAAGGATGAGTTTGCGTCCTTTGTAGGGACATGGATGCAGCTGGAAACCATCATTCTTAGCAAACTATCACAAGAACAGAAAACCAAACACCGCATGTTCTCACTCATAGGTGGGAACTGAACAATGAGATCACTTGGACTCAGGAAGGGGAACATCACACACCGGGGCCTATCATGGGGAGGGGGGAGGAGGGAGGGATTGCATTGGGAGTTATACCTGATGTAAATGACGAGTTGATGGGTGCAGCAGACCAACATGGCACAAGTATACATATGTAACAAACCTGCACGTTATGCACATGTACCCTACAACTTAAAGTATAATAATAAAAAAAAAAAAAAAAATCTTCGTGTGTAAACCCACCTGTTTGTACTATCTTTCCATTTAGGTGTCAGCCTATTGGAACTTAGGAACTTCATCTTCTTGCTTAGTTGTACTAGAGAAATATTACATACATATGAGGTGCCCAAGAAATAATATTTCTAAATATACTAATAATATTTCTAAAGATACTAAAAAACAATTGTCCAGGCCAATTTGTATCTTAAAAACAGCATTTCACTTGCCTTAAAGGGGTAAAATAAAATCGCTGAGCTGGTAAAATTGCTTGGACCTGATGCGTTGTGTTTGATGGCCAGAGCGGTAGCAAATCTGCTGACAGGCTTGGACAGAAAAAAAAAACAAAAAAAAACCCCCCAAAAAAACAACAACCACCACGTTGAAACGTCTGTGTAATGCTGCTTCGGAGAAATGCTATTTTTAAAGAAATGAAACACATTATTTAGGGTTTGTGGATGTAATCCAGGCCTTTGAAGTTGGTAAGAAGATCTTAATTAGAAAGAAATGGGAAGATTGAATGCTTTTATGGAGAACCCAACGTTAAAAGGTACGTTTATCATAGATGCAGATGATATATATTGTGCACTGGCTGCATCTCTTCTTTGACAAAACCAAAGCCTTTAAAGTTACTGGAGTGCATCCGTCCCCAAGTTTGTTCGGCATCTAATGAGCAGGCATTAATCACGTAAAACTTGGAGGCAGTTCATAAAAGGACAATGAAGATGATTTAAAGCTTGGAAAATAAAGCCTGCAAGGAAAGGTTAAAACAATTCACATTATTAGCTTGGTAAAAAGGATTTGAGGAGTGAGGATTTCCAGACAATGCAAGGTTATTGTTGGCAAGATGGCATGCTTAATGAGAAACTTTTCCCCAGGAATCCTAACATTTCTCTTTTATTGGTCTTATTACAAAAATATATTCATAAGAAAAGTTAGGAAGCACACATGAGGAAGGAGAAGGAGAATATGTACTAAAACTTTATCACCCAGAGGGGCTCACAAAACTCACTTGAAGAGGATGAGCAGAATGTCTGGGGCGAGGGCTTTCTTACAGGGAAACTGCAACATTCGGTTTTTTGTTTTGTTTTGTTTGTTTGTTTGTTTTGCAGCATTTCTCATGGTTGAAATGAACTAATGGCTTGTGTACTTATTTATGTAATATATCTTCCTGGCTAGACTGTAAGCTTTACAAGGGTGGGAATTGTGTTTGTCTTTTCACCATTGTGTTCTCAGAGCCTAACACAGTGTCTAGCATATAAAAGGTGCTTAATATTTTGTGCACACATGAATAATATATATGCATATAATATTTATACAAAATGGATCACCCTGTATATGCTGTTTTGTAACTCCCCTAATTTTAACAAAATATTATGATAATCTTTTCATGTTATTAATATTCTACACTATCACTTGAATGGCAGCAAGGTGTTCTGCTGTATGCATGGGACCTCAGATATTTAACCATTTCTCTACTTGGGGACATTTAAGTTGCTTCCAGTTTTTCCTTTTTCCAATAGTGTAGCAATAGTCATGATCATAACTAAACCCTTCTTCCCAGGAATTTTTTAAGAAGGAGACTGCTACAAGAGATGGCAAGATGTCACTCACTGAAGGTCTTGCCAACATGACAGGTACTGATTTAGCCAGTGTTGCTGCAGTCCTGTGTGGACTTGATGACCTCAGGATCAAATTGGGCTTGAAACCTTGTATGTATATATATGGCTTTAAGCTACTTGCACCCTCAAGTTACTCATTAGAGTGATGAGTTTGTAAAAGTTATGGAGGAGGGAAGAAAAATTCTTTTGAGATAGGAGAGAAGTAAAGTGCTTTAAAACAGGACTCACAATGTCAATCTGCTTTTGTCATTTATAATTTATCAGGATCAGTGTGGCTGGCAAATTGAATCATGATACACAAGAAAAGTATCGACTATTTTCTCAAACTTAGCTGAGTTCACTCTTTTTTTTTTTTTTCCACCGAAAGACTAAAGCCAAGTTCACATTTTGCTTAAAAATAAAAGTAGGAATTTTTAGAAGTGTTGCTCCTCCTGGGGTGCTGACCTGTTTAATTTTCAGGAAACGAGTGATTCACAGTGCAAATGTCTGTGTATAAAATTCTGTTTTTCCAGTGACTTTCATGATCATTTTGGAGATGTGTTCTGAAAAAAATCTTATGAATGAATTAAATGTGGCTCTCAGAATTCATATGCCAGATGCTATTTTCTTCAATCTTTATGCTTTTTATATGTCGGGTTGTCCTGTTTTATTTTTTTGCCATTGTGATCTTGGCTAGCTTTGCTGTGATTTGTTATGGACTTACTCACAGAAGTTCTGAGGCTGAGCCCTTCCTATTTGAGGAGCATGACTGTACTTTTCAGTTTTTCTCTCATTGGTCTCTAGTTTTTTGGCGGCTGCTTTGGAATGTTGCTCATTGCTCCCCTTATTTGTCTGTTCTGGGTCCTACAAAAGTCATTCTAGGTTGCTTTTCTCAACCTATAAATTAAATAAATGTCATGTGTCCCTGTATGTGATATGACCCCCTTTGAGACTGGGAGTCCAGGTGGGGCATGGGAGATGCTCCCCCTTTCCTTCTGTATTGGCGCTCACTGATCTTGCTGCAAGAAATGATGGCATTCCAAAAGTTAGAGTTTGGCAGAATGAGTTGAATAAGACTGAGTCAACTTAGACAGCTATCAAGGGCCAAGGCAAGCCACAGCGTTGAAGGACACTATCATCCTTCTCAAAGTGTTTGCACTTATTTCCCCTGACTGGAACACCCTTCGGTCAGTTATTTTCATGGTTGTCATGAACTCTAAAGAACCTGAGATTTGACCCTGCTTTCAAGCTAACAAGCTAGCCTGCCGCAGTGTCATGGATGCTGGCAGAAGATCTGTGACTCCTGGGTCAGAGATGAGTGACTTTATTATTCACAGCAATAGTAGTATTCGGAATATCAGAATCTTCTTTGGCTGGTTCCCTGAGTCCCTGTTCCCACAAGGAGATACAAAGAGGGCCAGGTGACACCAAAACGTGCAGTGGGTTGTCTTATAGGAGAGGAACCCTGAGATTAGGAAATGTGAGTCACCCAAAATGGGCAGTAAGCATGGCTCTCCTTTCCTCCAGATGGGAGGTACTGTTTTTATTATACTGGACAGTAAGTAAATCTGCCGTTTACTTTGGAGAGAGACATCTCTACTTTCCATGGATGTTTGCTAGATAAACATCCTTGAAAAACCATTCAGAACAAAGGCAGCCAGTGCCTCCACTCCTAAATTGCACAAAAATGCAAGGGACCTGTAGAGAATTGTATCCTAACAATGACTTTCTCTCTCTCCTTTTGGGTCTTTGTTCAAATATCACCTTGTTAATGAAGCTTACTTTGAACTTCTTATATCAAATAGCCACTTATGATCACTTATATAAAATAACTCCTAATCATCATTGGAATACTAAACTGTGTGTACTTAGTTTTTTGTTGCTCTTGTCTGTAAGCTGTAAGCTCTGTGGTAGAGACTTTCTCTGTTGTATTCACTGCTGTATCACGAGAGCCTAAGCACAGTGCCTGGTACACAGTAGACATTAAACATTTGATGAATAAATGAATGAATCAGTGCATCACCGCCAGTCAAGAAGATTATTAAAAAGGTCTATTTTCACTTTCCAAAAATAAAATTATATATATTAAGCATGCTTTGCCTCAGTCTGTAATCTGCCTGCCCCACCTCTGGCTGGGGAGCACTGTTTTAAGCATCCAATTCTGTCTTGACTACTGGCTTTCTGGCCTTCCCCTGGGACTGGGCTGCTCCTCTGTGCATACTCTCTCCTGCGCTCTTGTCAAGCTCTAAATCCTGGCTTCTTCCTTTGAGATCTTTTATCTGTCATTTCCTTATGTCCCAACACAGACCGTAGCAACCCTTTTGAAAATCAGCCAGTGGTGTGCTGGTAAATTGGTTTCCTGAATAAGAGCTCTGATTTGTAGTGTTTGCTGATTTCCATGGTGTAAATTTCCATGGTGTAAAAAGCTTCTCACTGTGACTGATTTCAAGATACCAATGGTTTAACAACTGGCTTACAAAATTCCTGAGTATTGGCCCTCACAAGCCGGTAGGAGCCAGCTCCAGCACGCCATCATTGTAAGAAAGTAACATAGATGTAGTATCAGGGTTATTTCTTACTTGGCACAATAACATAAAGGTTTAAAGAAAAAACAAAGTTCATGGATCAAGATAATTTCTTACTCTGAACTGGGTTTCTCATAACTTACTCCTTATTCTCATATCCTCTATTCCAGTGTTTCTCACACTGCAGCAGGCGTCAGAATCCCCTGAAGGACTTTTAAAAACAGGTAACTGCCTCCTCCGATCCCGGAATTTCTGGGTAGGTCTAGATGGGTGGGGCCTGAGAATTTGCATCTCTAACAAGTTCCCTGGTGATGCTGCTGCTGTGGATTCTGCGACCACACTTTGAGAGCTACTACCCTCACCTGCAAAACACTTTGCTCAAAGTCTGTTTCCAAGTGCTGTGTGGAAGAGGCAAATTTTGTAAACAAACAATGTATCTGGACCAAAGAGAGAAAAAGCCACACATCAAAGAAAAAAAAAAGAAATTAAAAATGTAGTTATAAAAGAACTAATAGATGGGAGTGCTAAGTGACTAAAGCTGATTGCCATGGGTCTTAGAGAGAAAAGTGAGTTTCTGGGTGTGTGTGAAGAAATCATTTTTCAGTTTATAACTCTGCTGTACCTAATTTTATAGTATTGGATTTCTGAAAGGTGAGGTCGAGCTGGAAATCGTTCTGATGAGGGCACAAATCTTAAGGCTTGCTGGGTATCCTCTCTTTAGATGAAACCGAGCACTAGATCACTTATTTAAGGGCCTGCATCTCAAACAACCTTGAAAAAAAATTATTTACCCATTACCATGTGGTACTCGTGCAAATAAGAGGGCTTGGGCAAAGAGAGAACACTTAACCTTGATTAGATGGGACATATTAGCTTCCTGAAATTTTCTCACCTGTTTAAGCAGCTCTCAATCACAAATCCTGACAGGATAGACACTCATTGTAGGAAGGATTAACAGGGCTCAGCTAAACCCAAGGGGTGTCACACTTATCCTAGATCTCCAAGGCAATGTGTGGTTCTCTGTATTTCTCCAAGATCCACTTGCAAAGGCCCTGTATGGTGGCCTCTCCCTTTGCAATTCTCCAGGCGGATGATACTGTAAGACATACTATTCAGAGCCTGGCGTCTTTGCAACCAGTTTAACACCAGGACTGGTTAATTCGTGGACGACAGGGCAAAACAAGATAGGAATGGGATTTGACAGGGGATTCTCATGGAACAGGATGGCAGGAAAAGTCAATTTTTCCAGAGTTCAGCTGTTTCGTTGTTTGTTAGGGACCAAACCTGTCTTTGGCACTCAAACACACTTTGTTTTGACAAGCTTTATTTGAAAGAGGCAGGGAGGAAAGATAGTTCTTTATCAGACATCTCCTAGGCACAATAGCCTAGAGGAAGAAGAGAGGCCAAACCTCCTCTGGGGTTTCTATGCTCTACTTAGGAAAATCATATGGATTACTCTAGGGATTTCTCCGTATCTGCAATTCAATGAGGCCTCTTTCCTCCTGTTTGCTTAGTGTAATCACCAGCCTTTATCTAGCCCAAAAGGTTTCTTTACTTTTTCTGGAGGAACTGAACACCAGGGGATTGGAGGATGTTGGGCCTCCCGGAGGAAGGCACTTAACTTTTATCTGAGGGATCTGTAGCCTCCATTATGATCTGGACATGTCTCTTTAGGTCAGAGGATGCTTTGGTGCAGGATAGTTTCAGTCACCTTTTAGATTGAACTGTTAGCAATGCGAATGGGGTGTACTTAATGCCGGCCTTAGTAGTCCTCAACGTGTGGTCCTGGGATCACCGGTATCAGCAGCAGCAGCAGCAGCATCCTTGGGAACTTGTTAGCAGTACAAGTTTTTAAGCCCCACCCCAGATCTGCTGGATCAGAAACTCTGGGGCTGTGGCCCAGCAACATGCACTTGAACAAGTCCTCCAGGGGATCCTGATGCATGCCAAAGTTTTTTGAGAGCCATAGGCCTTTGTGAACTTTATCTCCTACAGGTTTTCTGTAGCAGCAGACAGCAGTAGCTTGAGGCATCTGGATGAGCTGTTTGTTGGCAGCCATCCTTTACACTCTTTTTGCATTTTAAATAATGCTCATTTCTTCCCTGGCATCTCTGTGTAATGATAAAGTGGCATTCTGGCTGTTTAAAAGGTAAGCGAAACTGTTTCTTGGTAAGTGTAGATGTAAAGGCATGTACAAAAAGGGAGACGAGCTCTTTAGTATCCATCTTTTAGCTACTCTGATTGTGTGGCTGGAGCATTCACTCTGATTAACTCTCCCCTCCTCTCCAAATCAGAACATTTCATGTCTATTATTATACACCCTTTAAATTGGTTTGGAATCCCAGCCTGTGCTTTGCAGAATGTTTTGTGACTGCAACATGGTGGCAGGGCCTTGTTTCTGCTGTGTCCTTTGGATTTGGATTGTCCTATGAACATACGACAAGGAGCATAGGCAGTTAGAGTCAAGGGCTCACCAAGCCCCATGGAAAGTTGTTTTCTTAAAGGTCAGACCACTGTCCATTTTGTGAACATTAATACACACTGGAGAAATGCTGGCCTTGGCTGCAGGCCAAGCCATCCTGGTATTTAGGATACATTTGAGGGTACTCATAACTTTTCTTTTTCTTATGAGAATCTAACAGGCCAGACATATACAGATGGTCCCTGACTTAAGATGGTTCCACTTACGGTTTTTCAACTTTATGATGGTGTGAGAATGAGATGCATTCAGCACACTCCTTGACTCATGATGGGGCTACATCTGGATAAACCTGTGGTTAAGTTGAAAATACCATTAAGTCAAAGATGCACTTTCTACTTGCAATGGGTTTATCAGGACACAACCCCGTCATAAAATGAGGAACATTTGTAATTAATGACAATGTTGAAGTACAATTTTCGTGGGCTGGAAAGTGGGCCAGGCTACTAAGGAAAAGAAATGCTTTTTGGAAGAGATGGACGTTGAGACGAAATTTACTTAACCACTATGCAATTGTGAGCAAGTTACTGAACCTCTTTAAGCCTTAGTTTCCTTATCGGAAAAGTGGGTATAATATAGGGATCTACATCTTAGGGTTGTTGTGAAAACCAAGTGAAATTATGCATGTAAAGTACTTAGCAGAGTGTCAGCAATCATGAATGTGCTCAGTAATTGGGAGCCACTTAAAATTTATACCTGTGGATGTGACTTTACACACGCACATGCACACGCATATACATTTGTAAACACTCACATGTATATGCTCTTGCATGTATACATACACACATATATACATGCATATACATACATATAAAATGGACACATGAACAGACATATATATTAATATATGGCCAAATAACTGGCTATTCCATGTATTGGAATGATCAGGTCAAGGTGTACCTCAAACCATTCCTTTCTTTCTCTCGTTGCATACACCTTTCCCTATCGTTGTCACATTTGCCTTAAGACAATCATCCTCATTAAAACACTAATGTCCTTGGGATTGGTCACTCTCTATCCATCTGAGCTTCACTGTGATGTGGGATAGGGGAGTGGGATGGGACATTCAGAGCACCAGGCTCTGAGGGTACAGTGGCTGTAGGAAAGCATTTGAGAACAGGAGTGGGATATGGAAGCAGATTCCAGTTGGTGCTTGCCTCCCTCAAAGTGTGGTCAGGACTGTCACAGAGTGGAGGGGAGGCCACTTTGTCCTGGTGGTACATGTTGGCTCTCAGCATGATTATTTCTCTGTCTCTTAGAATCTTGTCCTTCACCACATCTTTGGACATGGGTCTTCAGTTGTCCAAGCAGGGAATTGTACATGGAGTTGGCGGAGACCTCTGATCTAGCCCCTGCTGGCCTCACCAGCTTTGGCCAGTTTCATGCTCCCCTTTGCTCTCTGTGCTCCTACATCAGGGGTCTCGTTTCAAGATGGTACATTTTCTGTAAACTCAGAGCCCTTGCACATGCTGGTTTTTTTCTGCTTAGAATACTCTTCTCACACTCCTGGCCTACCTATGTTTTATCCTTCAGGCATTAGCTCAAATATCACTTCCTTAAGGAGACTTCACTGGCCTCTTCCAGATTAGGCTTGTGTCTCTACCATGTGCACTGTAGTACTTTGTCCTACATTTTCCCCCTTATATCCTCAGAGCTTAACACAGTGCTTAGCACATAGGATGTGTTACTATTTGCTGTTGAATAAGGAAGTGTTACGTGGATAGCAAGAGTTGAGAGGAGGGAGAAAGAAACTAACAATGGATTCATTTATTCACCTCTTCTCCATCCTGGTTAAAATTTATTCCTGGACCCCTAGGATGGAAGCCGTTTACAGAAAGGAAACTGCTACGGTTAGAAAAAGAAATAAAAATGTATCTTCACAGTTTATGTGAATTTCTTTACTTTCTTTCAAATTCTATGGCATGACAAGAATCTCTTATCCCATCAGCCTCAGGGGCTTAAATTGTTAGCTTGTGGCTCTGTGAAATGTATCTTCCCCATAAGCTCAGTTGCAAAATGGGTACTTTATAAATCTTAGAAATAAATACGCACTTTACCTTTTCTGTCTTAGTAGGTGGGAGCACCAAGAATTTCTGGGAATTTGAACATTTCTTTCACAATACTGTGCAGGAAGTGGTTTATCATTTTACTTTGCATTGATGTTCCTGGTAATAACATTCGCATACTTCAGATGGGTGTAATTGTTTAGCTGTCACCCTCAAACTTAGTCATACCATTGATCTGACATCAGAAAGTACTTATCCTATTGATCTAGTGTCAGATGGGTGGGATAATATTAATAATGGGCTTTGATTGACATCCTGAGTTGACAGATTATCAAGTCACATTTTCCCACAGCCAAACTGCTGACAGGCTTGGAACTTTTCCTTGCCTACACAGATCCCCTTGACCTTTAACTTCTTGTTACATGTGCTAAATCCAGTACTCATTTAATGGCACTGGGAATGCTCCCAGTTCAGCTTATTTCCAATGCACAGATGGAGAATCTAGAATGATCTAAACTTAGCTGAGAGCATCACACATAACAGGTAAACAACAAATATGTGTTGAATGGATGAATAAGTGAATTCAAATTTATGGCTTGTGTACTAAGAAAGGTGGTCAGGGTTGGTCAGGTGACACTGATCATGGGATCTCAGGCATTCAGAGGTAGATTGTCACAGCAGCTGGGACCAGCCTGCAACAGCCATGACAAATATTCCAGGTCAGCTGGGGCACTCACCAGAATAAGAAGGGTAGACAGGCCCTTATGTGGCTTGAAATCAGGGGTGTCTGGGGGGAATCCATGCTTGAGACTCCACCTTAGCCCTTTAATTCTGTGATTTAAGGACTTGTTCCATGCTGTGTTCCTGGACCGGTAGCATCAGCATTTCCAGGGAGCCTGTGGGAAATGTAAATTTTCTGCCTCCACCCTAGTTCTACTGAATCAGAATCTGCATGTCTAACAAGATCACCAGGTGATTCTCATTAAAGTTCGAGACGCTCTGGTTTAAGAGTTTCATCCCTCCTCAGATGCAAATGGTTTGAAGCAAAATCCTTCCTAGGACTGCAGGAGTTTAGATTCTAGGTCTTCGGTTCTTAACCTCCACATCCGACATTTAGAAGGTAAGAGTTCTTAGCTGTAAGCAACAGAAACATTCTAATAAGTGATTTATTAGAAAGGCTATTGCATAGCTCTCAGAATGACTGAGAAGGATGGGGAACCAGGCTGAGAAACTGAAACAAGGCTGCTAGTTAGCTAGGACCTCAGCCCAAACAACACCATAGAACCGGTTTGGTGGGGACATTGCTGCCACTGTCACTGAGGCCACTGATGTTACCGGGAGGCAGTAGGATGTTGTATTCTGAAGACAGCTTGTGAAGGCCTGTTGCCTGCCTCTCTTCCCATTCTGCATTCACTGATGTGTAGTCCATTTGGTAGCTTGAAATCAGCTGTGGTGGGAGTTTTTACACCCCGGAAATCAGCAAATGCTACAAATCAGGCTTTGTTTTTGAGAGTTGGTTTATCAGTACACCATTGCACTGAGTCCATTGCTGGTACCGCTGGCCTTGCTTGCCCTGGAAACCGGATGTTGCTGCTATAACTGATGTTAAGATGGATATTTACCTGTCTCCCGCAACCTCTTTGTTTTTGGTATTACTAGCCTGAGGAAACTGTCATGTGACCTGGGTCTAGATCAGTGTTTCCTATCTTTGGCTGCACAATGGAATTACCTGGAGAATTTAAAAAATTACTAATGTTTGGCTTCCAATCCCAGAAATTCAGACTTAATTTGTTTGGTGAGGGATTACTAAAATGCGGTTCCTGGACCAGCAGCATTACTCGGGAACTTGTTAGAAGTGTAAATTCTTGGGCCCCACTCCAGGCCTCCTGCATCAGAAACTCTAGAGGTGAGGTCCAGCGATTTGTGGCGTAGCAAGCGCCCCAGCGGGTTCTGATGGAGCTAAAGTCTGAGAACCACCAGTCTGGGGGTGAGGTTTGGGCATTTGGACTTTAAAAAATTCACAGGTCATTGACAAGTGCAGCCAGCATTGAAAACCAGACGGTTAATACTTTATGAAGGGGCTCTATGTGTCTGCCCTCACTTACAGGGATTGTGGCTGGTTAAAGCCAGTGCGCAGAGGCGTAGCCATAGGATGGTAGGCTGGGATTCAACAGGATCTGAGATCTGCATTTGTGGTGAAGATCAGTACATTCCAGTTTGGATTCTCAGAAGTCAAACCTGGGCCATCTAACGGAACTCTTGTAGGATTGTCAGTAGAGAACTGCTATTGGCAAGTGTTTCACCTAGTAGTTTCCAAACACTGCGACCCTCAGTTCAGAACCACCTGGGGTGCTGGTTAGAATGTAGATTCTCAGGTCCCACTTCATACTGAATCAGATTCTGGGGGATGGGATGGGTAGAGTCTGGACATCTATTAAACAAGTTCCCTACACCACACTTGGCAACACATTTTGAACCACTGAATTAGTCTGGGGAGGAGGAGGGATTGACAATTAATGATTTCAGTAAACCCAAGTGGGGCCTTTTTTGTCAGGGGCTGATTCTGTGGACTGCTCATAAAGTCTTGACAAAAATCAAAGCTGACTAGGTTCTAACTACTGAAAAGAGAGTAGGAAAGCTGGGAATTCTAGATGTACCTTTAACGTGTCCCTGGGTTTGAAAACAGTGAAAAGCTATACAAATGGGGACTCTTTTGGATCTGTTTCCTAAGTGCTTTTGACCTTATGTTAAGATAAGAGGGAAGAGAAATGTAAAGAAGCAACTTCATTTTTATTTCAAGTTTTCTTGGGTTCAGTATAATGTGTCATTAATGTTTAAATTCTGGCAACTTTTGGATAATAGTTAGAAACTGGTTGCAAGACTCATTGGAGAAGGTTGTATTGGGTAGATCTTATCACTGTTTTAAAATTAGCAATAATACAACTCTAATTTCGAAAGAATTGTGTGCTCTCTGAGAGTTTTGGGAGACAGGTATATTTATCCCCATTTCACAGCTAAGGAAGTCGAGAAAGTGAGTAAATTGTCTGTACTTTTAAGTGGTGAACCTGGGATATGAACGTAGGGTTTGTTTGTTTCAAAGAAATTTTAAGCTCGGAATTTCCTCTCTATGCATTTTTGTGGTTGAAAAAAAAAAATAACATTGGAAGTTTTTTTGTAGCGAGTTGGTGAAAAGCCACTACTGGAAGGAACAAAGGCAGGAGGTAGACAGTAAAAGCAAGTTGGGTGATCAGAAGGCCAAATGAGGTTATTTTGTTCTTACGTGGTTTAAGCAGAATCAATAAACCATCAGTGGCTGTGAAAGAGACAAGCTGACAGCTGAGGAAATAATCCTGGATGTAGTTTTAATGCTAACTGGCTCCTGGTCCCCAGAGGTGTAAAGTCCAAGAAAGTTTCAGGGTGAGTTAGATTGACTAAGGCCTGGAGAAGGGGATTATGTCTAGATTAAGCAGTGATTGGTCACGCTTGAAAGGTATGAAAAAATGAAGAAATTTAAAAAGCGAGGCTTTAAAGTTTGAAAAGTTTTATTTGACATATTGCTTTCTCTGTGAGGGAAGTAACACAAGTATGATTTTATTTTATAGAGAGGAAACTGAGGCTTAAGAAAGTTCTGGAATTTACCCAAGATCCTGGAGATGATAGAATAGCAGAGCTGACTAGAATCTTCTGACTCTTTCTCTTATACCACAGTACCTAAATATATGCCGGGATTTGTAAATCATAAAATCTTATTATGAACTATGTATTTCTTTTATATTAATTGGTACTAATAATGGTTAATACTTAGGCTTAGTGATTTAAAGAACTGCTTATTGATGCCTGGGTCCTAGCTAAGAAATACTGATTTAGTTGATCTGAGATGTGGCCTGGGACTTGGGACTTTTAAAAGGTGATCCTGATGTGCAATAAAGTAAGAACTACTGGACTGGAAAACTCTCCCTCTCTTGCTTTATTATCTTGCCCTTGCTCTCTTTTGGGAACATTTTTGGGAACATGAGGCCATAAACAAAGCACCCTCATTAATCTGTTAGCATAACAGCAGGCCAGGGAGTAGCCTGGCAAACACATGTAAATGGGAAACATAAATTCCGCACTCAGTCAAGTTTGGAGGTTAGCATCATCTTTCATTCATCCAGAGACCATCCCAAGCCTGTCCTAGCTAAAGACCTAATGCTGGCTAATTCCCGCCATCCTCAAAGGGGCTTTTATTTGTTCTTCTAATGTCGTGACAATTGAGACCTTGTCATGATGAGAGTCCTTAGTGGATAGAATAAGAAATTGTTCTTGAATTTTTATAAATATGTTTGTGCTTCATTCTCAGCACCTGCCAAACGGGATAACAACAACCTCTTAATGCTAGCGGGAAAGTTAGATGGGATAAGTTTTTATATAGCACCTAGAACGATTCCTGGCACAAAAAGTAGCTCTTTTCTAAGTGCTGGGTATTACAGCTAGTCCCCTTGCTTTATGTTCCTCATTAGACTTGAGGCTCAACTAAGGCATTCAGAAACCGAAACAGCCAGTCAAAACATGAGCTCTTACTCAGATGAGTGGTTAGTGTGCAAAAATATAAAGAAATCCCTGGTTTAACATATATAACATAAATATATATATTAACATATATACTAATTGCTTTTCTTTCCAGGAGAGATATCCAGATATTTGTTGAAATGACATTAGCCAGAGTTTAAGCTTACCCTCACATCCTCAATATGAATTTCACTTGCAGTCCAGATTTATAATAAAAAATAGTGGTAGGTAATTTTTTTTATTAATTTAGATGAGAATCAGTCAGGTAATTGAGCTATATAGACATACATTTAGAAGCGTAATGTTTGTGTTAACCTCTAATCCTTTCCCTTCCAGGATTTTTACTCCTTACTGGAATATCTGCTTACAGATGTCAAGGGATGTTTAGTTTCATTCTACTTTAGGTGCATTATTGTTAATTTTTTTGGGTGTTCTTTTTTCTTGGTGAAAAAGGGCTGTTTTAAATATGTGCTTTGAGTATTAAAATAAAACAGTTTTCATCTCCTAAAAGTAAGGGTAAAGAGAAAGCAAGAAATATTTCTTTTTTGACTTGCATGCTTTTCTCCTGAAACTCCATGCAGTAAATAAAGAACATTGGAACCAAAAAAAAAAAAAAAAAAAAAAAAAAAAAAAGACACCACTGCATCATGTCTTGTCACATTCTGCTCACCCCTACACCTAATTTCAAATGTAAATTGCACGGCATTTAGCGCTAATGAAAATACTCTAGTGAAGGAAATTGTTAAGATTTTCTGGTGCTCCCCTAGGGGTAATATTAAAAACCCCGTTACTAACATCTCACTCTGAGAAGACAAAAATGTGCACTGAGAATACAAAAGCCCTGTTGGCATCTAAATGTGGGCCAATTAATTTGCTGTTATTGACGTGTGGATTTATGAGGAGATGTAAAAGTAGGACCCAGGAAAGCTATTGAGATCCCCGTATTGCGGGACTTCTTGACCCTGGATTTTCAATGCTTGCCTAATCATGGCATTCTGCTTTCTATTTATTTATACAGTTGCTTCAATGAACAAATTAATAATTATACAGCACATTGACAAACATGCCGGGTAATATTTGCCAGATTTTAAATTAATTTAATTCAAGGGCCACTTCATTTACAGGATTCATCTGCACATCAGGCATCAGCCTTACCTCGTTGCTATTCATGCTATACCAAGATTTTTCATCATTTTCCCCCTTCTTTTCTTCTCTGCAGACAAAGACAGCACAACTTGCCATGCCAAATAAATAGACACTAACAGGCAGGTGGAAGACAGATAGATGATAGACAAATAGGAATATAGATAAATGCACAGATGACATAAATTTAGAAGGAAGGATAATAGCTGTTACTATGATATGTGGAAAACAATTAGATGCCACTAAAATCTTGTATTTGTTTTCTCTTTAGCTCCAATTTGCAATTTATCTTCTCTTGTTTTGCATCTACTAGCCTTCTTCACAATTTACAGACTGGAAATTCAAATGGATAGCTTATAGTTTCAGAAATGATCACTCTTCTTGGAAACAGAAAAACAACATGTAAAAATGGAACTTCATGGGCTTGGGAAGCCAGGGTTGCTTTATATATCAGTGAGGTTTGAGTGAAAGTGAATGACAAGATTGGATTGCATAGAAGGTGTCAGTTGCTTTTAGGAAAATCGCAATTGAAACATCGGACGTGATTGTACTTGGGTTTGTAAGAAAGAAAAAGGGTCTTAATTTACTTGTATTTTATCATATATACAGTGATGACTAAAGATGAAACTTTGGCCAATTGGAAGGAATAACACCAAGAAAATCACTGAATTAGTTTTCATGTATATGTCTTTTTTTTTTTTTGAGATGGAGTCTCGCTCTGTTGCCCAGGGTGGAGTGCAGTGGCATGATCTTGGCTCACTGCAACCTCCACCTCCTGGGTTCAAGCAATTCTCATGCCTCAGCCTCCCAAGTAGCTGGGATTACTAGTGCACACCACCATGCCTGGCTAAGTTTTGTATTTTTAGTAGAGACAGGGTGTCACTACGTTGGCCAGGTTGGTCTCCAACTCCTGACCTTAAAGTGATCCACCCGCCTTGGCCTCCCAAAGTGCTGGGATTACAGGCATGAGCCACCGTGCCTGGCCATATATGTCTTCATTACATATGTTGTTACTGATTTTTTTTTTTTTTGAGATGGAGTCTCACTCTGTCGCCCAGGCTGGAGTGCAGTGGCCGGATCTTGGCTCACTGCAAGCTCCGCCTCCCGGGTTCACGCCATTCTCCTGCCTCAGCCTCCCGAGTAGCTGGGACTACAGGCGCCCGCCACCTCGCCCGGCTAGTTTTTTGTATTTTTTAGTAGAGACGGGGTTTCACCATGTTAGCCAGGATGGTCTCGATCTCCTGACCTCGTGATCCACCTGTCTCGGCCTCCCAAAGTGCTGGGATTACAGGTTGTTACTGATTGAGACAGGGTTTCTGCCATTTAAAGCCTAGACCTCAAATATGTTATCTTATGTTCATGGACAGTAATGAAATCTAATGGAGTATTAAGTTAACTCAAACAAGAGAACCACAAACCAGACTCCAATGAGGAAGTTTGCAAATTATTTTTCATGCTGCTGGCATTGGGCATTAACTGGTCATAGTTGGCCTACAGGCTTTATAAATCAGTTGGCCATTCATTGTTAGGGGGAAACAAAAGTTTTCCTACATATTCTTCACAAATTGTTACATATCCTGGGTACGGATCAATATCTATCACAGGAGTATGCTATGATTGGTAACCGTTTTGAGTAAAACCATCACAGGATATGCTGTTTAATAATCTGCCACTGAAAATACAGACATAGATTAGTGTTGTGTGCATATGTGTGTGTGTACCACAATATCAAGAGATATTTACTTTTTCTCATGAATATGTTTATTCATTACAATTGATTTAGGTTATGTGTGTGAGCAGGGGATGGGGAATCCACGGGGTGATATTGATAATGATACATCTTTTCTCTTGGGGGAGAGAAGTATCAAAGCTAGCATTATATTACAGAATCAGAGAACACTCTGCATATGTGCATAGTGTTTGTCTATCTTGAGTAAATTATTCTTAGAATACCGTATTTCCATTTTCTAAACAGAGAAGGATATTTAGGCACAATGCTATAAGGTGGCTCTTTTTTTTTTTAAATGGAGCAACCATTTAGAGAAAATCAGGCAAAGACTAGGCAGATAATTTTAGTGCAAGCAGGCTTTTGCTTCAGTACCCGAGATAATTGTCTCAATCTCCTTTTTACTCTGCAGGGTCACAGATGTCAAAAGGTATTCCCACATGCAAGTGGAAATTGTGCAATACATGGTTTAGAAATTATGTGTCTTTTACTAAAAAAAAAAATCAGGTGGACCTATATGCCATAATAATTACAAAAATTATACTAGCATTTATTTGGTTATATTAATATGTGATTTGTATTAACTAGTTTTACTAATTACCTAATTACTGCCTGCTAGGGTAATTACTTATCTTGATTAAATGAATGTTGAAAGGTGAACTCATAGTTATACATTTGGTAATCATTTTTCTATCAAGAATAATAATACTGAGGGCAGATGCTCAATCCATTTAATACTCTGATTGATTGTCGAGCCAGAAGGACATTATAAGGTGTAGTTCATAAAACTAGTGTAACTAAACAGAAGATTGAAGCAAATAGGTATGCATCAGAAGCACTTAGTGATATTCCCTTGATAAAAAGGAGCATTAAAATGGATGGCTTGAAAGTCACTTTTAAAAAGGTATAGTGGAAAAGCCAAGATTTTGGCACCAGATGGAGTTGAGTTTGAATCTTAGCTTCCTACAGCTTGAGGAAAGCAACCTGACCTCTTTAAGCCTCATGTTCCTATTCTGTATAGTGCAGATATCGCATTTAATGTCAACTTCTAGTATTGTTGTGAGGAGTGAATTAAACAATGTGTGTAAAGCATCTGGAACTGAGGAAGCCTCTTTTAAATCTACTGTGTTCTACTCTAAGTAAGATTTGGGTTTCATCATCTTGATATATTGTTTGACTATTGATAATAAATCAAGTTTTGAAATAGAAGTTATTAGAATGACTGGTAATGTGAAGAAGAGAGGATTCTCATTAGAATAAGTGTGCCTTAACTGCTTACCTCTACTATCACCAACCCTAAAATGTCCTGGTTATAGAAGACAAGCATACACTTCCACATAAGCATCACCTGTGTGAATATAAACATCCTGAAAGTCGAAACTTGGTCCCTTTTAACTCTATATCTTCAGAACTTACACACCCAGTACAGTCTGCTTAAAGAATATTTGTTCATTGGATAAAGGAATTAACAGATGAGTATCTGTCTAGATGTTTATGTAGTAAATGCATCATATCCTTTGTGTTTTCCATGGCTCTGAAGTTCATTTTGCATTCACAGAGTTCATCTGTGTTCCTGGGATAATAAGGCATTATCTCTGTGGGCATTATCTCTGACATTTTGCATGTCAGTGACTGCATGAATTGGTGTGGTTTACATTGAACCATTCTTATCAATGTAATGTTCAATAATGAAATACATCTTGTCTCCCTCCTGTCACCACAGGTATGCAATTTATTTTGCATTCTGGTTCCCTACTGTTCCCAGTCTGCTGCTGCAGGCCGGCATGGCTGATCCTGAGACCACGCCAGAAACAGGGACCCACTCATCCCAGAGGGGAGGTTGGGTGAATCTTTCTTAGTTGGTGCAAGGGCTCTCTCTTCCCACATTGAAGTGCTAGCTGTGGGGATTCAAAGGAGAGTAAGACAAAATCACTCCTTAAAAGAGTCCAATGGACAAGACAAACAACCAAATGAGTGATTGCAACAATGCGATAAATGTTCATGAGAACTATTCAAGCACAGAAGAGGACCTTGCCCAACACTTCCTGAGATAACCTATTAGGAGGCATGCAGGCAACCTTTGAATGTCTTGTAAAGTGAAGAGCTTACTGGGTGGACAAGAGGGAAGGGCTAGTCCAACAAGTATCCTTGAGAGAGTCTGTACCATTTAGTACACTCCCTGCCAGCCCTCTCAAAGGTGTAGATCACAAGAAAAAGGTAGAGAGTGTGAGCATCAATAACTGCAAGTAACACATGCATGGAGATGGTGTGAAGTTGAGTGTGAATACTACCACCAGTGGTCATGGTGCACTGACAATTGCAGATACCACCATTCACCCTGATGGATGGAAATTGGAATAAAACACAAGTGGCGGGGAGTGATTACTTGGACAATTTGTTTTATGAATGAATTTTTTCTTTTATGAAGCAATTGTTTTATATAGCAAGATGTTCCTTAGTGCATTTGGTGGGAATAGGGTTGCATGTGACATTTCAGTGACGCACTGAGATTCTATAGAGAGGTGTGCCTACACAGTTCTTGAATTCTTGTTTCACAAAAGGTCACAGAGGTCCCTCAGTCCATAGGTCAGAAACACTGGTGGCTATTAGTTTCTCACTTAGCCTACTGAACTGTACTCAGTCTTTGCTTCCAGCTCTCACACAGACAAACAAATAAATAAACAGAATGGGATCTTGCATTTTATGCAACACAAGCAGAGGGTGAAGAATTATTTTATTCTTTTTTTTTTTCAAGAGCTTTTAGGTAAGATTCCAATCATTTCTAATACCATTTAAAAGCCCTTTAAGGAGCAGCCTTCTCTCCCAGTAATTGACAGCCAAGACAACACCATGGGGGAAAGGAGGTGGAGAGGGACTGAGGTGTAGATGTACTTGACTGAAAAACCTTTAAATTATGTTGTCAAAAAATTACAGCAACACCATTTTAAATGCTTTTCCTCCTATAATGCCCTTTCCTCCAATCCTAATATCTCTACTTTTGTTTGCTTTGTGTGATCCACCTACAAGATAAGGTTATGTTGTGTTTTGGGGGGTCAATTCTTACAATGTCAAACAGAGATCCCAACACTCCAGGCAGAGAATATTGGCTGCTAGTATAAGAGATATTGTGTGGATTCCTGTTAACTATTTACCTGCCTTCAGGAATTCGCCTCTGACTGTACTGAGTTGTTATTATGTGCTGAAAGTACCTTGAGCTTATAAAGTAGTCCTGATTTGAATTCTCCAGTAATGCTTTCCTTGGGGATTCACTCTGAAAATCTGAGGAAGTAAGAGAAATAGGCAAAGTAAGGCAGGAGGGGCTTCGAAACTCACTGCATTTAGAGACGATCGGACAGTAGCTGAGAAGTCAAGGCACTTCTTGGTCTAGAATGAGCATCCCCATAGCGAGATTTCAAACAGAGGCCATTTACACACTCAGCACGTGAGCAGAAATGTTGCCATCAGTAAATAGGACCTTCAAGTCAAAGCATTAGGAGCAGGAAGGACCTAAGAGGATGAGGATGCTGCCACCTGGTTTCTCACATCCTTAGAGACCCCGAGATGCAGATTCTCTTAGGGGCTGGTGAGTCCTATGGACTTAGTGTCAACCTCAGAGGTTCTCGGGCTAAGGTTGCTGCATTTGTCCATCTGTTCATCCATTTACTCATGAAACTTTGAGTATCTACAATGTATCAGGCTTTGTGCTAGGTACTAAGTGCTCTGTGTTTTAGAGCCTTGTGTTTTATAATGTAGACATTCAAGGGTATCACATACTTGTTTGTTGCCAGTAGAAATTCAGGACTTCCAGTCTCAGTCAATCCCTTAATGCCTCTTGTCATTCCTTTGACTTATTGGTGAACTCTTCTCTGAGAGTTATTTCAACTCTTCTTCACTCTCTTTGAGCCTACTCTTAATCTCTGAGCTTGCACATTTTGGCAAACTATCATAAAATTAATCCTTCCCTCCTATATCCTTGAGAAAATCGAGGCCGAGAGGTTTGTGACAGAAACTAGTTAGTTATTCACCAAAACATTTCTTGTTTCCTACTGGAAATACTTTCTCAACTTCACTTGCAGTCTGGTGTGGCCATATGACTGAATTCCAGCTAGTGTAATGTGGGCAGAAGTGATGTATTTCATTGCCAACCCTGGTTAATAAAAACCATTCTAAGCTTGATCCTCCATTCTTTCTCCCATCTTCCCGTGGAATAGAGAGAACTCTTGAGAACTCAGAGAAGGGCAAAGCCATAAAATGGAAAAAGCCTAGGTGCCTGAGTCACTACTTGGAGGAGGGCCGACTGTATGGACACCTGTACTGGATGTTGTGGAGGGGGAAGTAAACATTGTCTAGCCACTGAAATTTTGGGATTGTTTGTTGCAGCACATATCCTACTCTGACTAACTCAAGATAATGACCTCACTCAACTTTCCCCTACATATCCTACTAGTTCACTTTATTTTTCCTGTCTTTCCCTGCACTAGAATTCGAACTCCACAGGGGCAAACATTTCTATTTGTTTTGTTCACTGGTATATCATAAGCACTTAAAATGGTGCCTGGCATATAGTGGGTGCCCAATAAGTATTTGCTGAATGAGTGAATATGTTCAAGAATGTGGCTGCTTCTTCGTAAGTCTACTTCTGTCTTCTCTGGGTCTTCCCATTGTCAAATATTCTTTCACTGTGTCATGTTTTTTTTTATTTCTCCCTTTCTATTGCCTATATTCCCTCAGCACTTGGTCTGTTCCATCCTAAAAACATTCTCCCTGGACCTCATATCTTTTTCTTAGCAGTTACTCTATATATCTGTCCCTCCCTCTATGTGTGCTAATTTTTTAAAAAGTCTGCAATAGGCTGGGAGTGGTGGCTTACACCCGTAATCCCAGCACTTTGGGAGGCCAAGGTGGGCAGATCACCTGAGGTCAGGAGTTTGAGACCAGCCTGGCCAGCATGGTGAAACCCTGTCTCTACTAAAAATACAAAAATTAGCCAGGCGTGGTGGTGGGTGCCTGTAATCCCAGCTACTCGGGAGGCTGCGGCAGGAGAATGATTTGAACCGGGGAGGTGGAGGTTGCAGTGAGCCGAGATCACACCACTACACTCCAGTCTGGGTGACAGTGAGACCCCATCTCAAAAAAAAAAAAAAAAAAAAAAAAAAAAAAAGGCTGCCATAACTGTCTCTACCTCCCCATCTCCTAGTCACTTTGTAAGATACTGCGCCTCACTGAAACTGTTCCTGAGGGGGCCAGACTAGGTCATTTGCTTGTTTGCTCTCAAATCCATTCTTTGCTTTCTCTTGTTCAACTCTATTTTGCAGGGAACACTGCCATTGTCCGCTGGCTTCCAGGTAGGTTCAACTATGGGGTGCACTAGCAGAAGATTGGAGGGGAGGAGGAGGAGGGAAGCCAGGGTATTTCTCCCTTTCTGTCCTACTTTTTTGTTACCTTTGGCCATGGCTGTGTCTTCTCTTTGGCTACAGCCCCCTCACAAAGCCCTTTTTTTTTTTTTTTTTTTTTTGAGACGGAGTCTCGCTCTGTCGCCCAGGCTGGAGTGCAGTGGCCGGATCTCAGCTCACTGCAAGCTCCGCCTCCCAGGTCTACGCCATTCTCCTGCCTCAGCCTCCCGAGTAGCTGGGACTACAGGCGCCCGCCACCTCGCCCGGCTAGTTTTTTGTATTTTTTTAGTAGAGACGGGGTTTCACCGTGTTAGCCAGGCTAGTCTTGATCTCCTGACCTCGTGATCCGCCCGTCTCGGCCTCCACAAAGCCCTTTCTGTGGTATCAGTTACTGTAGGACAATCCCACAGCACTCTAACTTTAGCTGGGGTGACCCCAGATCTGGACCAAGGTAACATCACTCCTCTCATGGTCCTGCAGCCCTAGGGATAATGGTAGCTTCTTGCTGTTAATAATCTCTGGATTGGTTTATCATTCCCTATTTGGCTTTTCAGCTTTTCCATCACTGGTGTAACTGCTTCCCTGTATCGTATTTTCTTTGTTTGAAATACCTGGTACCGTGGACTGAATTGTGTGTCCCCACCCCAGATTTATATGTTGAATCCCTAACCCCCAATGTGATGGTATTTAGAGATGGAGACTTTGGGAGGTAATTAGGTTAGATGAGGTCATGAGGGTGGGGCCTTCATGAGTAAATTAGTACCCTTATATGAAGAGACACTAGAGAGCTTGCTTCTCTCTCTCTTTTTGCCATGTGAGGACACAATAAGAAGGTGGCCATCTGCAAGTCAGAAATAGAAGCGCTCGTGCTGTTACCCTGATATCAGACTTCCAGCCTTTGGAACTTTGAGAAGATAAATTTCTGTTGTTGAAGCCACCCATTCTGTGGTATTTTGTTGTGACAGCATGAGGTGGCTTCTCTTTTCCTGATTAGACCTTGACTGATATAGTCATCAATAATTTTCAATTCTTACTTACTTTATTTTACTACATTTAACCTTGTTGAAAACTGCTTTTAACCTTAGTAAACTTTCTTTCTCTGGTTCATATGTTGTCACTCTCTCTTGGTTCTTCTCCTACCTGTCGGACAATTCTTTCTCAGGTTTTCTCTAGCTAATTTTCTTTCACCTTCTCTTAAATATTCTTTGGATTTTAACCTTCTCACTTTACATGTTCTCCTTGGGCTACCTCATCAGATTCAATGGTGTTAATCAAGTGATTCTCAAATCTGAGCTTCAGTTCAGATCTCTCTTCTGAGTTCTAGAACTATTTATTCAACTATCTTCTAGATATCTCTGCCTGGATGTTGGATTCGGCATATGAAAAATGCTCATTAATCTGTCCCCCAAACCTTCACTACTTGTGTTTCCTTTCCTTGTGAATGAAGTCTAACAAAAGTCAGGAATCTAAAAGTTATACGTGGCTCCTGATTCTCCTACCTGACCCAACTGTGTTTTAATGGGTCTTTACTTCTAACAGTGTCACTCAAGCCTTTTCCTTGTTCTATATCCCCATCACTAATGATTTAGTTCAAATACACAGCTTCTCTTTCATTTACTATGGCACGAAACTCTGTTTTGTTCTCTCTGCTTCTACTTTTGCCTCACCTCTCCATCCATGTTCCATGTCGCCACCAGATTGATTTTTTTTTTTTTTTTTTTTGATACGGAGTCTCGCTCTGTTGCCCAGGCTGGAGTGCAGTGGCTGGATCTCAGCTCACTGCAAGCCCTGCCTCCCGGGTTCACACCATTCTCCTGCCTCAGCCTCCCGAGTAGCTGGGAGTACAGGCGCCTGCCACCTCGCCCGGCTAATTTTTTTTGTATTTTAGTAGAGACGGGGTTTCACCGTGTTAGCCAGGATGGTCTCGATCTCCTGACCTCGTGATCTGCCCGTCTCGGCCTCCCAAAGTGCTGGGATTACAGGCTTGAGCCACCGCACCCGGCCTGATTTTTTTTAAAAAACAAATCTGATCGTGTTATTTCTTTGTACAAAACAATTCAAAGGTTTCCCACTACCTCATGAATAAACTCATGTGTGGCAAAGTTTTTCAGTGCTAGTATTTCTTGGTTACTGGAACTATAAATATCTCCCGCCACCTCCTTTAACGATGAGAGTGTGGAGGGGGCTCTGTGGCATGCATTTAGCTTTTCGCATCTTGTGGATCTGTTTTCCTCTAAGTCCTTGGAGTTTTTTTTTTTCATTCAGCCAAATGATGGATGGGAAAAGAGGGGTGAGGGTTGAGCGTGAGAGGGTTTTTAATGGGCCAGGTTTGGAAGTGGTGCACATCACTTCAGCTTACATTCAGAACTCAGTCATGTGGCAACATCTAACAGCAATCTGCAAGGGAAGCTTAACATTTGAGCCTGGCCATGTTCCCCCAAAGAAGAGGAACACTGGTGGTTTCTGCCACAATGTGCAAAAGAGAAACAATCTTTGCCACTTCATCCTTTAAAAACTAGTTCAGGAGTCACTTCTCCCAACCTTTGCAGCTTGAACTTGGAACTTTCATCCTTGTAGCCCCACTATATTTTATTTTCCTCAATTGTGGTACTTACCATGCTCTGTTTCACTTATTTCTTTACATGAGTGGCAGTGGGGAACTTGAGTGTGTGACTTGAGGATAGGAACAATGTCTTACTCTTTATAGTATCCTAGGCATCTAACACAGTGCCTGGACCATAGTTGATGTTAAAAAAATTCCTTGAATTAATTATTAAATCAATTAATTATAATTTGTTTGAAAAATATTTTTGATTTGCTTCAATGGTAGATATCTTTCTTAATGAATGCATCTGGCTAATTTCCATCAAGTCTCTGTTAATTTAATTTTGTTCTCATATTAAGTCCTCCATAGCCCATCAAGATAATATGATTCTCCCCACCTTAGATCACTCAATAATTAGGTTTTGGGGCTAAAGGGCAAATGCAAACACATTTTATCATTCAGGCAAGGAAACAGCCATTAATAAAGGCAGCTGTTGTCAGTTGAGTAAGGAAGGCACTGGGTTCAAAGGAGGCATCAGCACAAGCACAGTTGTGAGTGGAGATCAACACTGATGGATCAGGCCTTATCTGGTTCCTGGTTCACACAGCCTGCACAGTGGCCACCATGAGGCCAATGGGAATGGCAGCTGGAGGAAATAATCAGTGATTCTGCCTGGGTCACAAGTACTGTGGGTACTTTGTAAGAGTGATTCATCTAGTGCTCTTCAAAGGACCTTCTCTTGTATTCTGAGCTAGGGGCACATAGCTTAATGTAGAGAATTAAATTGTTCTCTAATTGCTCAGTGTGCATAATCTTTTCCAGGCTGAAAGGTTGGAAGCATGTCTATAAAATGTGTTCATAAAATGTTTGCCTTTTAAAAACTTTGGCCGTTTAGCCTGATAGACACTTAGGGCACAAAGGGACATTAGAAATAGTTTGGTCCAATGATCTTCAACTTCTGACATCCAGGATCCTGCAGAAGTGTGTTAAGGGGCTGGGATGGCAGGAAGGGAGGGATGGGGATGGTGGTGGTAGGTAGGTCTGGCCTGCCTGTTCAGATTTAGCCATAGCAGCTGCCTCTTGTTCATTTTGCTGTATTAGGGTTTTGGAAACTCTTTTTGGGAAAAAAAAAGCACTTCATTGCTAAAAGTATGTGAAAACCTACTGATTTTATAATCCCAGATTTTACAGATAAGGAAAGTGAGGATGAATGAGTTAAAGTCACATAGCTAGTTAGTGATAGAGTGTGGTGGAAATCAGATTCTCTATTTCCTCTGACCAGACCAGTGACTTTCCACGGAGGTACAATGAGTCTCTGTGTCTAACTGACATTTAGAAGCAAATGAATTTGCTTTAGGATGACTGTACTACACATTTGTATACAATATATTCTTTTTTATCACTTGATAAATCATTTATTTGTAAGTCAATACCTGTGTACTATACAGAATCTAAGAACTTAGACAATTTTAATAACCCATAAGCGTGTTGATTCCATTTGCAGATTTAAATTTTGTATAAATAGCAGTCATTGCATACGTATCTTAAGTGTACTTTGCTTATAATCACAGTTACGCTACTGATACTCCTCAGAAAAAAACAGATTCTGCTTGGTTTTAGCTGAAGCCTTATCAACTCCAAATAACACTTTGAGGACCTCTAAAGGTAAAGTACGAATCCTTTTGGCCATTTGTTTCCTAAGTCAGAGTGTGTGTGAGTGTGTGTGTGTGTGTGTGTATGTGTGTTTTGAAGCAACAATGTAATAATGTACCATTAGTAAAGCTGCTGTGCAAAATTATCCCTCAGGCCTATTCTAAGCTTACAGTTCAGTTGATTTTATTGTCCTCACCTAAGTATATACAATTCACAGATGGGAGAAAAACACTAAATCAAGATGATTATTTTCACTATTTTGCTTAAGATTCATATTTAAATATAAATAAAGAAGTTAATCTACACAGTTTGAGAGATACTTTTTACATTAGAAATGTTTTTTAAAATTTTAAACTGATAAATAATTGTAAATATGGCATATGTACTGTTTCACATACAATGTACACAATATTTTCTTATTTCAGATCGTGGGCAAATAACACATGCAATTCTAGAAAAAAGAAAAATTATACCCAATGATGAGCAGAATTTAATTCCTTAGCAGCCATGAGAGGAACATTTGATTTGCTTTTAAATGCCCCTTATAGATTGCATCGAACACCCTAAGCTACAAAACTTGAAGAAGACGATGACTAGAACTTGACGAAGCCCCGCTGCTTCTCTGTCTCCCATTATGGAGAGTATGGCTGTGTTCAATAAATGCCCATTTACTGCACCCAGAAATCAATTAAGAATAATAAGCAAGTTTGCAGACGCCAGGGACCAAAGGAGGGGGATGTCATTCTGCCTTTGTCCCTTCTGTTGTCAGAAAAGTGTTTCCTTCAGCAATTAGCCACAAGGTGGCCGCAGCTCATCCCTTCACCTGCGCAGAAACGCTTCTGCTGCTCCCCACCCCTTTTGACATGAGGGGAATTTTAAGTACATTAAGCAGTGTTTTTGGAAGACAAGAATACGTATGATTTCATCTTTAATCAGTGAATTTATGTTTTTTTATGAAATTGCTGAATGAAAAGCAACGAATAATATTTTCAGCTAAAAACGGATATAGCAAGACTTGCTTTAAAAAAAAAAAGCTCACAGGCAGTTTTACTGGCTGTTTTGTTTTTTTAATCTTGAAATGAGAAGAGGAGATGATACTGATATCTTAAGAGAGATCATATACACTATGAAACGTGTGTTTTTTTCTTTTGGCAAACGGATGCTCCACCATGGTATTTCTCAAGTGGTTGTTCTGAAACTCTAAATCTCTACAGACCTTTATTTCAGTCTGCTTAGGGTAATGGTAGAAATGTAGGCACTGGTATCCAGTGGACATAGGTGCAAAATATGGCTCATAAAAACCAGCACTGAAGCATTATTTAACCTTGTTGAGCTGCCTCAGTTTTGTGGTCTGTGAAATGGCATGAGAATTCTTCGTTACAGCCTTGTTTTAGTAATAAATTGATGATACATATGA
The DNA here is from genome assembly GCF_003255815.1 of Theropithecus gelada. Classification (NCBI taxonomy): domain Eukaryota; kingdom Metazoa; phylum Chordata; class Mammalia; order Primates; family Cercopithecidae; genus Theropithecus; species Theropithecus gelada. The sequence continues at coordinate 47,049,056 of NC_037689.1, forward strand.
AAGCTTGTAGCATACTGCTTGGCACCTCACAGCCATTTAATAACTGAGTTCCTCCTCCTTTTAAGTACACAGCAGCAATTTGAGGTTGAGGTCTGGTTTTTTAACTAAAAGTATGCTCTTTAAGGCCTAGATTAAATAAATCACAGTGTATATGAAAATAAGACCCAAGAAAGCTAGACCCTTTGGGCTTTTCTTTCATGTCTGCTCAGGTATTAAGGCCCTATGTGGATAGCAATATATAACAACTTAATTTCAGCTCCTTCCCATTGGATAAATGAAATCACAGCTAAAGGTGCAAAAAAAGAGTAACAATTGATGTGGAAAAAACTGAATAATTTTTCTACAGAAAAAGCCAACCAAGACTGGGTGTGGGGAATGTGGGTGGGGAAGGAGTGTCTACCAGACAGCAGATGGCCGGGTATCATTGTCACCAAAATTCATGTTTGGGTGCTGACTGAAGAGTCAACACAAGAAGATGGCTTCTAAAAGTAGGACACATTTCTGTTGAAGGGAATAATGTTAGGTTGAGCCCATGAAATGGCCATTTTGAAGGCCAAAATCCATCAAATGTTGGCAATTTCAAATGATTCAGCCTAACATTTTGTCCATTAGGAAGACAAACATTGGAACAAGTTGCTACAGGGATGCTGTGGGGGCTTTTATTTGTGAATATATTTGATAAGAGTCTATAGAATTATTTGCCCTGGGTGATGTAGACATTGAGTTTCCTGAAAGCAGGGGGTGGGTGAGATAATCCGTCAGGGTTAATTTACCTGTCTCCTTGAGGAGAACAAGCTCTGTTCTTCTAGGATGCTAATGGAAACTGTGGGTAGAATCTGGGCCTTATGGAAATCCATCACTATTTTCCTTCTGTGCTGTTTGTTGAGAGGGCATTTCATTGGATCAGGGTTTCTTAATCCTGGTGCTAATGACATGAGGGCTGGATAACTCTTTGTTGGTGGGCTGTCATGTGCATTATAGGATGTTCAACAGCATCCTTGACCTTGGCCCACCGGATGCCAGTAGCACTCTTCTGCTGTATTGTAAAACCCAAAAATGTCTCCAAAAATTGTCAGGTGTCCCCTGGGGTGCAAAATCAACCCCAGTTGAGAACCACTGCTCTAGATAGCAGTCCTGAACATGAGAATTTGTCTAATCAGTTTTGGAAAAACTGTAAGACTTGATCCTCCACCTGCCCTATCTCTGTTTCCTGCTCTGGCATCCGCCCCTTGGCTACTTTTGGGCATTTTTATTGAGGCAACATGCTTATAGATTCCAAAATGCTTGGAGGTTCTCCCAGCCTCTTTAAGGAATGCTAGCTTAAGCTTTTTGGAAAACTTAAATTTCCAGTGGTGAATCTGGTTACCATCATTGTCATCATTGCCATCTATTAAATATAGCATCCTGAGGTTCTGGGACAAGGTATTATTGCTTGTTCCTGCTTTTCATCTGTGCAGTGTGAACCTGCTCAATCAAGTCACTACTGTACCATTTAGTGGTGGAGCATCTCCTTTAGCTGTACTCATAAAGGCCTCATGCACATGCATAGAACTGGGAGGGAATCTGCTTGTATGTTGCATATCACAGGTCCTGTGGTGTTCCACACCACACAGATCCTGTGGTACACAGATCCTGTGGTGTTCTTGGACAATTTAAATGTCTAGTTTCTATCTTGGAAGTTTAAACTTTTCTGAGTGTTCCCTCTCACTCACTGGCCCAAGTGGACTTAGGTTATGTAGACACTGAAATGACCCTATTGCTGAGCCCTGGGAGGGGGAGGGTCATGTGCTCCCAAGCAATTGAAAGCCTTTTTTTTTTTTTTTCCTTTTAAGCCTAGCAAGCAGTTTAGATGGACTACATTCCTCATTCCAGCTGAGGAGAGATCTCCCAAGGAGAAGGGAGTGCTAAGGGAGAGCAAGACCCCACAGCCTTCCAAAGATCCCCTATGGTCCAAAGTCCTTTGACCACCTCAGTCAGCTGCTTTGTTTTCTGGTGGGAGTGGAGGGACAAGGTGAGAGGCGCCAGGGGTAGTCATGAACACCAGTGGGTTCTGCCCTGGGTAGCTCCCCACCTTCTTTAAGAGCTCCAGCAGTCTCAACTGGGAAGACCCAGGGCTCCTGCTCTTTTCTCTAGTCCCTGGAAGATGAGGTCCAGCTAAGGTAGAGTAAGCAGTCAGTGACCAGGCAGTAGGATGGGATCTTGTATTCTTCGAAAGATGGCTGGGAAATTCTTCCCTCCATTACGTAGAATTCTTCCCCTCCTCAGTTGAGGTACCTAGATGTCCCACAATGGGGTCTTAACTCAGGTCCTCAGAGGTACATGCTCAAACAGCGGATGCTCTTCAAAATGAGTGCACATCCAGTCGTGTAGCTCCAGCACATAGGTTATGGTATATACCAGTCCCCCAACTCTCAGCACATAGGCACATTTTGCTAGCAGGGTGGGACTGATAATTTGCCACTTGTGCTTTGTCTGCTTGAAATGTGGGTTGGGGAAGAGGAAGAACATCTTTGTCAGCTGGCCCTTGTAGAAGTTAGGAAGGTGCTTCATGGCATTGCTATAGAGACAGGCAATGTTCTGGAAGCCACCTCCAGGAGCTGCACGTAGGGCCCGAATCCAGTCTTGTACATAGTCTGAGACCTTCACCCAGATCTCCAGACCCAGAATCAGTGTGTCTGGGAACAGCGGTGATAGTTCCACTAACAGGCCACCATAGCCACAGCCTGTGTCTGCAAACTCCGCTTGGGCCTGAGCTCTCTTTTCTCTCTTACCCTTTGGGTCATCGTGGCTCTGATTTTGAGTGAGTGGAGCGAAGAACTCTGGGTATAGCTCAGATAAGTCCATCTCCTCTGGCTTCACAGGATAGCGCAGTGTGTGGTCCGCCATAGGGTTGGAGCCAGCACGTTACCTGTAGTAGTGCTTCTGGGGCTGCGGGGCCTCTGCTCTGGCCACATTCCAAGTCTTGGCTGCCATGATCCCAGTCCCGGGTTTCTCTACCTGAAAGCCTCTTTTATTGTCCCTCTCAGCTGGAGATCCTTATTCACCTTCCAGGTTCAGGAGAAGATGGTCTCAGAGTAGCTGAGGGACTATGTGGCTTAGAGTTGTTGGAGGGATATCTAGACCTCTTGGGACATCTGCCTGTGTATACTGGGGCCTGAGGGAGGTCCGTGGGTCAAGTAAGGCAGTGACCCTGTGGTGACTGCTGCTACCATGAATAGAAGAAAGTGCAGCTTCTCTTCCTGTTTCCTAGGGGCACCCCATATACTGAAGGCAGGAAGGGAAAGTGTGGCTTGTACAAAACCATCACAGAAGGTGAGCAGGGACCGTGAAAAGGGTTATTTTTTCTGTGCTGTTGAATAAAAGCAATTTCCATGCCCTGTGCAAAAGCATAGAAGTGTTGACAGCTGAGAATATATGTGTGAATACTTTGAAGGCAGTAGAACACCATATCTGAAGAGTCCAACCTTCTTTTAGAGGTCATTTATGTAGCAGTCTTGAATGTGGTCCTCCCACACTGCTTCACCTTTTACATTAAAGCTTCCCAGTCCTGGCTGCACATTTGAATCGCCTGGAGAACTGGTAAATAATTTAGATGCCTGGTTCCTATCTCACAGTAGTTAAATTTGAATCTCTGGTGATAGACCAGCTTGGGTATTAGTAATTTTAAAGTTCCTCAGCTGATTTTGATGTGCAGCCGGGGTTAAGACCCTTGGGCTTTTCTTTCAAACCATTTCCACAAGATTTCTTCATTTTTCTTGGTCAGTGGTTCTTACATTTGAGCATGTGTCAGAATCCCCTGGATTTCTTAAGTTGCTGGGCCACATGATCAAAGTTTCTTATTCAGTAGGTCTAGGGTGAGGCCAGATAATTTACATCTCTAACAAGCTCCCGGGTGACACTGATGCTGCTGTTCCTGGGACCACACTTTGAGAACCACTGCTCTATGGTTACGTCAACTCTGATGGTTTCTTGCATTAAGAATTTTTCTGATCTTGTCCTGGCTTTTGGTCACTGCTGCATTTTTCTCTAATTTTTTGCTCTTTTGCAATGTTAATCCCTTTTAATTCTCATTCATTCATCCATTCAAACGGATTTCAGACAAATTCTGGGCATCTAATATATGCAACGGACAGTCTTCCTTTTTCCATTTAAGCCTTTTCTTTTCAACCATGGACACCATTGGCAATAGTTGCTTTGCTGCCTGCAATGCTATTCTTGGTTCTGTTTTTGCCCTTGGGGGTTGATTTTAATATTTGCATGCATTTCATAGGCACTTATAGTTACCTACTGAGGTTAGGATTTTCTTATTTCTCTGGAAGCATATTTGGTTCTTTTATCTCTTTTCACTTAAGGGCTGTACATGTGGACTCTTTGCAAGAAAAAAATGGATGTAGAATAATGATCTGTAGTAAACCAACAATGCTGGGGCAGGGAAAACCTTTCTGAAGTAGACATTGTCTCCATTTTTCTAGATCCTTTGCTCTTGGATATGGAAAGGTAGATGGGGGATGGGTGAGAGTGGAAGCACATGTTCTGGTTTGTGATGCTCGTTTTCTTTGTTTATCTACTCACTGATTCCTATGGGTTAGGGATCCATTTAGCAGAGGCTTTTATTTCATTGTCGATTCTTCATGGCTGTATTAGTTTTCTATTGCTGCATAACAAATTACCACAAACGTAGAGGCTTAAAACAAAAGCCATTTATTATCTTACAGTTTCTGTAGGTCAGGAGTCTGTCACAGTTTAGCTGAGTTCTCTGCTCTGGGTGTTACAAGCCTGAAATCAAGGTGTTGGCTAGGTTGAGTTCTCATCTGGAGACTCCCTTAGGGAAGGATTCACTTCCAAGCTCACGTGGTTGTTGGCAGAATTCATTTCCTTGAGGCTGTAGAATTAATAGAAGCTTGCATTTCAAAGTCAGCAATGGAGACAGAGAGTCTCTGCTGCTTCAAGTCTCTGACCTCTTAGACTCTCTTTTAAACACATCGCCTGATTAGGTTAGGCTTATTCAGTGTGATATTTTTTTGATTAATGAAGTCAACTGATTAGGCAATTTAATTACATCTGCAAAATCCCTCCATCTTTGCCATATGCTATTGGTTAGATGCAATTTACAGGTTCTGCCTATGCTCAGGGAGAAGGGATTATAATAGGGTATAGGCCATTGGGAGTCATCTTAGAATTTTGCCTACTGCAAAGGCTATAGTGAAATGCTTGACAATAGCTGTAGAATTCTGTAGGTGCTCCATAACTACACTCAGATAAATGCCTTATGGATAAAGCTTCTTGAACACAGCAAGGAAGGCAGTGTCTATCCTCAGGAAGCAGTCCTAGAAGCAATGGACAGTAATGGATTTGGAAAGAGTGTTGTTTTTCCCTCTACAATAAAACTGACTCTTGATGTATTCTTCTATGCTGTATTCCATTTTTTATTTCCAGTATGTTTTTTAAATAAACCAATTATAAGTTATCTTCTTGTCACCAAAGACAAAAAAAGTGAACTAACCCTTACCCATTTACTCCAAAATAAATGGGGTCTTTAATTAGAAATAACAAAGCTAGCCCTACTGAAACTCATCATAAGTCACATTTCTTTGGGTGTGTGTAACTAGCAGGGTGAGCTATTACGTTAAAAACCAGTCCACAAATTCCAGTCAAGGGGAAGTATGAGAGCAACCTTACTTATACCAACTGGAAGAGCATTAGCAGCCCTAGGATTTTGCCATTCTCTAGCAGCTTGGGAATCTCCTGCCATGTAGTAGACCCAAGTGTGACTTGACCAAGGTGAAATGCTGTTGGTACTGAGGAAAACATCTTTCTTTGGTTTGTTCAAGAAAAGTTATCAGAAGGGCTAAGAGTCGAATGGTGATGGGGAAAACGGAGGTGAGGAGGAGACATAGTGGGCAGATAGGCAGGGCAGTGTGGAGGAGTAGGGTAGAGATGTGGTGATGTGGTTGGCAAAGGTGGGGTCAGTGAGCTCCATTCTCATTCCAGCTTTCCAGTGACCTTACTTGAGATTTCCAGGCAGCCCACTTTTCAAGAGGCAGTTCTGAGGGGAGTAGCTTGAGCGCCTTTTGTCCCAGAGAATCCAACCAGTGGGCCAGCCATTTCAAATTACCTCTCTCCTGGACTTAGAAGCATTTTGTTTTTACTGTGTAATTTTAAACTGCAGCCTGAAAGCCAAGGTCCTATTGCGTCACGCAACTCAGTAATATGAGCTACATTTAGTAATGTTTCTCACGAGTCTCTGGACAAAATGTTCTTCCAAATGCTATTGGAAAAAGTGGGAAGACCAGTAATGCAAGATGTTGTCCTAAAACACACATAAAACAGATTCTGACTCTTAGGTAAAAAGATAATTGCAATGAAATCCTATCAAAGGACACTGGAGTCTTGCGTATAGATATGCTGTACTTTAAGAAAGCTTGATGAGCCTCCAATCTAATGATTATTTATTAATCTTACCAAAGAATCCTTTGTTGTTCAAAAGGATTCACTCAAGGGTTCCTTTAAATAGTGCCTTTAAATGTTTGTTTATAAACTATTAACTACTTGACAGAGAAGCAGGGAAACTTAAACTGTTGGGAGCCATCGCCAGTTGAAGATTAATCCAAAATGTAGATAAAGCCACTCTCTGATTATAATGTAAGTCAATGAGAAAATATAATCAAATTTATAAAAATTTAATCACCACAGAACTCTTCAGGAGCGTATCTTTTGCAAGAAAGGAGGTACACCTGTGGAGTGTCTCTCTATTGGGCCTGCAAATCCTTCTTAAAGTCATCGTCCCACAAATCTCTACTCAGCCCATACAGTTCTCATGAGCCTTGCTCACATCTGCCAAGACTTCACTGCTTTGCATTTTGCTTCCCTCACAGTGCCTGGCAGGCCGCCTGGATCACGACAGGCTTTCTGGTAGGTATTTGCTGATTTGATGTGAGTTGTTCCTTCAACTCCAAGATATGGACATCACACATATGGCTTGTGGAGAGTTGTAGTAAGTCCTGCTATGATTTCCAAAGTCATTTCTGAAGCATTGATGAGGATTTACACCTCTGGGCTGAGGGAACATAAACATCGACCTGAACTCAATAAATTCAAAGTTCTTCTCTCAAGGACAGTTCCCATAGAACTTCAGCTCAACTGAAGTAGAAGGGAAGGCAGATTATTCTGTTTATTTATTATAGTTTTCACTTATTTATGTGTTTTTTCTACTGGAAAAAGAAACAGAGAACAGGATAAAATGAATAGAAAACTTAATGAATTATTATAAGGTCAACACCCTTTTAAACACCACCCAAGTCAAGAAGTTAAGAAATAGAATCTCATGTCACCTAGGAAGCCCCAAGGCTAACCAAGTGTCGCATTCCAACTTCAACCACCTCCCTTCTCCCTATTGGACTTTTGCAGCAATCACTTTCTTCCGTTTCTTTGTAATTTTATCACCCAACTGTGTACCCGTAAACCCTATAGTTTAGTTTTGCCTGGTTAAAAAAAAGTCTTCTCTCTATATTTTAATCCAAAGATTCCCCTTTTCGCCTGCCTCTTTTCCTGGAAATTTGTTTGTTGAAGAAACTGGGTCATTTGATGTGTGACATTTCCCACAGTCTGTATTTTGCTGATTGTATACATGTAGTTTAGTTTAACATGTTCCTCTGTTTTACCTGTGGAATGCTAGTTGTGACTAGAGGAGTGGTTTTCAACCAGGGGTGATTTGCAGGGGACATTTGGCAGTGTTTGGAGACATTTTTGATTTTTGAAAAGGAGTAGGTGGTGCTACTGGCATCTAGTGGGTAGAGGGCAGGGATTGTGTTAAACATCCTACGATGCACAGGACAGCTCCCCCCACAGAAAATCATTAGTCCCCTCTCAATGTCATTAGTGCTGAGGTTGAAAAATCCCCAATCTAGAGGCTTGTTCAGATTCAGATTCAGTATTTTTTTTGACAAGACTGAGGATGGTATGATTCATCAGCAAGCACATATGTCTGGATGTCTCTATTTTTGTGACGTTAGCAGCCTTTGATGCTCAATGCTTAGAGTAGTGACTGCAGAATAGTTATGTTCTAATTCTCTAATTTCTACTTCATTTGTTAGTTGGAATACTTCAATAAGTTACCCTTCCCTTCATCTACATTTGGTTACTCAGTGACACAGTTCATATAAGAAAGGCAGGGTAAATACTTGATTCTTCAGTGTCATGAGAAAAAGGACAGGCTTTGAAAGTTGGTGTGGGGGTCAAATTTTGATTCTTGTATTTGCTAGATTTATGATATTGGACAAATTATTCAAGCTATTTGAACTTCACTTTCTGCATCAGTAAAGTAGAGATAATAATATATGCCTTATAGGGTGTAAGTGAAGATAAAATGAGGTAAACATTTATTCCTTAATGCATTCAACAAGTATTTACTGTCTATTCTGTAATGGATGCTGTTCTGGGCTCTGGATAAATATCAATAAATAGTTCAAATGCTCTGTCCTCATGGAGTTTTCATTCTGGTTGAGGTAGAAAGACAAACAAATGCATATATAAAATAAATAGTATGTCTGATGGTGAAAATGCTCTGGCAAAAAGTAAAACAGTGTAGGGTAAAAGGGCATGCCAGAATTTTTTCAGAATTCATTGAGAAGGCAACGTTTGAGCAAAGACCTTACAAGGGTAAAGAGGCAAAGAGTGGATATCTGTATAAAGAGCATTCCAGGGCCAGGCCCAGTGGCTCATTCCTGTAATCCCAGCACTTTGGGAGACTGAGGTGGGTGAATCATGAGGTCAGGAGTTCGAACCAGCCTGACCAATGTGGTGAAACCCCATCTCTACTAAAAATACACACACACACACAAAATTAGCTGGGCATGGTGGTGCGTGCCTGTAATGCCAGCTACTCGGGAGGCTGAGGCTGAAGAATCACTTGAACCTGGGAGGTGGAGGTTGCAGTGAGCCAAGATCGCACCACTGCGCTCCAACCTGGGTGACAGAGCGAGACTCTGTCTCTCTGTCTCCCCCTCAAAAAAAAAATATGAAAAATGAAAAAAGCATTCCAGGAAGAGGGAATAGCACGTGCAAAGGCCTTGAGGTGGAAGGATGAGTGCTGTGTTCAAAGAACAATGAAGCTAATGTGATTCAAGTGGAGTGAGTGGGGGAATCATGAGAGCTGAAGTCAGAGAGGTGTCTACAGGAAGTGTACATGTAGAAGTAGACCTACAGTAAGGTCTTGGCTTCCAAAAGAGCTTTGGCTTTTCTTCTGAGTGAGACAGGAAGCCATTGGAGGGTCTCAAGCAGAAGAATGATGTGACTTGACTTACTCTTTAAAAAAGATCTCTGTGGCTGCTACGTTGAGAATAACTGTAGTGGGACAAGAGCCCATCAAGGAGACCCGGCAAGAGATAATGGTAGCTTGGCCCATGAAGTGGTGAGAAGTGGTCAGATGCAGAGTGGTCAGATTTACAAGTAGAGTCAAGAGGGTTTGCTGATGGATTGGATATGAGGGGCTAGAGAGGAGAGGATTCAAGGATGATCCCAACCCCAAGTTTGCCTTTTCTTGGAATGTGCAGTTGAATTGATGGAAGCCATTATTTACTGAGATAGGGAAGACTATGGGATAAGTGTTTTTTGGGGGGAATATCAGGAGTTTAGTTTTGAGCATGAAAAGTTTGTAATGCATATTTGATATTTCAATGCAGTTACTGGATTGGCTGTTGAATGAATAATCTGAAGTTCAAGAGGTCTGGGTTGGAGATCGTATTCAGAAATCATTAACGTAAAGATAGCATTTGAAGCCATGAGACTAAATAAGATGATCAGAGGAGTGTTTAGATCGAGAATAGATGAGGCCCTGGAGCACTCCAATATTTAGAGATTAGGGAGGTGAGAAGATACCAGCAAAGGATATTGAGAAATTGTGGTTGGTGAGTTAGGAAAAAAACCCAGGAGTGTTTGGTATTCCGGAAGCTGATGAAGATAATTTTTCTTTTCAAAGAGGAGGACTCCCAACTGTGTTAAATGCTATTGATGGGTTGAGAGAGATGAGTTCTGAGAATCAATCATTGGATTTAGCAATAAAAGGGTCATTTGTGACCTGGACAAGGATACTTTCACTGGTATATGTAGAGTTGGGACGAGGAGCAAAGCCTGATTAAGGCAGATTCAAGAAGGACAGGCAAGAAAAATGGAAAGTAAGAAAATTTTCAATGAATTTTGCTATAAAATGGAGCAGAAAAATGGGGCAGCACTTGGAAGTTGTGGGTTCAAGACAAGATTTTAAGATTTTTATTTTACAGAATGTTTGAATGTAGGTGGGAATGATTTGAAAAATAGATGATGCCAGGATGTGGGGAGGGGGAGAATTGCTCCAGAGATGTTCTTGATTAAAAAAGAGAGGTGAGATTTGGTGTGCAAGTGGAGAACTTGGATTTTGATCAGAGCAATGACAGCTTATCCATGGCATTAAAAGAGAGAGTAGAGCATACAGAACTAGCTGCAGTTAGGTGGGTTGGTGGGGTAGTTAGAACCTATGAGAATTCTCTTCTGATTTTTTCTGTGCTTCCCATGAGGCAACAAACAAGCTCATCAGTGGAGAATGAGTAAAGGAGGAAGAGATATTGAGAGAGGAGAAGAGAGGAGGCAAGAGAAAAGAGAGAGGAGGAGGTATGAGATAGATGTCTAGCAGGAGAGTGAGTGAAAGAAGGAAATACAGTGAGGCTGCCAGCCTTACCAAGGACCTGCTTGAGGTAATTATACATTTAGAGTGAGACCAGTCATTATGGTTGTGAATTTTTCTCTGACAGTGTTTAGGTTACATGGATGCAGTTGTGGAGTCAGCAGAGATCTGGATTTAACAAAGTGTGTGATTTTGCTAGGCAATTATGATGAAGAGAAAAAGGTACAATAGAGCTGACGATGGTTCAGGGAGTGATTTATAATGGCCTATGGAGTTTATGATGGGTAAGGAGGAAAGTGAGGACATGGTGGGAAGATGAGGAACAGTGAGAAGGTGGTGGGACCCAGGGGTTGGACATGTCAGTGGGGTAGAGAAGTTATTGGAAGACTGAGTACTTGAGGGTATAAGCCAGAAAGATAGGAAGTGGTATTTGGGGAGTAGAATGATTAAAATTAAGATAATGGAGGAGGGCTGTTATTAGTAATAACAAAAACCTTAGATATGGCCATGGGAGTGTGTGGTTAAGGTAAGGCAACAAATTTAGTGCTTGGCACATAGTAGGCTGTCAATATATGTTCAATTTCTTTCATATTCCTTTATTGCTATTAAATTAGAGCATCATAAATCTGGGTTACCTCAGCAATGTATTCTCTCTCTTAAAATGAACCAAACAATCCAATAACACCTTTGAAATCCCTGACCCACTCCTCTCATTTCAAATTGAGAGTTTGTATTTTACTTCTAAATTATGGTAGTTACCACAAATTCTTGGTGCTGGTATTTCTTCTCCCACCTGCATTGCTGATATGGCTGATTGATGTAAACATATTTTCTCTTGGATATGGCCTCAGAATCATTCTCAACACAGCATCCAGGTCTTTACTACTAACCAGCAGGAGTTGGCATGTGATTAAACCTATTTGTCATCCTTGAACTACTGATAAGGACAGTTAGAAATTGTTTTAGTTTATTGATTTGGTGAAACTCAATTATTTCTAAATAAAGGTCTTGAACCATATTTAATCTTCCAGTAGGTGAATAAATGCTTTCTTAGGTGAGAAAGGAAAATGACTTTCAATTTTGAATAACAATATTTTTAGGTGTATGGTTTCTATAGTGCTATGCTTTCTCTAGGACAGCCCATGGAAGAATGCTCCTTTTTTTCAGATTAGCTTAATAAAAAGAAAATGGTAGGAAATTAGTTTCTGCAGGATACGTTTATACCAGATCATTATTATTAGTTAGAGTTTGTCCTAAAGAGTAGCACTAATTTGAAATGCTAGGTTTTGAGTGCATATTTTAAATCTTTAAATTATAACCATTCAGATAATTGTATTGGATTATTTTAGTTTTATCAGAGAAAGCAAAATGAGTAATGCTTTAAAAACTATTCGTGTTTCAGAGTCACTTTGGATTGTAAGTGACAAAAAACATGAACTGTGTCTGAGTCACTTTGCTTAAACTGTATTTTGGGGGTTGCTTGATTTATTTGATTGCCTTGAGCAGAACACATTTGTGTCCTAGTGATGGCTCACTCTTCCCCTGCCTTCATGGGGGTGGAGCACTTTGGAGATGCAAAGTGATTATTTTTGGTTTCATCAGTCAAAAGGAATAGAATGAGATAAAAAGCATTAGCTTCTTTTTTCTAAACTTAAATTTCCAGCAATCTCAAAAGATGACTGCTTCTTAGCAAAGAACGTTGGTAGAGTTTATTTGATTGCAAAACGATCAGAATAGTTGTTTTGAACGTTATTTCTTTGCTGAAGGTCCAATTAAATCTTACTTAATGAGTGGGGAATAGTGCTAAGTACTGTGGGGATTATAGAGAAGTATTATTTACAGTTCTTACATTCAATGTTTTACAGTCTAGTTGGGAAGACATGCTGTACTAACATGAAAATGCAACAAACATGCAAAACTGTAAATGTTTGATCTTAGATATGCATGACTGATGGTAAGAACTATAGGACTTCAAAAGATGGTACCATTGTGACTTGAGTAGATAGAGACCATATATGTAGCAATGAAGACCTAGAGCCAGAGGGCCCTGGAATCAGTTCCCTACTCTTCATCCTAAAAGTTGTGAGAGCTTGTGCAAGCTATTTAAGCTCTCTGGGTCTTGCTTCTTCTCTTCTATAAAAGGGGACAATAGAAATACTTATTCCATAAAGCAACTGTAAGGATTAAATAAATTAATACAAATATTTCACGATGTGCATTGACTCATTTACACATGAAAAGCAGTCAGTAGATCATTGTTAAGGAATACAATTTCTAGAGTTGTGTTTTGAAATATTAACTGCATTTTAAAAAATTGGTAAAATAGCTTGCTATAATCCAATAATTTTGAGGAAACCATAGTTCACTGCCCTCTGTGCATTTTCCTGTTTCTTTTCTACTACATTTCTTAGCCCTTCATCAATTTGCTTCTCTGGATTTAGTTTGTTTTTGTATAGCTTTCTTTGATACTTCTCCTCCTATCTCCATCTAATATTTAATATTTTATAAGACACCAGCCAACATTCAATAAGCATCCATTCAACTGAGTTTTGGCATCTATGGGAATACTCAAGGTCAGTCAAAGTATTCCTGAAAGGGTAACTATGATCCATTGGCCAGTCTTCAGGCTGGCTGCTCCTAACACTGCCCTCTTGTCATTGACTGTAGGCTTCCAGAGGCCTGGAGGCAGGATCAGCCAGCAGAGACAGCTCACTCTAGTGTTCTTTGAGAAATTTATGCTGATACTTATAGATTCAAGTTCATCAAGAAATATTACAAGGGCTTCAAAGATTTACTGTGTGAATACATTAATATGACATTGATTATGACAAGATTTATTTAAGATGGGGAAGATCCTTCTGCCCATTTGCAAGAGTGATACCGAAGTAGGGATTCCTTTCATATTTTTTCTTCCTATGTATGTAATTTTCCACACTGCTCTTTTCATTGGTATGATTCCTTATTGTTAAAGATAACCTCTAAATATAGTTTAAATTTGTTGTATGATGCTCCATCGTTTTAGTGTTCCACAATAATATATTTTTTTCCTACTGTTGGTCCTTTAAGTGACTTTTTGAGATTTTCACTCTAAACAAGACTGTAATTATAGTTTTGTGAATATATCTTTGGCCAAATATCAGATTTTTGCTTTAGGATAGATTCCTAGAAGCTGAATTACTGATTTAAAGAGTGAGAACATTTTTAAACCTTTTGATATGTATTACCCAATTACCTTCTGGAAAGTTGAAACAATTTGTAGTTCCTTACCAGCTCTGAGTATTATGCACCCCCTGCTAATTTCGTCAACTGTTGCTAATTTGATAGGTTAAAATGGTATCTCATCATTATTATAAATTATAAAAATTATCTTTGGTTACTAGTGAGACTGAACATTGAAAATTTTTCTAGTAAAATAAATCCTTGGAACCCTTACTATTAGGTTGGTGCAGAAGTAATTGCAGTTTTTGCCGCTGAAAGTAATGGCAAAAACTGCAATTACTTTTGCACCAACCTAATAAATTGTTGTGTGTCATCCTTTAAAAGTAGCAATTTTAATTTTAGTTTTTCCAGTTTTTTTGAGGTATAATTGACATAAAATAATGTAAATTTAAAGTATATGATATGATGGCTTTGTAAGTATCATTTCACAAAAATATTTTTTTGGTATTTTAACTTATTTTAGAAACATACAAAAATCAAATAAGCTTTGTATTTATCTTTTCTTCCATCTCCTGATGTTTATGATGCCTAAATATTGACATGTTTCTGTTGCTCCTACACTTAAACATTTAATTATATGCAAACCGATCTTTTATGAAACTGGCTTTAACAAAGGGTGTAAGATGGAGAACCTTATTCTTACTATGAAGGAATAGATGGAGGCTGTTGCTAAGCCTTTTCCCTATCTAATATGTTCTAGTAATGGGTGAAGGACCTTAAAAAGTTGGTTTTCTGAATCCTGAAGGGATGATTCACCTCTTTTAGGCTCAGCCACATTTCCCCAACCTTTGTATCCTCAGGCAGAAAACTGTGGTTTAAACATGGCATCCCAATGAGTCAGGAAATGACTTCATTTCTTACTGAACTGCTTTTCTCTCTAATGGGAAGCCCTGAAATAGATGTGCCTTGCATCCCTGCTGCAAGCCTTTGCTGTCATTTAGAGGAGCTATTGCTCTATCAGAACTCACACTGAAGCCTATTATTCCAGGGAGACAATTTTGTTATAAAGAAGTGATTTGTTATTTTAGGACTTGGCAAACAAGCATATGAGGGGGAAAAAGTTCATTTGGAGAGATGGCAATAACTCTTGGCGAGGTGTGCTTCTACCTTACTTTGTTTTGTTTTACAAAAAGGGCCAGGATTTGGCACAAGCTAAAATTCTGTAAAACGAATTTATCAGGCTCAGTCAGCTTCTGCTCATTGCCCTTGAAAATAAACTGCCATGTCTTTTATACACCTACATGTGATACACCTTCTGTTGCTTAAGTGGGACACAGTTGGAAGAAATACCCAACAAAGCGGTACAAATGCCTTGTGATCATAATCAGGAATTGGTGGAAATTGACACATGACAAAATAATTTGTACTAAGTTTTCCATAGCCGTGCTATGCCTCCACCAGTGATTGCCTGTGCTGACTTATCATTTATTCAAAGTCTCATTGGAAGCAATTATAGACATTTTAGAATAGGCAGTCAAAATAACAAGTCATTCAGACCGGCAATTATGCATTATATGTAGTTGTCCTTTCTATTAGAAGATGACACTATTGATGCCACAACCTCCCCATGTAAAAAAACAAATGTGGCTGAAAGACTGAAGTGTGACTGTCAGATTCTTCCCCTTGGATCACGCACACTGCCTGTCATTTTGCTGTGAACTCAAGGGGCAGTCTGCAGGCGTCCTGGCTTTTCTTCTCCACCTCTTAGCCTCATGGTCAGGGCCTAATTAGGCATTACGAGCAGGCAAAGAACATTTTTACAAAGTCCTTTCATGTGGGAAATTGTTTAGAGGCCTCAGTGAGGGTTATAGGCTCCTGGATGATTCTTGAGCTTTGACCCTCTGGGTGCATTTGACTTGGCTGCATTTCCTTTAGAGTGACAAAATAGGGATGCTTTTTTGCCAAGCCTGGTGTCCTTCAGAACTTCAGATTGATCCATGTCTTAGCAGAGGCTGTGAAAACACGGGATTTATCTGTCAAATTTATATTTATGGAATGTGGCGGTCTAACTGTGCTTAGTGTGTTTGGTTGATTTGCAAAATGGGCTGTCTCCTTAAAAAAGTCAAATTGTAAAAGGCTGTATCTTTCACTGAGAGGCTGAGTTAATAAGGAACAGCTGGGGCCGAGTGATGTCATGTGCCACCTGCATGAAAGGCCGCCCAGAGGCTCACACCAAAAGAGAGTGCTCCAGAGAAGTGGGTTTCAAACCTATTATTATTATTTTTTTTTGTAATTTTTTTTTTTTTTTGCAGAGGAACATTTTTTCCCATTGAAATCATTTTCAAAACCCCAAAATATATCACAAAGATGCAAGCTGACTTGCTGTGTATAAAGCTACAATGAGGAGTCCAGGATTCATTCAGCTTTCCTATCATAAGCAACAGTCCTTGAAGCTCTTTCTTGGAATTTTGGGGAGCAAAGATATACAAGAGTGTTTTCGGTAGTGGGATGTGTGTATCCTGGAGAGCTGACAAGATCATTCACTTAGGTGTTGGAAGAAAATGTTAGTAGTTGTATTTATATTTATTTTTCTTTCATCTTAAAAATTCCTATGTTTATATGCATGATAATATAATAGTCCAGTGATATATGGGCAAACATAATTTATAAACAACATATTGGGGGAGCATGCTTAATTTCTTTTTTATAAGGTGCATTTTGAATTTTAATAGTTGTTTCCAAACAATTTATTTCCTGATAAAAACATACTATCAAGAGTATTTGGATACTACTGGCCTAGGAGTTGGGAAAGATGATTCATGGTGCAGCACTATTCACAGCAGCAAAGACATCAAATCAACATAGGTGCCCATTAATGGTGGATTGGATAAAGAAAATGTGGTACATATATACCATGGAATACTATGCAGCCATGACAAAGAATGAAATCATGTCCTTTGCAGCAACATGGATGCAGCTGGAGATCATTATCCTAAGAAAATTAATGCGGGAACAGAAAACTAAAAACTGCAGGTTCTCACTTACAAGTGGGTGCTAAATATTGGGTACTCATGGACATAAAGATGGAAACAATAGACACTATAGATGAATAGTGGAAGGAGAGGGAGAAAAGGGTTGAAAAACTGTTGGGTACTATGCTCAGTACCTGGGTGATGTGATCGATCATACCCCAAACCTCAGCATCATGCAATATACCCATGTAACCTGCACGTGTACCCCTTGAATCTAAAGTAAAAGTTGAAATTATAAAAAAAAATGATTCATGGGTACAGTGTAGATGATTCATGGATAGATTGTAAGAAAACTGGCTCCGTTGTTCTTGGCAGAGTGAATAGCAAGAACGTACCACAAGGGGATGGGGTGGAATTTAATATTTGGACCTTATAGTGGGCTGAATGGTGGCCCCAAAGATATCAGGTCCTAATTTCTGGAACCCATTGGAAAAAGTGTCTTTGCAGATGTGTTTACATTAAGGATCTTAAGATGAGAAAATCATGGATCATCTGTGTTGTTCCAAAATGCCATCCCAAGTGTCCTCATAGGAGAGAATCGGGGGAGATTTGACACACACACAGAGGAGAAGGTGATGTGAAGACAGAGGCAGAGATTGGAGTGATCCAGTCACAAGCCAAGGAATGCTGGCAACCACCAGAACCTGGAAGAAGCAAGTAACAGACTCTCCCCTAAAGCCCCTGGAGTGGGGGGCAGTCCTGCTGACACCTTGATTTTAGTACGATGATGCTAGTTGCAGACTCCTGGCCTCCAGAACTATCAGTGAATGAGCAGATTTCTGTTGCATAAAGCCACCAAGTTTGTGACAATATGTTACATCAGGTACAGGAAACAAATAAGCCCCCATCCTGGTATTTTTGTTTGTTTGTTTGTTTTGTTTTTTTTTTTTGAGACAGAATCTCGCTCTGTCAGCCAGGCTCAAGTGCAGTGGCGTGATCTTGGCTCACTGCAACTTCTACCTCCCGGGTTCAAGCGATTCTTCTGCCTCAGCCTCCCAAGCAGCTGGGACTACAGGTGCATGCCACCATGCCCGACTAATTTTTGTATTTTTAGTAGAGACAGGATTTCAGCATACTGGCTAGGCTGGTCTCAAACTCCTGACCTCGTTATCCACCCACCTCAGCCTCCCAAAGTCCTGGGATTACAGGCATGAGCCACCGCACCTGGCTCCCCCACCGTTTTTTTCTCAGTAGAAGATAAACTAGATCAACAGCCCCTAAAGTGGTTTGCAAATTCAGATGCCAAAGGGGCCAAGAAGGCATACACTGTTGATTCATATTATAGAGGAGGATGGTTCAAATTGGGAATTCAAGAGGCTGAGCTTTGGTTAAAGGCAATAAAATTCAATTGCTTGTAATATTCTATACTGACCAAACTAAATATGTCCACAGACTACTTTGGTTAATTTCTGCAACCTTTCAGTCTTAGTGGAAAAGATTTGGGGAAGCAATAGCTAAGGTCAAGTAAGTGGAATCTAGCCAATCTATTGGATGGGCACCTTTAAGCTAGAGGCTAATATGAAGAGACAGAGGTAGTTTGACACACAGATTTTAGCAGATTCTATGGGCCACATTTCATGGCCACAACTTGGAGTCAGGCAATGTACCAGGGCCAGCCTGATTCTGACAGAAAAAATTTCAACAAAGTTTCTATCAACCCCAACTTTATATTTTATACACACACACACACACACACACACACACACACACACACACACACACACAATCCTAGCTTTTTATATATATAATATAAAAATTATATATGATATATAAATATATATATAAAGTGAGCAGATTTCTGTTGCATAAAGCCACCACTTCATATATATATGCACTTTATATATATATCCACTATATATATATCTACTATATATACACACACACATATATAATTCCAAGTTTACAATATTAATAAACAAATCTCCAAATCTCTTACTTCCATCACTGTGGCCACCCACATAATACAAAAGGGATTGGGCCTTATCATGCCTGTGATATTCCAAATAGCTTATGGCCAGATTTTCTGGCACGTCAGGCCATAGGTAAGAGATTCTAAAATTGGAAATTTAATCTATCAGGGTCCATTTGCTTATTGTACCCAGGAAACTAGGACTACGCAAAGGTGAGTTCAGACTTTAGCTGAAATGTTCTAAAGCAAGAAATTAGCAATTGCAAGAACAATGGCAAAGGCTTCTTTGAGGAGATAAAGATTAAAGAGCAGTAATGGGGAGAGGTGCTGAATACAGTTTTCAGCCCACTTAGGTTCATATCACTTGCGTTTGGATTAATTTTATATTTAACATTGGGCCTCTGGGGCATCAGGTCCTTAAATTTAAATGGTTAATTTTTGCCAGCATATAGGACCTTTTGTAGTTTTAAAAAATCATTTTAGAGAAATTATGTACAGTTTATGCTTTTCTAGATGTATTTTTATATTTATACTTTAAAAAAGCAAACACCCATGTTAATTGCCACCTACACAAAGAAAGAAAACATTATCAGTACCCTAGAAACCTCCCAAATGTCCTTTCCATCAATCATTTCATCTCTCTCCCTACCAGATGTAATCACTATCCTGCTTTTTTATAGGAATAACTTTCTTGATTTTCTTTATGATTTTATTATCTGTGTACATGTCCCTAAACCATATTTTACCTGTTTTTGAACTTTATTTTAATGAAATCATACTCTATGTATTTTTTTCTGTCTTGCTTTCTCTGTTCAACATTGTGTTTCTAAGCTTCATGTTCTTGTGTGGTAACTAATTTGTGAATTCCTATTGCTGTGTAACATTCTATTGTATGACTATACCACAATTTATCCATTCTGTTGTTGGTGGACAGTTATTTCTAGTTTGGGGCAATTATGAACAATGAACATTCTTGTGTATATATCCTGATTAAAGAAGCATGTATTTCTTCATGTTACTATTAATAGATGATGCTAAACTGTTTTCCAAAGTGGTTGAACCAATTTATACTTTCACCAGCAGGGTGTAGGAGTTCTTGTTAGTCTACATCCTTGCAACACTTGGTATTCTAGTGCTTAAAATTTTTTGTCAAACTGATGTGATATCTCAGCATGGCTTTAATTTGCATTTTCTTGAATTACTGGTGACTTTAACCACATTTTCATTGAAATATAAAGTATGTGTATATCTGTATATGTAAAAATATATTACACATGTATACATACACATGCATATACATACATTCTTTGGCCATTTCAGTTCCTCTTCTTTGAAGTGGTTGTTTAAGCCCATTTAAAACATTATAATTTTAATTTTAGATTCAGGAGGTACATGTAGGCACATATTTGTTGCATGAGTACATTGTATACTGGTGGGGATCGAGCTTCTAATGTACCCATTACCCAAATAGTGAACACTGTGCCTGATAATTTTTCAATCCTTGCCCCACCTACCCACCCCACTTTTGGAGTTCCCAGTATCTATTATTTCCATCTTTATGTCCATATGTACCCATAGTTTAGCTCCTACTTATAAGTGAGAACATGCAGTATTTGATTTTCTGTTTCTAATTTAGTTCACTTAGGATAATGGCCTCCAGAAACATCCATGTTGCAGCAAAGGACTTGATTTCATTCTTTTTAATGAGAGCTCATTTTTTTCTGTTGGTTTGTTTGCCTTTTCCTTATTGTTTTGTCGGAGTTCCTATTATGTGTGTTGTAAAAATATTGTCTTTCATTTTGTGGCTAACCTTTGTACTGTTTTAATTATGTCTCTGATGAACAGACATTCTTATTTTTAATGTCATCAAGTTTATTAATCTTTTGCTTTATAGTCAGTTTTTTTGGTCTTCTTGTTTCCAAAGTTATGTGTGTTTATCACAGAAACTTTAGAAATACAGAAAGAATGAATATCACATAATTCTACCTCCCAAAGACAACCATGGTTAGCACATTGTTTGGTCATTTTTAAATGGCATATATATGTGGCATGACATTTCCTTTATGAATGAAGGATCATAGTTGCACACACACAAATATTTAGTGACACAGAGTTGAACACATGTTCTCTATTGTTAGGGAGCTTGTGGCTTATTAAGTCAGAAACATGCAAGTTTATAAATATGTACAATACAGTGTTATAGGTCTGTTGATAGAAGAGTGCACAGCATACAGTAGAGGCCAAAGGAGGAGTGGTCATTTTTACCTGGGTGGGCCAGGAAATGCATCATCAAGGAGATGCCATGAGCTAAGCAGGCAGGAAGGAGAGAATGGGCTCATCGAAAGGCTCCAGAGGCACCATAATTTGTAGTGGTCAGATAACTGAAAATTGTTTAATGCCGTTAGAATGTGGGTTGGTGGCAGGGGAAAGGTAAAGTACAGCAAGAGAAAAGCCATGAAGCTGAGAGATAAACTATCTTACAGTTTGAGGCCAGCTTCTTTTCCTAAATTTTTGTCTCTGCCTTTCCCCAGCCATTTCTGTCTTCACAGTGTCGTCCTGTAGCAATACTATCTGCCAGGGCAGATGGAACTCTTGGGGAAATACAAACAAAACCTAACACTTTGACAGTCTTTCTTCATTGTGGGATAATGAGTTATTATTTTGTTTCCTTAACATTTGGCTGAAAAATTTTCTCCTGCTAAACTTTAGACTTCCACCAGGAAGAAATTACAGGATTTAGTAAGAAAAATGGACCCAAATGAGCTGCTAGATGAAGAGATGGAGTTGTGCCCCTGAGAGCCAGAATTGCCTGGTGGTTAAGGGCACAGAATTTAGAGACAGACAGATCTGAATTTCAATCTTGGCTCTACCATTTCACATGGCAGTTTCACAGTGATGGACAAGTCGTTTAACCTGCGTTTCAGCTTCCTCCTATGTTGGTAGGAAATGATAATATTTACCTATAGGGTTATTATGAGGATTCTATGTAATAATTTATGCAAATCATCTAGGAGAATGGGAAATACTTTATACCTCATAACTACTCTGCTACTATTGCCTGTCCAAAATAAAACCAAAAAACAAACAAACAAACAAACAAAAAACACAACCAAACACACCCCCAAAACCTTAGAAGTTAATCTGTTCTGGGACATACTGAGTATCATTTTTTTCTTTCTTAAGTAAGTAAATTGAAATGAAACATGGTTTTTTTTCCCTCTGTTACAATTATTTTAAAATTAAATTTCTGTTTGTATCAATGTACATAGTTTAAAAAGCAAAAGATATTAAAAGATTTATAATAAAAAAATACTAGCCTACTTTACCCATTCTCTCCTCATAGGCCTGATAGTCAGAGACAATCACTTTCAACAGTTATGGCTGTTTCTGATATGCCTCCATATTTCTAGATGATATACTTAGAGATATTTTTGATTCATTAATTTTATAGGTCTGTTGACTTCCTGCTATGGTAGATGAGAATTTTGTTATATTATTCATACACATATACATGCTGTATATACTTCCCCTCCTTCATTTATCATACAGTTTTGTCACTTTTTTTATAACTTGAGTCAATATTTATAATATTATGATTATATAAATATTATTTACCACTGAGTCAAATTTTTGTCTGTGATTACCTTTCTTTTTTGTATAACTTGTTTATCTTGAGGTCAATAATGTATTCATTTTTATTACGTTATCTTTAAACATAATATTTTTCTGCATGCTCCATCAGATCTGTTACATACCTATCAAAATTGTATTCCAAATGAAAAACTAAACTATTGAATTTTTTCTCCTGGGGATCTCATTCTTGGAGGCCTCCATCCTCTTCTAGTTGATGAAATTTTAGGCCACTGCCACAATTGTCCTCTTGAGTCTTCCTTTGCTATGTCCCTGTGTTGCAGCTTTTGTTTCCTGGATCCCATGCAATTTTCTTAGTTTAATCCCTTTTTTGTGAGAACACATTTTTCCCCCTGTAACTTCCTAAGAAAGGATTCATGATAGATAAATGTCTGAAAATATCTACCATTCTAGCCACACACTTAAGTTTTAATTTGTCTGGGTTTAGAATTCTACTTTAGAAGTCATTTTTCCTAATTGTGAAGGTATCGCTCCATTGTCTTCTAGAATCCCCTGTTAAGAAATATTATGCTATTCTGGGCTGGGCATGGTGGCTCACGCCTGTAATCCCAGCACTTTGGGAGGCCAAGGCGGGTGGATCACAAGGTCAAGAGATCGAGACCATCCTGGCCAACGTGGTGAAACCCTGTCACTACTAAAAATACAAAAATTAGCCGGGCGAGGTGGCGGGCACCTGTACTCCCAGCTACTCGGGAGACTGAGGCAGGAGAATTGCTTGAATCTGGGAGGCAGAGGTTACAGTGAGCCAAGAGCACTCCAGCCTGGTGACAGAGCAAGACTCCGTCTAAAAAAAAAAAAAAAAAGATTATGCTGTTCTAATTCTAATCCTGTTAGGATCTTGTCTTTTTCCTGTTGTTCTGAATTTTTATATAATAAGCCTTAGTATGTGTCTTTTTGAAAATTGTTGTACTGAATTCTTGGAGGCCTCTTTTATTCTAGAGACTTATGTGCCCTTTCTGGGATGATTGCTTATATGAGTACTTTGATAATTTCTCCTCCTCTAATTTTGTTCTTTTTTTCTGAAATCACAGTTGATTGGATATTGGGTCTTCTGGATTGATCCTCTTAGGTTTCTCAGTCTTTTCTCTACTATTTTCCATCTCTTTGTAAGTTCTACTTTCTGGGGAGATTGTCCTTACTTTATCTTCTAAACCATTTGACTTTTAAAACTGTAGATATGCAATTTTAATTTCTAAGAGGTTTATTCTTGCTGGCTGTTATTTTAAAATGCCATTCTCTTCTTGTTTTGTGGTTGTATAGCTTCTCTTATCTCTCTGAGGATGTTAATTACATCTGTTTGAGATTTTCTTCTGTTCTTTTTCACTGTCTTTATTTCCTCTGGATTCTATTTTTCCCTTTGGCTGAATGGCTTTCTCTTTCTTCCTTCTTTCCTTTTCTTCCCTTCCCTCCATCTCTCCCTTCCTTCCTTCTCCTCTTTTCTTCCCTCCTTCCCCTATTTCTTCCCTTCCTCCTTCTCCCCACTTTCTCCTCCCAGTCTTGGGAGCCAGGGGTTGATTTTGGATCTGAGTGTGTAACCTTTTGTGATCATAGCTTAATATGTGGAGACTGTACTATAAAGCTTCTCACTCTTGGCTGACCATGGGCCTTGATTTTTATCCCCTCTCAATCAATATCCAAGTATAGCATAAGCAAATGCCTTCTGGGCATAAGTGGCTTTGGTGCTCTATTAGTACTTTTTTTTTTTTTTTTTTTTTTTTTAAGAGGAAGTTTTGCTCTCTTGCCCAGGCTAGAGTGCACGATCTCGGCTCACTGCAACCTCCACCTCCCGGGTTCAAGCGATTCCCCTGCCTCAGCCTCCTGAGTAGCTGTAACTACAGGTGTGTGCCACCATGCCTGGCTAATTTTTCTATTTTTAGTAGAGACAGGGTGTCCTCTTGTTGGCCAGGCTGGTCCCAAACTCCTGACCTCAAGTGATCTGCCCACCTTGGCCTCCCAAAGTGCTGGGTTTACAGGAGTGAGCCTCTGTGCCCGGCCTAGTAATACTCTTATCTCTCTGGATCTTTCACCTAAAATTTAGTCTTCGAGTTTAGCTATTTTGATGCATTTAAGGTGATTAAAACAATTTTATTCAGGGTTTTAATTTCTGTTTTCAAAGGATAGTTTTATCTGAATAACCTTATACACCATTACTGAAAACATGAAGCCCTACTTTGATATTTATATTCTCTTTGAGTATAAAGTATTGGTGATTATACTAAGGAATATATATTTAATTTCTAAGACTTTGTTATACATAATTCTTTAACCCTTGGTGAGTTCAATTAACCCAAGTTCTTTTCAGTTCTCCTTTCCCCATATTCAAAGAAACTCATACCTACTAGGCATGTTTTCTCTTATTAAGAGGTACTAACACCTTCTCTGCCTGCTTCTAGGGTTTCACTATTTTCATCTTAATATGAATAATGTACACGATAATTTTAGTGTGTCAACATGACTGGGCTAAGGGATGCCTGGATAGCTGGTAAAACATGATTTCTGTGTGTGTCTGTGAGGGTGTTTCTGGAAGAGATTAGCATTTGAATCAGTAGACTAAGTAAAGAAGCTCCATCCTCAACAATGTGGGTAGCATCATCCAGGCCCCTGAGGGCTCAGATAAATGAAAAAGACACAGAAAAGTCAAATTATCTCTCTTTGTGAGCTGGAACATCCATATTTTCCTGCCTTTGGACATTAGAGCTCCTGGTTCTCAGGCCTTCAGCCTCAGACTGGGAGTCCCCTGGTTCTCAGGTCTTCAGACTTGGATTGAATTACACCATGATATGGTTAGGATCTGTGTTTTCACCCACATCTCATGTTGAATTGTAATCCCCAGTGTTGGAGGTGGGCCCTGGTGGGAGGTGATTGGATTATGGGGGCAGATTTCCCCTTTGGTGGTGTTCTCATGATAGTGAGTGAGATCTTCTGAGATCTGGTCATTTGAAAGTGTGTGGCACCTCTTTCTTCTGCTCTAGCCTTGTGAAATGCTGGCTCTCCCTTCACCCTCTGACATGATTGTAAGTTTCCAGAGGCCTCCCCCAAAGCCAAATAAATGCCAGCATCATGCTTCCTGTGCAGCTTGTGGAACCATGAGTGAATTAAACCTTTTTTCTTTATAAACTACCCAGTCTCAGGTATTTCTTTATAGCAATGTGAGAATAGACCAATATACACCACTAGCTTTTCTGTGTCTTCAGCTTGTAGATGGCATATCATGGAACTTCTCATCTTCCATAATTGCAGGCCAGTTCCCATAATACATCTTCTCATATATTTATACAGTTGACCCTCCATATCCGAAGGTTCCACCTTCATGGATTCAACCAATTGTGGGTCAAAAATATTTGTGGAAAAACCATAAAAATAGCAATACAACAATAAAAAATAATACAAATTTTAAGACAGTATAAAAACCATTTAGATAGCATTTCCATTGTATTAGGTATTATACTTAACCCGGAGATGGTTTAAAGTATATGAGAGGATGTGCTTAGATTATATGCAAATACCATGGCATCTGATATGAGGGACTTGAACATTTGTGGATTTTGGTATCTATAGGGGGTGGAGGGGGTCTTGGAACTAATCCCTTGCAGATACTGAGGGACACCTGTATATATACTGTTGGTACTGTTTCTCTGGATGACCATAATACAATTTATCAGATTAACTTGGTGGTACTTCGGAAAGCAAAGACCCTGCTCTCAATAAATGGTATATAAGCCAGGTAAGTTTCAGTTGAATTGGAAATGAGAAAGTAGTGGTCCTAGTAGTAGTCCCTTCTAGATGTTCTAGCAATAAGGACAGTTACTGGAAGAGATAGATGTGGAGAACAAAATGAGATGATAGGTTTGGGGAGGGAAAACAAAATGCACTTGGGAATGTAAACTAACACTCATTTAGTACTTGCTAGGTGCCACGCCAATGCTAGAGACTTTGCATAGGCTGTTTCTTTTAATGAGGTACTAGAGGGAAAGAATACAAAAGCCACTTGTCTTAAGATACTTAATAATTTTATCTTGCTGGTGATAGCTCATACTTTAATGCTTGGCCCTAAAACTATTTCCAAAAGCTAAGGGTCAAGGGGAAGTCAAATGTAAAATTGCCGCATCTGACTTTTGGTGATAACAGTCATGTCTCCATTAATAAATGGAGCAAAGAAGAACTCAAGAAATGACCCCTATTAAAAACCTCTTTGGAGCTGCTAATAAATAGCAGAATGTATTCATTCGAATTTCATATTTTTTGGCTAATGCATAACCTCTGTGAAGCCTTGCAAAACTCTTAAAGGGCCAAAAGTGAGCAGTGGGGATGCTTGGATCATCCTCAGATTGGATAATCAAGTTATTGTTAGTTTATGGAATTCATTTTCATGGTGGCAAAAGTGGGAGCTGTAGTTTATAGACCTTTCTCCTCTTGGAGCCTCTTATGGTAGTAAATACCACATCTACAAATGTCGCCCTGTGTAATACCTTGTTCTGGCATTAGGCGGGGTTTGCACCATAGAGTCTGAATGGAAGAAATGACAAGTGCAGCATTAAATGTTAGTTAGTTCAGCCTTGTTCATAGCAATTGCTTTCTCTTTCAAAGGCTAAAACCTTTAGCTGTTACAGCACTGATTGGAGGTAAAGAGCTGGCTCTCAGGAGAATACTTGTTGAAAAGAACAGGACTGTGTGACTTTGCCTCTTTAAAAATTCTACTGCTAAACCCTAGGCTGCCCTGCCTCCTTGCTATTTTTGTCCATTGGCAATTTCCCCTTGAAATGCTATCATCTAATTCTTCCCCAGGCTTTACTCAACCATGTGTTGAACTGCTAAATGCTGCTTCAGCTAATGTCACCATTCAACATAGAGCAATCTCTATGCAGTCTCTAGAAACTGCAGGAAGAAAACCCTAATCCCCCTCCAACCTCTGAGGCAAATAGCCCTCACTGTGAAGACTACAAAGATTTTGCTTACAACAGTTTTAGGGTAAAGCCAGAAATCACACAGTAAACTTTCAGGAATTCATTGATGGTATATATTTTCTCTTGACAGAACTGGATTCCCTTCAACTGGCTATAATAGCATCACTCCTTAGATTCATGCCTGGATTTTTCATCTTACCAGACGCAATGGTAAGGGCTTTATATACATCCTGTTTAACAGTACAACAACTTACGATGGAAGCATTTTTCCATTCATTTTATGGGAGGAACCTGTGACTCAGAGATTTTTAGTGCTATTAGTGAGTTCCTAACCAAGTTCAGTCTGGCTTCCAGGCCTGTGCACTTCCAACTCTATGTTATAGCTCTTGCTGTCCATCTGAAAGAATTTCTCATCCAGGAATATTGCAGGCTGAGAACCGTATTGAAATAATTGATTCTCTTGGGAGTTTCTGTATGGTGGACCTAGTTCTGCAGTTTATGGTTAGGGAACTGGCAAATGAGTGTATATTTTTGTTACAGGGTTTCCCTGTTTCCTCTGAAAAGGACAACAACTATGTCCATGTAGATTGAAGGAAGAAATGAAGACATGACAAAAAAAAAAAAAAAATTGCTAGAGCATGATTAAGAGGATTTTCAATTGTTAGACTCTTGCTTGGAGATTTATTTGATTCTTTGAACAAATAATTATTAAATACTGTATTAAGTCAGGGTTCTTTAGAGGGACAGAATCAATAGGATATATAGAAAAGGGAGTTTATTAGGGAGAATTGGCTCACATGATTACTAGGTGAAGTCCGATGATAGGCTGTCTGCAAGCAGGGGAAAGAGAGAAGCTGGCAGCGTGGCTTGGTTCAAGTCCGCAAGCCTCAAAACCAGTGAGGCTGACAGTGCCGTCCTTAGTCTGAGGCTGAAGGCCCAAGAGCCCCTGGGAGGCTGCTGGTGCAAGTCCCAGAGTCCAAAGGCCAAAGAACTTGGAGTCTGATGTCCAAGGGCAGGAGGAGTGGAAGCCAAGTATTAGGCATGGCATGGGAAAAGAGAGAGCGAGAGGACTCAGGAAACTGCTTATCCCTTCTTCTTGCTTTGTTCTAGCCACACTGGCAGCTGATTGAATGGTACCTCCGACACTGAGAGTGGGTCTTCCTTACCCAGTCCACTGACTCAAGTGTCAGTCTCCTCTGGCAACACCCTCACAGACACACCCAGAACTATACTTCACCAGCCATCTATGCACCCCTCAATCTCGTCAAGTTGATGCATAATATTAACCATCACAAATACCTATTATGTACCAGGCATAGGTCTAGCACTGGGAATACAGTGGTGAGCAAAACAGACAAAAAAAATTCCTGACCTCCTGGCGCCTGTAGTCCCAGCTACTCGGGAGGCTGAGGCAGGACCATGGTGCTTACATTCTAATAGGAATAGCAGGAAGACAGATTATACACAAAGTAAAACTATGTAGTATAATAGATGGTGATAAATAGGGGGATATATCAGCATTTAGCTTTTGCTTCACTACTTGTTCCAAATTGGCTTTGTCACTGGCATTTTGAAATCCAAATAGCCACGTCAGTGTTGTTTCTGGCACCCCTGAACTTATGTGAGACCATTGGTCTGTGATCTTATAGGTTATCATTAAATAAAATGAGCATAAGTAACATCAATAAAATAAAAAAGGCATGCCATTTGGACTTGTTAATATATAGTGTTCCAGGTGACTTAGAGTATAAAAGCTTCTTAAATTTGATATCGTGTTAGAGCTCCGAGGCTGCTGTAATAAAGTATCTCATACCGGTGGCTCAGAAAACAGAAATCTATTGTCTCACAGTTCTGGGGTCTAGAAGTTCAAAATCAAGGTGTTTTTAGGGTTAGTTTCTCCTGAGAGCTGTGAGGAAATAATCTATCCAATTTCTAGCTTCACTTCTAGCTTCCAGTAGCATCATGCATTCCTTGGCTTGTAAATGTCATTTTCCCAGTGTCTTTACATCATCTTCCCTCTGCAGGTGTCTGTCCTTGTGTCCAAATTTTCCCTTTTTATGAGAATACCAATTGTGTTGAATTAAGACTTCCCTAATGGCCTCATCTTAACATGATCATATGGAAAGACCATGTTTCCAAATATGCTCATATTCATAGGTCTTGGGGGTTTGGACCTAATATATTTTTTAGGAGGTCTAATTCAACCTATAACAGATATATTGATATATTTAAATTATATCATCAGTTGAAGTTTAAATGTGTATTTGGTATTGTAAGAGTAAGGTGCTATAATAATTATGGATGAATGTAAAAATGATTAATTTTTATACAAATTAATTAAGATCTTTTAAAGATTTAAATAGGGATACTAACAGATAATATGAATAGTAAGAGTGTGTCAGCCAGATCACTTTAGAAAGATCGTTAAATACTTTTTGGACCAACAGAATTTCTCTTTTTTTAACTTTTATTTTAGGTTTGAGGGTATATGTGAAGGTTTGTCAGATAGGTAAACATGTGTCATGGGGGTTTGTTGTACATATTGTTTCATCTCCCAGGTATTAAGCTCAGTACCCAATAGTTAACTTTTCTGCTTCTCTTTCTCCTCCCATCCTCCCCCTCAAGTAGACTCCAGTGTCTCTTATTTCCTTCTTTGTGTTCATAAGTTCTTATCATTTAGCTCCCACTTATGACAACATACAGTATTTGGTTTTCTGTTCCTGTATTAGTTTGTTAAGGATAATACCCTCCAGCTCCATCCATATTCCTGCAAAATACATGATCTCATTCTTTTTTATGGCTGCATATTACATTTTATGGCTGCATGTTCTTTTTAAGGCTGCATAGTATTCCACGGTATATATGTATCACATTTTCTTTATCCAGTCTGTCATTGATGGGCATTTAGGTTTTTTCCATGTCTTTGCTATTGCGAATAGTGCTGCAATGAACATTTGCGTGCATGTGTCTTTATGGTGGAATGATTTATATTCCTCTGGGTATATACCCAGTAATGGGATTGCTGGGTCGAACAGTAGTTCTGCTTTTAGCTCTTTGAGGAATTGCCATTCTGCTTTCCACAATGGCTGAACTAATTTACACTCCTACCAACAATGTGTAAGTGTTCCCTTTTTTCTGCAACCTCACCAGCATCTGTTATTTTTTGACCTTTTAATAATAGCCATTCTGACTGGAGTGAGATGGTATCTCATTGTGGTTTTGATTTGCATTTCTTTAATGATCAGTGATGTTAAGCTTTTTTCTGTGTGCTTGTTGGCTGCATATATGTCTTCTTTTGAGAAGCGTTTGTCCATGTCTTTTGCCCACTTTTTAATGGGGTTGTTTTTCCTTTGTAAATTTGTTTAAGTTCCTTATAGATGCTGGATATTAGACCTTGGTCAGATGCATAGTTTGCAGATATTTTCTCCTATTCTGTAGGTTGTCTGTTTACTCTGTGGATAGTTTCTTTTGCTGTGCAGAGCTCTTAAGTTTAATTCGATCCCACTAGTCAATTTTTGCTTTTGTTGTGATTGCTTTTGGTATTTTTGTCATGAAAATCTTTGCTCATTCCTCTGTCCAGGATGGTATTGCCTAGATTGTCTTCCAGGATTTTTATAGTTTTGGGTTTTACATTTAAGTTTTTAATCCATCTTGAGTTGATTTTTGTGTATGGTGTAAGGAAGGGCTAGCCAGTTATCCCAGCACCATTTATTGAATAGGGAGTCTTTTCCCCATTTTTTTGGTCAGCTTTGTTGAAGATCAGATGGTCATAGATGTGCAGCCTTATTTCTGGGCTCTCTATTCTGGACCAACAGAATTTCTAAATATGTAAATAAAAATACACAGCAAATAATAGAGGTAATCTTTATTGAATTTTTAGGGATGCTAACATTTATAGCACCAAACAAAATAATCTTGAGAATGGTATAGGTTATTCTGATCTTTTGGCTTCCCGAAGGACAGAATGCTTTTAAGGGGTAAATCTTTATTCCATACATTCAAAAAAGAGTATATATATTTTTATAACTATGAAATTCCTATGCTCTTTGTGGCAGATTGAATCATTGGTTTTAATTCTTTAATCTCTTTGCTATGGCTTTATGGGAGATAGAATTATTATCTGCTTCTTGACTTTGGGCTTGGCTCTATGACTTTTAAGCGAATGGGTTATGAAGGGCTCCAGAATATGCCACCGTAAAATATACCACTTTGGCATAAGGATTATTTGGAGCCAGGAGACAATTGAGAATCAACAAATGCAGGAAAAGTTATCTGTCCTCCCCTTAGCTGCCTAAAATCAGGGCAAAAATTTCCTTTGTGAAGGTGGCATAAATTTCCCTCTATCTCTTGCACCAGGATGAGGAGAGTGACTCTTGTCACTGGAGAGCTGACACTGAAATGAGTCTGCACGAACTAACCTAACTAGTGAACCCTTTTCTTCCACTAGGATCCCGTAATTTATTCCCACAATTTATTGACCCGAGAAGTCCAAACCCTCTTTCTTTTGTCTAATCACTTCTCTATAATTTTTTTGCCCTTTGTTATAATGGTATATAGGCTGCCAAGTCTAACCACGTATTTGGGTTATCACTTCTTTTCTGTGAAGTCCCTGTGTACCTAAAATTAAACATATTAATACAACTTGTATTCCTCTTTTGTTCTTAATCTGTATATTGTCAGTTTAATTGTCAGGCTCCAGCCACTAAACATGAGAGGGTAAAATAAAAGTTATTTGCCCTCCTCTACAGATGTTAGTGGATCTGATGCAAGCAAATATTTGAAATGTGCTTGTATAATTAACCTGGCTCCCTTGAACTCCTACCTTTCACCATGAGAAGAATATGTTTTGGATAGCTCCTGTCCAAGAAGGAAGGAGGGACATGTGGAGCAGACTTGGATCTAATTCATAGCCTTGAGTCAAGCACATCTGAACTCAGTCTGTATTAGTAAAATACGATTGCCCTATAGACGCATGAGCAAGAAATATGTGCTTATTTTTGAATGCCATTGAGATTTGTGCAGGTGTTTACTATGTAGCATTATTGTGACAGTGGCTAAGTGATACGCTATTATGGCAGAGTACTTAAGCCTTTAGTTATTATATTTCTCGCTGAAATAATCCAACAAGTTGAAGTCTTATCAGTTAGACCTACTATATAATTGAACTTCTCAACAAGTTAGCATTATCATTTACAAGTCGCCATGGTGATCATGAGATAACTTTCTCTTTGGCGTAAAGGGAATGGTAACTTTAGTTTTTGAAACAATACTATGATTTTTAAAAATTCTGGTTTTGTATACTTTTTCAAATGGTGTCTCTTTAATAGGGGTTTCACTTTTTCAGAGAGTGATCATCATCAGCTGTACATGAGAAGCTACTTTTTCAAAAGATTGCTCGAATATACTTGGGAGTTGTTCACAGTATGGTAGATCCACTGCTTTTTAGTCTTCAGTAGCTTTTTGTTCTTCAAGAGCTCATCTTGATTGCTTAAGAGTTGTGGTTCTATCCTTTTTCTTTGCAAGAAACTGTTTCTGAGTAGACTATAAAATGAAAGAAAAATGTGTCTTATTTCCTGTGATCCTTTAGTGTGAATTCGAACAACAAATTCTAATCTTGGTAAAAGAAGAAAAATATTTTGTTAATCTATTTCAAATTCACAAGGAGTTACATTATGAAATGTTCAGTCTTCCAAGTGAGAGAAGAGCTTTATCTGTTCCTGACAGGGCATTGATAAATGGTTCAAATACATGGCATTTTTAGTTTTCAAACTCATTCTGTATAGATGATAATTTTCTAATGTATTATGTAGAAATGATGAATTACACTGTTACAGCAACACTTCTGGAATAATGTTCTAAGAAATTTAAACTTATTCAAGTGGTATTACATTTACTATTATCAATTTTTGAAAAAAAGACCTATAAAGAACTAATAGCATAATTTATTTAATATGTGTAGGCTTTAAAATTAAAATGAAGGACAGGAGGGCAGAGCAAGATAGCAGAATAGAAGCCTGCAGGAACAGTTCATACCGCTACAGGAACACCAAGTTTTAACAGCCGTCTACATACAGAAAAGTACCATCACAAGGACCAAAAATCAGGTGAGCAATCACAGTAGCTCATTTTAACTTCCTATCATTGAAAGAGCCATTGAGGAGGGTCAGGGAGACAGTCTTGAGTCACCGGTGTACCCCCAACCCCTCGCCTGCAGCAACTATGGGGCACCGAGAGAGACGAGTCTGTGCACTTGAAGGAGAGACCACTCTGACTGGGTGACATCACATTGTACCCAGTGCTGCCCTGTCATAGCAGAGAGCAAAGCCATGCTGCTCAGCCAGTGTCCACACATGGAAGGAACATTTGGATTAGGCCTAGCCAGAGGGGAATTGCCCATTCCATCAGCTGGACTCGAGTTTCTCAGCAAGCCTCAGCACTGCAGACCGAAGTGCCCTGGCGTCCTAGGTAAACTTGAAAGGCAGTCTATAACACAAGGACTGAAATTCCTAGGCAACTCTTAATGCTGGGCTGGGCTCCGAGCCAGAGGACTAGGGTGGCACATGACCTAGAAAGGCTAAAGGAGTCCTTGTATCATCCCTCCCCCACCCCCAGCAGTGTGGCTCACAGCAAAAAGTGTCTTCTTCCTTCTGTTTAAGGGGAGGAGAGTGAAGAGTAAAGAGGTCTTTGTTTTGCATCTTGGATACCAGCTCAACCACAATAGAGTAGGGCACTGGACAGTCATGAGGCCCCTATTCCAGGCCCCAGCTCTCATACTACATATCTAGATATTCCTGCTAGGAAACCTATTGCCATGAAGAGAAGGACCTGGTCCTGTCAGGATTCATCACCTATGACTAAAGAGCTCTTGGGACATGAGTAACCAGCAGTGATACCCAGGTAGTACACCATGGGCCTTGGGGTCTGAGATGTGCTGACTACAGGTGTGACCCAGTACATTCCCAGGTATGATGGCTATGGTGAAAGACTCCTTCTGTTTGAGAAAAGCAGAGGGAGAAAAGTAAAGAGGACTTTGTCTTGCACTTTAGGTACCATACAAAAACCAGTAGCATTTCTATATGTCAACAGTGAAAAATCAGAAAAATAAAACAAATAAAAAAGTAGGAATTAACCAAGTGAAAGTTCTCAATAATGAAAACTGTAAAACATTGATGAAAAAAATTGAAGAGGACACCCCCACCCAAAAAAAGGAAAAAATATTCCATGTTCATTGGTTGGAAGAATCAATATTGTTAAAATGTCCATACTACCCAAAGTAATATGCAGATTCAATATACTCCCTATCAAAGTACCAGTGATGTTCTGCACAGAAATAGACAAAACAACCCTAAAATTTATGTGTACTACAAAAGACCCAGAATAGCCAAAGCTATCCTAAGCAAAAAGAATGAAACTTGAGGAATCACATTAGCTGACTTCAAATTATACTACAGAGCTATAGTAACCCAAAAAGCATGGTACTGGCATAAAACAGACACATAAATAAATGGAACAGAATAGAGAACCAGAAACAAATCCACACACCTACAGTGAACTTATTTTTGACAAAGGTGCCAAGAGCATACACTGGGGAAAAGACAATCTCTTCAATAAATGGTGCTGGGAAAACTGGATATCCATATGCAAAAGAATGGAATTAGACCCCTATCTCTCACCATATAAAAAAATCAAATCAAAGTGAATTAAAGACTTAAATCTAAGACCCAAAAATATGAAACTCCTACAAGGAAACATTGAGGAAAATCTCCAGGACATTGGTCTGGGCAAAAATTTCTTGAGCAATAACCCACAAGCACAAGCAACCAAAGCAAAAATGGACAAATGGGATCACATCAAATTAAAAAGCTTCTGCACAACAAAGGATACAATCAACAAAGTGAAGAGACAACCCACAGAATGGGAGAAAATATTTGCAAACTACCCATCTGACAAGGGATTAGTAACCAGAATATATAAAGACCTTAAGCAACTCTGTAAGAAAAAAAATTTGATACCTATCCATATTGATATATATGGATATTTTAAATACTATTCCATTATTTGTATGTACTCAAATGCATTTAAGTAGTTCATATTGATAGAGCATTTAGGATATGTGTGTGTGTGTGTGTGTTTTCTGTTACAAAAATGCTACATAAAGCACACATTTCAGGAATCTTCAGTTACTTAAATAAATGTAGGACAAACTCTTCAAAGTGGAATTGTGGGATCAAAAGTACATAACTTTAAAATCTTGATAGATACTGCCGAGTTGTCCTTCTAAATGTTTCTAACTATTTATACTCCCACAGACAGTATATGAGAGTGCCTCTGTTTCCCGCCAACTTCAGCAACAATTAATATTAGCAGGCTTATAAATCTTTGGCAACCCAATAGGTGAAAAATCACTTCTAATTATTGTTTTAATTTGTTTCATTTAGTGCCAGTCATATGTACTTCTTTTCTGTGACCAAATTCTTCATTCTTAGCTTTGCCCATTTTACTTTAAGGTCGTCTTGTTGATTTATAGTGGCTCTTTATATTAGGGATGTTATGCCTTTGTCATAAATGACATAAATGCAGGCCTTTTTTATTTGTATATAAATAAAAAAAACTTTTCATCTTAAAAAAAGAAAAAAAAAGAAAAAACCCTAATAATCCGATCTAAAAATGGGCAAAAGATCTAGACATTTCTCAGAAGAAGACATACAGAAGAAGGCAAACAGACATATGAAAAGGTGTTCAATATCACTGATCATCAAATAAATGCAAATTGAAACTACAATGAGATATCATCCCACCCCAGTTAAAATGCCTTATATCCAAAAGACAGGCAATAACAAATGCTGGAGAGGATGTGGAGAAAAAGTGAATCCTGGTTCACTGTTGGTGGGAATGTAAATTGGTACAACAACTATGAAGAACAGTTTGGAGGTTCCTTAAAAAACTAAAAATAGAGCTACCATATGATCCAGCAACCCTACTGCCGGGTATATACCCAAAAGAAGGCAAATCAGTATATCAAAGCAATATCTGCACTCCCATGTTTGTTGCAGCACTATTCACAATAGCCAAGATTTGGAAACAACCTAAGTGTCCATCAGCAAATGAATGATTGAAGAAAACGTGGTACATACATACAATGGAGTAGTGTTCAGCCATAAAAAAGAATGAGATCCTGTCATTTGCAAAAACATGGATGGAATTGAAGGTCATTATGTTAAGTGAAATAAGCCAGGCACAGAAAGACAAACATCACATGTTCTCACTTATTTGTGGGATCTAAAAATCAAAACAATTGGACACATGGAGATAGAAAGTAGAAGAATGGTTACCAGAGGCTGGAAAGGGTAGTGGGGGTTGGGAGAAAGGTAGGGATGGTGAAAGGGTACAAAAAATATTTAGAAAGAATGAATACTGCGTAGTATTTGATAGCCCAGCAGGGACACTATAGTCAAAATAATTTAATTGTATATTTGTAAATAACTAAAAGAATATAATTGGATTGTTTGTAACACAAACGATAAATGCTTGAGGGAAATTGATACCCCATTTTCCATAATGTGATTATTACACATTGCATGCCTGTATCAAAATATCTCATATACCCCATTACACCTACTGTATACCCACAAAATTAAAAAAATTTAAAAAATGAAGACCATACTTCTGATCAGTATTTTGTGTTGAATTGTGTCCCTCAAGAAGATATGTTGAAATCCTAATTTCCAGTAGCTCAGAATGTGACTTCATTTGGAAATAGGGTGATTGCTGATGTAATTAATTAAGATGAGGTCATGCTGGAGTAGAGTGAGTCCTTACTCCGGTATAATCAGCATACTTATAAGAAGACAATGTAAAGACATAGAGGAAGAGTGCCATGTGATAATAGAGGCAGAGATTGGAGTTTTGCTGTTACAAGTCAAGGAATGCCAACTACTACTGATGACATCAGAAGCTCAGAGAAAGACATGGAATAGATTCTCCCTCAGAGCATTTGAGAGAGCATAGTCTTGCTGACACCCTGACTTTGAACTTCTTGCCTCCAGAACTGTGAGACAATAAATATCTGTTGTTTTAAGTTACCCAGTTTGTGGTAATTTGTTATGGCAGCCCTAGGAAGCTCATACCATCAGTATTTAATATTTAAAGGTATAAGCACAAAGACAAAGAAATGAAATAATAGCTAGAGCTATAAAACAACAGCATCACAAAAATCATGTTTGGATAATATTTCAAAATAGCCTTTCTCTTTACACAGATAATACATAGCTATTATTGGTGGAATTGAAGATAAAGCAAAAAAGGAAGGAAGGAAGAAGGAAGGAAAGAAGGAAGGAAAGAAAGAAAGAGGAATAAAAAAAGAAACTAGAGATTACCACATTTTCTAAACCCAGGGATAATCACTGTTAAATTTTGTGGAATAGCCTGCTAGCATTTCTATGCAAAATGGATAATTTTTTCCCCAAACAGAATTATACTATACACACTGGCTTTGTAACAAGTTCTTATTTTTAACACTTCATCTTAAACATGCCATTATTTTTAACTCAGAAAAATCAATTATTTATGCTTCTAATTGAGATTCATTAAGTACTTTACAAAATGCTTCCATAGCCATTATCTTATTTGATAATGAAGGGACATGAATGAAGACAGCTAGAGAAGAGTGGCATGTAGCTTATTTGCCCTCAGTTGGGGAATAAAGTTTTAGGGGATAAATATTTGTTCACCACTTGGGTTAAACTGAAGACTAGGGGAAAGAATTTAATTTTTATTTACTGTTGTCTACTCCTTCCTTTGTTCTAAAGCTTGAAAATTAGCTGGTGGAGAGCCCAACATGATAGAAACATAGAAGATTGTGGAGTAAAAAGAATCCTGGCTGGGCACGGTGGCTCCCGTCTGTTATCACAGCACTTTGGGAAGCCGGGGCTGGCGAATCACAAGGTCAGGAGATCGAGACCATCCTGGCCAACATGGTGAAACCACATCTGTACTAAAAATACAAAAATTAGCTGGATGTGGTGGTGAATGACTGTAATCCCAGCTACTTGGGAGGCTGAGGAAGGAGAATCGCTTGAACCAGGGAGTTGGAGGTTGCAGTGAGCTGAGATCGTGCCATTGCACTACAGCCTGGCAACACAGTGAGACTCCATCTCAAAAAAAAAAAAAAAAAAAAAGAGAATCCTGATGCTCATTTATTACTTTACATTCATATTATGTGGCCATAAAAAATTGTGTAGAATAATATAAATTCTCAGCAAAAAATTGTGTAGAATGTTGTAGATCCTCAACAAAAAATTGTGTAGAATGTTATAGATCCTCAACAAAATACTAGCAAATCAAATTCAACAGCACATTAAAAGAGTCATGTACCATATTCCAGTGGGATTTATCCCTGAGTTGCAAGGATGGTTCAATTTACACAAATTAATAAATGTGACACACCATATTAATAGAACAAATGTGACACACCACATTAATAGAACAATTTACACAAATTAAATGTGATGTACCACATTAATAGAACATTAAAATCATATGAACACTCAATAGATGCAGAAAAAGCATCTGACAAAATTCCACATCCTTTCTTTTCTTTTCTTTTTTTTTGAGACAAAGTCTCACTCTGTCATCCAGGCTGGAGTGCAGTGGCATGATGTCGGCTCACTGCAACCTCTGCCTCCTGGGTTCAAGCGATTCTCATGCCTCAGCCTCCCGAGTAGCTAGGATTACAGGCACCCGCCACCATGCCCAGCTAATTTTTGTGTTTTTAGTAGAGACAGGGTTTCACCATGTTGGCCAGGCTGGTCTCAAACTCCTGACCTCAGGTGATCCACCCGCCTTGGCCTCCCAAAGTGCTGGGATTACAGGCGTGAACTACCACACCTGGCCAAAATTCCACATCCTTTCGTAATAAAAACTCTCAACGAATTAGATATAGAAGGAATGTATCTGGACATAAAGTGATATATGAGAAGACCATAGCTAACATCACATTCAAGGTAAACCTCTAAAATTTGTGTGAAACCAATAAAGTCCCTGAATAGTCAAAGAAATTTTGAGAAATAACAAATGTGAAGGCACCACACTTCCTAATTTCTAACTATATTATAAAGCCATAGTAATCAAAACAGTATGGTCCTAGCAGAAAAACAGACCAATGAAAGAAAATAGACATCCCAGAAATAAACCCACATATATTCGATTGACTAATCTTTGACAAGAGTGCCAAGAACATACAATGGAATAAAGTTAGTTTTTCAATAAATGGTGTTGGGACAACTGGATATCCACATGCAGAAGAATGAAATTGGACTCTTATACCATATGCAAAAATAAACTCAAGATGGGGTAAAGACTTAGTTCTAAGACTTGAAACTGTAAAATTGCTAGAAGAAAACAGAAGAAGAGCTCCATGACACTGATCTGGGCAATTATTTTTTGGATGTGATCCCATAAGCACAGGTAACAAAATAAAAAATAGACAAATGGGATTACATAAAATTAAATGGCTTCTGCACAGCCAAGGAAACCATACACAGAGTAAAGAGATAACCTACAGAGTGGGAGAAAATATTTGTAAACCATATATCTGATAAGGGGTTAATATCTAAAATATGTAAGGAATTCACATGACTCAATAGCAAGAAAACCCAATTAAAAAATTGGCAAAGGATCTGAATAGACATTTTTCAAAAGAAGACATCCAAATGACCAAGAGGTATATGAAAAAATACTCAACATCATTAATCAACAAGGAAATGCAAATTAAATCACAGTGACATATCACCTCATACCTGTTAGAATGGCTAGTACCAAAAAGCCAAAAAAAGTGTTGGTGAAGATGCGGAGAAAAGGGAACCCTTGTACACAGTTGGTGGGAATGTGAATTGGTACAGTCATTATGGAAAACAGTATGGAGATTCTTCAAAAAATTAAAAATAGAGATACCAGATACCATATGATCCAGTATTCCTACTTCTGGGTATATCTCTGAAGGAAACAAAATTAGTATCTCAAAGAGATATCTGAATTTGCATGTTCATTGCAGCATTATACATAATAGCCAAGATATAGAAAAAACTTAAGTGCCTGTCAGTGGATGAATGGATAAAGAAATTGTGATACACACACGAAAGAAACTTCAAAAAGTTCATGGAAAATGCATATTATGAAAAGACTATGCATAGATTTCATTTTTTTGCACCCAAATAAACTCATAATGACTTGTTATAACATATCTGAACAGGATCTAGTTTGAGGCACTAAGAAGGATAAGACAGTTTGAAAAGTACCCCTATCAGAGTAACATGAATTCTGCTATAATTGAAACAAGAGCAAGCATCAAATTTATGGTAAAGCTTGGGTGGAAGAATGATGAAATCACTGGTACTTTACCAAAAATTTATGAGGACAATGCCCCAAAGAATTCAGCAGTTTGCGAATGGCTAAGTCACTTTAAGAATGAGGCAATGTTGAAGCTTACCACAGTTGACTATCCACATTAAATTTTGAGGAAAAAGTTAATCTTATTCATGCACTTATTGAAGAGGACTGGTGATTAAGAGCAGAAACAGGCCAGGCGTGGTGGCTCATGCCTGTAATCCCAGCACTTTGGGAGGCTGAGGCGGGCAGATCATGAGGTCAGGAGTTCGAGACCAGTCTGGTCAACAGAGTGAAACCCCGTCTCTATTAAAAATACAAAAAATTAGCCAAGGGTGGTAGTGTGCACCTGTAATCCCAGCCACTTGGGAGAATGAGGCAGGAGAATCATGTGAACCCAGGAGGAGGAGGTTGTAGTGAGCCAAGATCGCGCCATCGCACTCCAGCCCAGGTGACAGTGTGAGACTCTGTCTCCAAAAAAAAAAAAAAAAAAAAGAACAGAAACAATACAGACATCTCAATTAGTTCAGCTTACACAATTCTGACTGAAAAATTAAAGTTGAGTAAATGGCACCCATTTGATGGGTGCCAAAACCATTGCACCCAGATTGACTGGCTACAGAGAAGAAAAGAGTTTCAATGGAAATTTTTTTTTTTTTTTCTGTTCAACTTTTCTTTCTTTCTTTCTTTTTTTTTTTTTTTAACTATACTTTAAGTTCTAGGGTACATGTGCACAATGTGCAGGTTTGTTATGTATGCATGTGCCTTGTTGGTGTGCTGCACCCATTAACTCGTCATTTACATTAGGTATATCTCCTAATGCTATCCCTCCCCTCTCCCCCCCCACAATAGGACCCGGTGTGTGATGCTGCCCTTCCTGTGTCCAAGTGACCTCATTGTTCAATTCCTACCTATGAGTGAGGACATGCGGTATTTGGTTTTCTGTTCTTGCGACAGTTTGCTGAGAATGATGGTTTTCAGCTGCATCCATGTCCCTACAAAGGACACAAACTCATCCTTTTTTATGACTGCATAGTATTCCATGGTGTATATGTGCCACATTTTCTTTTCTTTTTTTTTTTTATTATACTTTAAGTTCTAGGGTACATGTGCATAATGTGCAGGTTTGTTATATATATATACTTGTGCCATGCTGGTGTGCTGCACCCATCAACTCATTAGCACCCATCAACTCGTCATGTACATCAGGTATAACTCCCAATGGCATCCCTCCCCCCTTCCCCTCCCCCCTCCCCATAATAGGCCCTAGTGTGTGATGTTCCCCTTCCAGAGTCCAAGTGATCTCATTGATCAATTCCCACCTATGAGTGAGAACACGCGGTGTTTGGTTTTCTGTTCTTGCGATAGTTTGCTGAGAATGATGGTTTCCAGCTGCATCCATGTCCCTACAAAGGACACAAACTCATCCTTTTTTATGGCTGCATAGTACTCCATGGTGTATATGTGCCACATTTTCTTAATCCAATCTGTCACTGATGGACATTTGGGTTGATTCCAAGTCTTTGCTATTGTGAATAGTGCCACAATAAACATACGTGTGCATGTGTCTTTATAGCAGCATGATTTATAATCCTTTGGGTATATACCCAGTAATGGGATGGCTGGGTCAAATGGTATTTCTAGTTCTGGATCCTTGAGGAATCGCCATACTGTTTTCCACAATGGTTGAACCAGTTTACAATCCCACTAACTGTGTAAAAGTGTTCCTGTTTCTCCACATCCTCTCCAGCACCTGTTGTTTCCTGACTTTTTAATGATCGCCATTCTAACTGGTGTGAGATGGTATCTTATTGTGGTTTTGATTTGCATTTCTCTGATGGCCAGTGATGATGAGCATTTTTTCATGTATCTGTTGGCTGTATGAATGTCTTCTTTTGAGAAATGTCTGTTCATATCCTTTGCCCACTTTTTGATGGGGTTGTTTGTTTTTTTCTTGTAAATTTGCTTGAGTTCTTTGTAGGTTCTAGATATTAGCCCTTTGTCAGATGAGTAGATTGCAAAAATTTTCTCCCATTCTGTAGGTTGCCTGTTCACTCTGATGGTAGTTTCTTTTGCTGTGCAGAAGCTCTTTAGTTTAATGAGATCCCATTTGTCAATTTTGGCTTTTGTTGCCGTTGCTTTTGGTGTTTTAGACATGAAGTCCTTTTCCATGCCTATGTCCTGAATGGTATTCCCTAGGTTTTCTTGTAGGGTTTTTATGGTTTTAGGTCTAACATTTAAGTCTCTAATCCATCTTGAATTAATTTTCGTATAAGGAGTAAGGAAAGGATCCAGTTTCAGCTTTCTACTTATGGCTAGCCAATTTTCCCAGCACCATTTATTAAATAGGGAATCCTTTCCCCATTTCTTGTTTTTGTCAGGTTTGTCAAAGATCAGATGGTTGTAGATGTGTGGTATTATTTCTGAGGGCTCTGTTCTGTTCCACTGGTCTATATCTCTGTTTTGGTACCAGTACCATGCTGTTTTGGTTACTGTAGCCTTGTAGTATAGTTTGAAGTCAGGTAGCGTGATGCCTCCAGCTTTGTTCTTTTGACCTAGGATTGTCTTGGCAATGCAGGGTCTTTTTTGTTTCCATATGAACTTTAAAGCAGTTTTTTTTCCAATTCTGAGAAGAAAATCATTGGTAGCTTGATGGGGATAGCATTGAATCTATAAATTACCTTGGGCAGTATGGCCATTTTCAAGGTATTGATTCTTCTTATCCGTGAGCATGAAATGTTCTTCCATTTGTTTGTGTCGTCTTTTATTTCACTGAGCAGTGGTTTGTAGTTCTCCTTGAAGAGGTCCTTCACATCCCTTGTAAGTTGGATTCCTAGGTATTTTATTCTCTTTGAAGCAATTGTGAACGGAAGTTCATTCATGATTTGGCTCTCTGTCTGTTACTGGTGTATAAGAATGCTTATGATTTTTGCACATTAATTTTGTATCCTGAGAGTTTGCTGAAGTTGCTTATCAGCTTAAGGAGATTTTGGGCTGAGATGATGGGGTTTTCTAAATATACAATCATGTCATCTGCAAAGAGGGACAATTTGACTTCTTCTTTTCCTAACTGAATACCCTTGATTTCTTTCTCTTGCCTGATTGCCCTAGCCAGAACTTCTAACACTATGCTGAATAGGAGTGGTGAGAGAGGGCATCCCTGTCTGTGCCAGTTTTCAAAGGGAATGCTTCCAGTTTTTGCCCATTCAGTATGATATTGGCTGTGGATTTGTCATAAATAGCTCTTATTATTTTGAGATACGTTCCATCAATACCGAATTTATTGAGAGTTTTTAGCATGAAGGGCTGTTGAATTTTGTCAAAGGCCTTTTCTGCATCTATTGAGATGATCATGTGGTTTTTGTCTTTGGTTCTGTTTATATACTGGATTATGTTTATTGATTTGTGTATGTTGAACCAGCCTTGCATCCCAGGGATGAAGCCCACTTGATCATGGAGGATAAGCTTTTTGATGTGCTGCTGGATTCGGTTTACCAGTATTTTATTGAGGATTTTTGCATCGATGTTCATCAGGGATATTGGTCTAAAATTCTCTTTGTTTGTTGTATCTCTGTCAGGCTTTGGTATCAGGATGATGTTGGCCTCGTAAAATGAGTTAGGGAGGATTCCCTCTTTTTCTATTGATTGCAATAGTTTCAGAAGGAATGGTACCAGCTCCTCCTTGTACCTCCAGTAGAATTCGACTGTAAATCTGTCTGGTCCTGGACTGTTTTTGGTTGGTAGGCTATTAATTATTGCCTCATTTTCAGAGCCTGCTGTTGGTCTATTCAGGGATTCAACTTCTTCCTGGTTTAGTCTTGGGAGAGTGTAAGTGTCCAGGAAATTATCCATTTCTTCTAGGTTTTCTAGTTTATTTTCATAGAGGTGTATATAGTATTCTCTGATGGTAGTTTGTATTTCTGTGGGATCGGTGGTGATATCCCCTTTATCATTTTTTATTGTGTCTATTTCATTCTT
The DNA here is from genome assembly GCF_003255815.1 of Theropithecus gelada. Taxonomy (NCBI): domain Eukaryota; kingdom Metazoa; phylum Chordata; class Mammalia; order Primates; family Cercopithecidae; genus Theropithecus; species Theropithecus gelada. Next base: position 47,093,729 of record NC_037689.1, read on the forward strand.
CTCTCTTTTCGTCTTTATTAGTCTTGCTAGCAGTCTATCAATTTTATTGATCTTTTCAAAAAACCAACTCCTGGATTCATTGATTTTTTGGAGGGTTTTTTTGTGTCTCTAGCTGCTTCAGTTCTGCTCTATTCTTAGTTATTTCTTGCCTTCTGCTAGCTTTTGAATGTGTTTGCTCTTGCTTCTCTAGTTCTTTTAATTGTGATGTTAGGGTGTCAATTTTAGATCTTTCCTGCTTTCTCTTGTGGGCATTTAGTGCTATAAATTTCCCTCTACACACTGCTTTAAATGTGTCCCAGAGATTCTGGTATGTTGTATCTTTGTTCTCATTGGTTTCAAAGAACATCTTTATTTCTGCCTTCATTTCGTTATGTACCCAGTAGTCGTTCAGGAGCAGGTTGTTCAGTTTCCATGTAGTTGAGTGGTTTTGATTGAGTTTCTTAGTCCTGAGTTCTAGTTTGATTGCACTGTGGTCTGAGAGGCAGTTTGTTATAATTTCTGTTCTTTTACATTTGCTGAGGAGTGCGTTACTTCCAACTATGTGGCCTATTTTGGAATAACTGTGATGTGGTGCTGAGAAGAATGTATATTCTGTTGATTTGGGGTGGAGAGTTCTGTAGATGTCTATTAGGTCCGCTTGGTGCAGAGATGTGTTCAATTCTTGGATATCCTTGTTAACTTTCTGTCTCGTTGATCTGTCTAATGTTGACAGTGGAGTGTTGAAGTCTCCCATTATTATTGTATGGGAGTCTAAGTCTCTTTGTAAGTCTCTAAGGACTTGCTTTATGAATCTGGGTGCTCCTGTATTGGGTGCATATACATTTAGGATAGTTAGCTTTTCCTGATGAATTGATCCCTTTACCATTATGTAATGGCCTTCTTTGTCTCTTTTGATCTTTGATGGTTTAAAGTCTGTTTTATCAGAGACTAGGATTGCAACCCCTGCTTTTTTTTTGTTTTCCATTTGCTTGGTAGATCTTACTCTATCTCTTTATTTTGTGCCTATGTGTGTCTCTGCATGTGAGATGGGTCTCCTGAATACAGCAAACTGATGGGTCTTGACTCTGTCCAATTTGCCAGTCTGTGTCTTTTAATTGGACCATTTAGTCCATTTACATTTAAGGTTAATATTGTTATGTGTGAACTTGATCCTGTCATTATGATATTAGCTGGTTATTTTGCTCGCTAGTTGATGCAGTTTCTTCCTAGCATTGATGGACTTTACATTTTGACATGTTTTTGCAATGGCTGGTACCTGTTGTTCCTTTCCATGTTTAGTGCTTCCTTCAGGATCTCTTGTAGGGCAGGCCTGGTGGTGACAAAATCTCTAAGCATTTGCTTGTCTGTAAAGGATTTTATTTCTCCTTCACTTATGAAGTTTAGTTTGGCTGGATATGAAATTCTGGGTTGAAAATTCTTTTCTTTAAGAATGTTGAATATTGGCCCCCACTCTCTTCTGGCTTGGAGAGTTTCTGCCGAGAGATCTGCTGTGAGTCTGATGGGCTTCCCTTTGTGAGTAACCCGACCTTTCTCTCTGGCTGCCCTTAACATTTTCTCCTTCATTTCAACCTTGGTGAATCTAACAATTATGTGTCTTGGAGTTGCTCTTCTCGAGGAGTATCTTTGTGGCATTCTCTGTATTTCCTGTATTTGGATGTTGGCCTGCCTTGCTAGGTTGGGGAAGTTCTCCTGGATGATATCCTGCAGAGTGTTTTCCAACTTGGTTCCATTTTCCCCCTCACTTTCAGGCACCCCAATCAGATGTAGATTTGGTCTTTTCACATAATCCCATACTTCTTGGAGGCTTTGTTCATTTCTTTTTACTCTTTTTTCTCCACACTTCTCTTCTTGCTTCGTTTCATTCATTTGATCTTCAATCGCTGATACTCTTTCTTCTAGTTGATCGAGTTGGTTACCGAAGCTTGTGCATTTGTCATGTATTTCTCGTGTTATTGTTTTCATCTCTATCCGTTCTTTTAAGGTCTTCTCTGCATTGATTATTCTAGTTATCCATTCATCCATTCTTTTTTCAGGGTTTTTCGTTTCTTTGCACTGGTTATATAGTTCCTCCTTTAGCTCTGAGAAGTTTGATTGACTGAAGCCTTCTTCTCTCAACTCGTCAAAGTCATTCTCTGTCCAGCTTTGTTCCATTGCTGGTGATGAGCTGTGTTCCTTTGGAGGGGGAGATGCGCTCTGATTTTTTGAATTTCCAGCTTTTCTGCCCTGCTTTTTCCCCATCTTTGTGGTTTTATCTGCCTCTGGTCTTTGATGATGGTGACGTACTGATGGAGTTTTGGTGTGGGTGTCCTTTCTGTTTGTTAGTTTTCCTTCTAACAGTCAGGACCCTCAGCTGTAGGTCTGTTGGAGTTTGCTTGAAGTCCACTCCAGACCCTGTTTGCCAGGGTATCAGCAGCAGAGGCTGCAGAAGATGGAATATTGCTGTGCAGCGAGTGTTGCTCTCTGATTCTTGCTCTGGAAGCTTCGTCTCAGGGGTGTACCCCACCATGTGAAGTGTGAGGTGTCGGTCTGCACCTAGTGGGAGATGTCTCCCAGTTAGGCTACTCAGGGGTCAGGGACCCACTTGAACAGGCAGTCTGTCTGTTCTCAGATCTCAACCTCTGTCCTGGGAGATCCACTGCTCTCTTCAAAGCTATCAGACAGGGGCTTTTACCTCTGCTGAGGTTTCTACTGCTTTTTGTTTACCTATGCCCTGTCCCCAGAGGAGGAGTCTACAGAGGCAGGCTGGCCTTCTTGAGCTGTGGTGGGCTCCACCCAATTCGAACTTCCCAGTGGCTTTGTTTACCCACTTAAGCCTCAGCAATGGTGGGCACCCCTCCCCCAGCCTTGCTGCCGCCTTGCAGTTAGATCTCAGACTGCTGTGCTAGCAATGAGGGAGGCTCCGTGGGCGTGGGACCCTCCGGGCCAGGTGTGGGATATAATCTCCTGGTGTGCCATTTGCTAAGACCCTTGGTAAAGCGCAGTATTATGGTGGGAATTACCCGATTTTCCAGGTGTTGTGTGTCTCAGTTTCCCTTGGCTAGGAAAAGGGATTCCCTTCCCCCTTGTGCTTCCCAGGGGAGGCAATGCCTCACCCTGCTTCAACTCTCGCTGGTTGGGCTGCACCAGCTGACCAGCACCGATTGTCCGGCACTCCCCGGTGAGATGAATCCGGTACCTCAGTTGAAAATGCAGAAATCACCCGTCTTCTGTGTCGCTTGCACTGGGAGCTGGAGGGTGGAGCTGTTCCTATTCAGCCATCTTGGGCACGCCCAAAAGTGAATCTCAATGGAAATTTTAACTAAGTGGGATCAAGATACTGAAGCATTTCTTGGAAGAATTATAACAGTAGACGAAACATGGCTTTACGAAAATGATTCAGAAGACACAGCACAATCAAAACAATGGCTACTGAAAGGGGGAAGTGGTCCAGTCGAAGCAAAAGGAGACCCATCTAGAGCAAAGGTCATGGCAATAGGTTTTTTGGGAATGCTCAATGCATTTCCCTTGTTGACTTTCTGAAGGGCTGAAGAATGATAACATCTACTTATTATGAGGGTGTTTTGAGAAAGTTAGCCATAGTATAAGCAGACAAGTGCCCAGGAATACTTCACCAGAGAATGAGACGGAGTTTTGCTCTTGTTGGAGCTGGAGTGCAATGCTGCAATCTTGGTTCACTGCAACCTCTGCCTCCCAGGTTCAAGTGATTTCTCCTGCCTCAGCCTCCCTAGTAGCTGGGATTATAGGCATGCACCACCATGCCCTGCTAATTTTGTACTTTTAGTAGAGACGGGGTTTCTGTATGTTGGTCAGGCTGGTCTTGAACTCCTGACATCAGGTGATCCACCTGCCTTGGCCTCCCAAAGTGCTGGGATTACAGGTGCGAGCTACCGCACCTGGCCTTTTGCCAATTTTGATGGGAAATCATTAGGCATCCATCTTATAGTCATGATTTGGCTGACTTTCCTTCTGACTTCTTTTTGTTTCCTAATCTTAAAAAAATCTGTTAAGGGCCACCATTTTTCTTCAGTTAATAATGTAAATAAGACTGCATTGACTCAGTTAAATCCTCAGGATAATCAGTTTCTTAGGGATGGACTAAATGACTGCTATCAACACTTACAAAAGTGTCTTGAACTTGATGGAGCTTACGTTGAAAAATAAGGTTTATATTTTTAGTTATCTTTAAATTCCATTTTCCATGAACTTTGTGAAGTCCCCTTATATACATATATACACACATGTTTATAATGTAATATTCAGCCACATAAAAAGAAGGAAATTCTGTCATTTGTGCCAACACAGAATGGTTGAACCTGGAGGGCATTATCCTAAGTGAAATAAGCCAGGCAGAGGAAGACAAATACTGTATGGTAATAGTCATATGTGAACTCTAAATATAAGAGTTGAACTCATAGAAACAGAAAGCAGAGTGGTGGTTGCCAGGATCTGGGGCGGGGGAAATAGAGCTATGTTTTCCAGAGAATACACAATTTCAGTTATAAGATGAGTAACTTCTGGGTATCTAAAGTATAGATATTAATTATATTAATAGTTAATAGTACTGTATTGTATACTTGAAATTTTGTAAGAGAGTAGAATGTAAGCATTCTCACAAAAAAGGCAACTATATGAGGTGATGGATATATTTATTAACTTGATCACAGTACTCACATCACATCATCATGTTGTGTACTTTAAATGTATACAATTTTATTTGCAATTATACCTCAATGAGTTGAAAACAAACAAACAAACAAAGGAAAAACTGAAAGATTTGCACCTCAGTCCCGCCACCTGCTTACCATATGACCTTGTGCAAGTCACTTCTCCATTCTGGTCCTTGATTATTGATCTGTAGAATAAAGAGGATGGTACTTTAAAAAAGTCATTGTATAGATTAAGATTCAATGATATGGGAAAACATTCATTGTATATTAAACAAAAATCAGATTATAAGAATGCATCTACCACAGGACCCCAATTTTAGAAAGCAAAATAGATGTATATATGTACATGGAGAAAAGATTGGAAAAATCTACCTGAAAATGTCAACAGTGCTTATATTTGGGTTTTTGAATTGCAGTTATTTTTTAAAAAGCTATACAAAATAAGGACTTAGGGGATAGTTGCTGAATTCTAAAGAGGTGAAGATGTTTCAGGAGTGAACCAGAAACACCAGTATTCTATATTTTCACATCACTTTGGCTAACAGATTAAATATACATTTGGTGGGTTTGGGAGCAGCAGTGTAACTTAAGTCATCTGAGTAGAGTGATCTTTCTTCTATGCTATGCAATAATGAAGAGTAAGAGTCAAACTGTAGTGGGCAAAAATGATAGGTAATGTGAAAGAAAGAAATGGGGTCTAAATAAAAAAATGTTGTGTATATTGGTCTGTTCAACCAATATTTATACCCCCACTATGTGCCTAGTATTGTACTGGATGCTGGAGCGGTTATAAAGGAAATAAAAGATATATTTAGTAGTTTGCAGGCCAAGTAAGGAAGCAGAGCATGGGCATGTGAGGAAATTACTCCCCTAGCTGTCTGGCTTGTATCTCACGACACTCATCTATCTTATGAGGACTTATTTGATGTGTGTCTTCCTGTAAATACTGTAATTCTCCTGAGAATGGGTTATATGTGTGTCTCATTTTTCTTAGTATCTTCTGAGCCTGCCTCTCTGATGTTGGCAGGCAATAAATAGTTGAATGAACAAGCAACAATGTGAGAGTTTAGGGAGGAGAACAATGCAGGCTGAAGTGGATAGAGAAGGCCTGAAGGAGAGATGGAACTTGGACCAGGTCTGAAACATGGCTGATGTGTTTAGGAAGGAGGGATTTTGAAGATTGGAATGGAAGGAATAGGAAGAAACGACTTGCTAGACTCAGATGGAAAACTGAAGGGTCCAAATGAGTGAGCTTTGAGTTCTGGGTAATGAGAAGGGAAAACATGGTTATAAAAGATTAACCAAAGGAAAAGGAAAGCAGGATTTAATAGAAAAAGAATATTAGTGTGCCTGAAGAAAATACATTACAGATTTTCTTAGAAAGGAAAAATGAAGAAATAGTCAACATTGTGACTGATTTCTTTAGGAAAGCTTATTGTATGAGTCATATTATGTGAAGAGTAAAATTATTAATGCATAGTCAGTGCTTTTTAAAGTCCCAGAATATTTGAAGTATCAGATGTTCATTGTTTTTTTTAGCTGTCAATAATAAAGAGTAAATCAACTGCATAATTAATAATGATGTCTTCTAATGGCTAGGCATTGTTGTAAGTGATTCAATAAGTCATTTTTATCCCCTCAATAATTCTATTGTTATTCTCATTTTACATTTGAGGAAACTGAGGCGTGAAAAGATTTGAATAACTTGCCTGTGGCTACACAACTGGTAAGGAGCAGAGCTAGGATTTGAATTTGGCCAGTGTGGCTTCAGAACCTGCAAGTCTAACCTCTGAATTAGGCCTCTATTTATATTGTGCCTAAATGATGAATGTGTAGTAGCAGAAACTGTAATCACTAATTTTAATTTAAAATATATTTAAATCATGTATGTGAATGTGAAAAGGCAAGAAGGACAACCAGGACAGTTGAAGAGTGGATAAATGTATTAAGACAGGATGGTATATAAAATGATGGTGGAGGTTTTTATGTGGAATAACTTGTGTTCACCCTTGAATATTGCTTAGGGCAGCACTGTCTAATAGAAATGTAATGGAAAGCACATATGTAATTTAAATTTTGTAGTACCCACATTAAAAAAGAAACAGGTGAAATAACTTGATAATATATCTTATTTAACCAAATGCATTGAAAATGTTTTCATTGTAACATGTAATCAATACACAAATTATTTTTTCAAACTTCTATTAATTTATTCAAACAAGCAAACAATTAACTATTGGATATATATTACATGCCAGGCATGTTCTCTGCACAGTCAATAAAATAGTTAGAAAAACAGAAAAAAACTTAATGCCTTCAAAAAGCTTACATGGTAAATTTAAAAATAACCACATTTAATATGTTAAATATATTGAATGTTATTTGGCGGAGGTTGCAGAGAAAAATAAAGCATAATAGATGAAAAAGATGAGGTGTTATAATTTTAGGTAGGGTGAATAAGGAGATATTTATTGGTGAGGTACTACTTGGATAAACACTTGAAAGAAGTAGCAAACAAGTCATAGAGATACCAGGTAGAAAAGCCTTACAGGAAGAATGAGATGAAATATATGTGTGTTCAGATGGAAGTGTGCCTGGCAATATTCAAGGAATATTAAGAAGTTCATTGTGGCTAGAAGGGGGTTAGCCTGGAAGAGATGGTAGGAGTAAACTTTTTGTAAATCATTGAATACACAAATTATTAATGAGTTATTTTATACTCTTTTCTTCATTCTAAATCTTCAAAATCTGATGTGTATTTTGTGCTTAAAGTACATCTTGATTCAGACTGGCACATTTCATGTGCTTGATAGCCACATGTAGTTGGTGGCCATGGCTGGTGGCTGTCATATTGGATACCATGAGTTCAGCAGAATAAATGTCGTAGGAGAGACCTTATTTTTTATGTTTCCATGCATTTTTAGAGTTTCTTTGCCTTTTTTTGCATGTACATCATACACTGTCATTTAGTTTGGCTAAAAGATTTGATGGGCCTATTCCAATGCCTTAGGAAGCCTGTTGTGTTAATAGCAGAGTCCAGGAATTTTGGGCTTCCCGCTGGTTTTCAAATTGTATCAATTTTGTTTTTTCTATACAGTAAATCTGATCTTTTTTTTTTTTTTTTTTTTTTTTTTTATGGATCACTCTTTTAGAGTGTAGGCAGATGAATTGCTGAGTACTCTTTATTTTGTTTCAGAGTCTCTGCTTTCTTTCTTGCAAAATGAGCCCATTTGGGCTAATGAGCTGAATTCACTAGTTGCTTTCTTTTCTTCTACAAAACACCTTAAAATCTAATTCTACTCTCAGAAGAATTTCAGCAATATCCACTTCTCTCTTGATAGGTTCTCAGGGTCTAATCTACATAATTAACCTTTTTTCACTAAGCCTGAGGGATTCTTATTTGTGGAGCAATTATTTTCTCCAAAGCTGTTAAACTTCCATGGTGTCTATTTGCCAGAAGTTAGACTGAAGTGCACTTAGTGACTTAAAGCTGAAATGAGAGCAATGGCAAGCAGTAGTGATAGAAATGGATTGTTGAAATAAAGTGGAAATCCATGAACATTGTATTTATGTCCTATGATTCTGTTAGCCACTAACTCAACATGAAATGCAGATTTATTCTAAATATGTTTTAAATATATATTAGATATTATATACATATATGTATAAATATTCATAAAGATAGACGTAAAGAAGTATACATAAAGAAAACCTAATAATTATATTTCTTCATTTGAACTTTAGAAAGTTTTTGGTAATTGGAAGCATTTGAGGTGATCAACCAGGTTAAATTAAACAACTTAATGAGAAGTTAAGCAAATGTTGAAAGAATGTTATTTGTAAAATTAGTAAGACTTTTCTTTTTTTTCTTTTCTTTTTTTTTTTTTCGAGACGGAGTCTCTCTGTCACCCAGCCTGGAGTGCAGTGGTGCGATCTTGGTTCACTGCAAGCTCCGCCTCCCGGATTCACGCCATTCTCCTGCCTCAGCCTACCGAGCAGCTGGGACTACAGGCGCCTGCCGCCATGCCTGGCTAATTTTTTGTATTTTTAGTGGAGACGGGGTTTCACCGTGTTAGCCAGGATGTTCTCGATCTCCTGACCTCGTGATCTGCCCGCCTCTGCCTCCCAAAGTGCTGGGATTACAGGCCTGAGCCACCGCGCCCGGCCCAAGACTTTTACTAATAGTTTATTTTGTTGCGATGAGTGGTATTGACGTGAGAAGAAATAGTAGCAATGTCTTGGTGAGACAAGATGCAGGTTTTGCTTTGTCTATTAACTACTATAATAACTAGATTGTTATCCCAAGGGAGTTAAAAATGCATCGTTCTCATAGGAAGTGACCATGGGTAGCCAAAAACAGTTTTTGGGATATCCTAACCCTCCCTCACTGAATTTACACAGAATTTTGGGGTTAATCTTGCTACCCACTGGATGTCACTGTTGCTGCACCAAAAATGTCAAGTATTTGAGCATTTTTTCAGTCCCCCAAAAGACACATAAGGAAGCTTCAATTAGGAATATCAGTGACAATGCTGTGAGATGGAATAGAGAAGACCAATAGCTAGGTTTCTGGGTTGATAATTAAAATGTTATATAAATGTCTGTATCGTTCTTGATTTTCACAATGACAGTCAATGAAATACTTTCATGTTGAGACTAGAGACTTGTGGAGTGACCCAGAGCTGTCATTGATATCACATTGATGTTTTCATCATTTTGAAGCGGGGCAGATGTTTTTACATCTGTTCCTTCTTGTCCCAATGAGGGTTGAAAGGAGTCTTGCTTGATTGAGTCCCCTTAGATAAGGAATATGGAAATTATATTTTTTAACCTTGGTGTGACTTGACTGCTAAGTAACAAGTAGAATAAAATATCTTTCTTTTGATGGTTTGTGAAAGTTTTCTGCTTCAGTGGTATGGAATTCATCTATATTAGAGCTGTCAAATCTTCTCAAGAATTAAGAATACAATTTTTGTTATTTCTCATTTGTTTACCTCTGGTCAGTTGAAATGCTATTACTTATTGGTATATAATAGACATGTGAAAGCATTGGATTCACAAAAGAGTTATGATCCTTGAAGTTTATTTATAGTTTTGAAAGAATTCAAAACATAGGAGAAGATTTGGACTTAAAATATTAGAACTGGAAATTAATATACTTACCTTTATGTCGTAACATGATTTTGCCTGTCTAGTGTTGACATAATTTAGCTTTCTAACATGTGCCATATTTAAATGATTCAGGGAGAAAATATTGTATTTTCTGCTAAACTCCGTGAGAACAAGTTCATTTTTTCTTTTTCTTTTCACTGTCTCCAGTGCTCAGCATGGTGTTGATGGTACAGTAGGTATTCAGTAATGTTGGTTGGATTGGATTTGACAGTATGCTAAGTGAGGGGCTGTTAAGATGAACTAGTAAGATGTCTCTTGTAGCTTTAGGGAGTTTATGATCTAGATGAGGAGAAGGCATACTGACAACAAACAGTAGAAAAACTCTTTAATGGCAATACCAGTCATAAGATCACTTTGATATCTACTTCATTATAGAACTTACTTGTATGTGGTGGTCACAGGATGTTATCATTTAAAGAGGAACAGTATTTTGAGAGGCAACCCTGGATAAAAGTATCATATTCATCTGTTTTAAAATATGTAAAATATTTTAAAATATTTTCTTTATGTAGGATTTAAAGTTTTGAAAACTTGTTTTTCTCTCCTCTTTTGAAATATGTAGGCTTTTAAATTTATTATCTTTGCATGACTATTTGAAATTCCAAGTGGAGAGATGACTCACTTAAGATCTTGCTACTCAAAGGAAAGTCTGCAGACAGCAGCATGGGCATTACTTGAGGCTTGCTAGAAATGCAGAATTTCAGTCCCCATCTCAGACCTACTGAATCAGAATCTGCATTGTAACAACATCTCTAGGTGGTTAAAATGCTTATTAATATTTGCAAAGCACTGATTTAGGGTATCTGTTATATTAGCAATAGGTTAAGGAAATGTGGAGGCCTTTGTCTAGAAGGAAACAGAGGTTTATTGTCAGAATAGTACATCCTTACTATGCTGTTTACTAGAGAATGATTAATGAAGGGAAGTAGTAGAAATATTGTGAGTGAAATTCTTATGAAGCAGTTTGGAAAAGGCTCACTGGCACATCGAGGGAACCATTCTGAATTGGCCAATAAATAAAAAAAGTGAACAAGTCCAGACTGAGACTTGCCCCTCTCCAGCTGCTTAATTTCCATAGGGAGGCTGCTCCATTGATTCTCCAAGATCAAATGAGCCTTGGTGATTTTTCCTTCCCCTCCCCACCCCCCAACCCTTGGGGCAAGAATAGCTAGATTTTTGCTTCATTGCCAGAAACTTCTTTGGGAAAAGAGGTTGCTCACTTTGTATAATAATATTTTACAACTTAACCCACCTCCTTCCACAGACTACTTCCATAATGAGAAGAAGACCAAGGACCTGTGGATTCTGTAGAATCTTTGCTTGACAAGATGCCTGTGAATGTTGATGCCCAGATGGCTGGGATGAGCTTAATTCATTATTGCACACACACTACAGCTTTGTTTATTGTTAATGACACGACAGACATTTTCCTTAGCTCTGGAACTGAATAAAGCAATAACCCCACCATAAGGGAGACAGGAATTGGAAGATAATAAATATTTATCACCAAATCTCTCACTTTCCTAGCAACCACAAATGGAAGCGGAAATGAGCGCCTAATTTTTTTGAGAGCCAGTGCCAGGAAAACAAAAGCTTAAAAAAATTTCATTAATCAAGCAGATTGATTGCTGTGGTTCTAGAAATCTCAATACAGTTTTTTAATAGAAGGAGATGCAATGATTGAGCACAGTTGAGACATTCTTTGAGATCTGCGTTATTGGACAGGTGCCACTTGCAAAAATGACTATTATCTATTAGGAGTATTAAATAATACAGTCTGGTGGATGTCTTCACAGAGCAGTATTATTTTGCTTGTTTTCCTGGACTAAATACACAGTACAGCAACAAAGCCATAAAACTGCATTGTCTCACACAGTAAGTTGAGTTCATTTCAGGGAATTTACTAATGTTCCAGACTTGTGTTTTAAAGATTACGTGTGAATAGAGATGTGTTATGTACATAACATATGACTTTTTCTGGTATAGGACAGTGATGTTGAAGGAGTCCAAGGTCTTCAAATTCTGTCAGAAGAAAGACTCAGCTTCTCCAGGGCCAGGAGCAAATTTCCTCAATTTGTGCGTTTCATTGCCATCATATGATGCTAAAGAGGAAAAGACACTACTAATATGGGTTTCTAGTCCTATCACTGCAACTGATAATCAGTGTGACTTTAAGCAAGTTGTTCTGCTCCTCTGAGCCTCAGTTTCCTCATTTGATAAATGACGGGATTGAAAATGGGGATCCCTGAGATCCCATCTTATATAAGAAGTGTGACTTTACAACTCTATTGCTAGCATTGGTTTTCTTATCTGAACCACTATCTTTGGATAGCCGTATAACTTTGGCATCAAAACTGTCACAAATTTATTTGTAATTTTACTCCTTTCTATCATCTTCTTTATTAGCTGAGCTATATTTTATCTTTATGTTATTCGACATTCATGGTAAACCATGAAATAACCATGATTTGCCATCTGTCTCAATGGATACATAATAGCTTTAATGAGAGCAAGCAGCATGACTGCTCTTGGCATCCCGTTGAGTTTTTGTGTCCATATTTGTTCAGTGGTGTTTGTACATGGTTCATCCTTTGGGGCTAGGTCCTCAATGAGGAAATCCTGAGGAAAGAGTTCTATGGCTTCCTCCACAAAGGAGGGAAGACAAAAGACAACAGGGATAGAGATGAGACAGAAACAGAATCCATCAGTTTTAACTATCTTTTTATTCAGCATTTGTGGTCTAATGTCTTTCTTAGGTATTATGTGGGAGTGTCTATTAAAGGAAATATCTGTTCCAGTGCACTAAAGGCACAGGTGTGTTGCACACACTTTATGGATCAGATTAGTAATTCTCAGGACACTGGATTAAATAATCATTGGGCCAGATTTCATGGGGCGATTGAACTACTCTCAGAACAGTAGATAAGGTATTTCCCATTTTCTTTTTTTTTTTTCTTTTTTTTTTTAATTTATTTATTATTATCATACTTTAAGTTGTAGGGTACATGTGCATAACGTGCAGGTTTGTTACATATGTATACTTGTGCCATGTTGGTCTGCTGCACCCATCAACTCGTCATTTACATCAGGTATAACTCCCAATGCAATCCCTCCCCCCTACCCCCTCCCCATGATAGGCCCCGGTGTGTGATGTTCCCCTTCCCGAGTCCAAGTGATCTCATTGTTCAGTTCCCACCTATGAGTGAGAACATGCGGTGTTTGGTTTTCTGTTCTTGTGATAGTTTGCTAAGAATGATGGTTTCCAGCTGCATCCATGTCCCTACAAAGGACGCAAACTCATCCTTTTTTATGGCTGCATAGTATTCCATGGTGTATATGTGCCACATTTTCTTAATCCAATCTGTCACTGATGGACATTTGGGTTGATTCCAAGTCTTTGCTATTGTGAATAGTGCTGCAATAAACATACGTGTGCATGTGTCTTTATAGCAGCATAATTTATAATCCTTTGGGTATATACCCAGTAATGGGATGGCTGGGTCATATGGTACATCTAGTTCTAGATCCTTGAGGAATCGCCATACTGTTTTCCATAATGGTTGAACTAGTTTACAATCCCACCAACAGTGTAAAAGTGTTCCTATTTCTCCACATCCTCTCCAGCACCTGTTGTTTCCTGACTTTTGAATGATCGCCATTCTAACTGGTGTGAGATGGTATCTCATTGTGGTTTTGATTTGCATTTCTCTGATGGCCAGTGATGATGAGCATTTTTTCATGTGTCTGTTGGCTGTATGAATGTCTTCTTTTGAGAAATGTCTGTTCATATCCTTTGCCCACTTTTTGATGGGGTTGTTTGTGTTTTTCTTGTAAATTTGTTTGAGTTCTTTGTAGGTTCTGGATATTAGCCCTTTGTCAGATGAGTAGATTGCAAAAATTTTCTCCCATTCTGTAGGTTGCCTGTTCACTCTGATGGTAGTTTCTTTTGCTGTGCAGAAGCTCTTTAGTTTAATAAGATCCCATTTGTCAATTTTAGCTTTTGCTGCCGTTGCTTTTGGTGTTTTAGACATGAAGTCTTTGCCCATGCCTATGTCCTGAATGGTACTACCTAGGTTTTCCTCTAGGATTTTTATGGTATTAGGTCTAACATTTAAGTCTCTAATCCATCTTGAATTAATTTTCGTATAAGGAGTAAGGAAAGGATCCAGTTTCAGCTTTCTACTTATGGCTAGCCAATTTTCCCAGCACCATTTATTAAATAGGGAATCCTTTCCCCATTTCTTGTTTCTCTCAGGTTTGTCAAAGATCAGATGGCTGTAGATGTGTGGTATTATTTCTGAGGACTCTGTTCTGTTCCATTGGTCTATATCTCTGTTTTGGTACCAGTACCATGCTGTTTTGGTTACTGTAGCCTTGTAGTATAGTTTGAAGTCAGGTAGCGTGATGCCTCCAGCTTTGTTCTTTTGACCTAGGATTGTCTTGGCAATGCAGGGTCTTTTTTGTTTCCATATGAACTTTAAAGCAGTTTTTTTTCCAATTCTGAGAAGAAAATCATTGGTAGCTTGATGGGGATAGCATTGAATCTATAAATTACCTTGGGCAGTATGGCCATTTTCAAGGTATTGATTCTTCTTATCCGTGAGCATGAAATGTTCTTCCATTTGTTTGTGTCGTCTTTTATTTCACTGAGCAGTGGTTTGTAGTTCTCCTTGAAGAGGTCCTTCACATCCCTTGTAAGTTGGATTCCTAGGTATTTTATTCTCTTTGAAGCAATTGTGAACGGAAGTTCATTCATGATTTGGCTCTCTGTCTGTTACTGGTGTATAAGAATGCTTATGATTTTTGCACATTAATTTTGTATCCTGAGAGTTTGCTGAAGTTGCTTATCAGCTTAAGGAGATTTTGGGCTGAGATGATGGGGTTTTCTAAATATACAATCATGTCATCTGCAAAGAGGGACAATTTGACTTCTTCTTTTCCTAACTGAATACCCTTGATTTCTTTCTCTTGCCTGATTGCCCTAGCCAGAACTTCTAACACTATGCTGAATAGGAGTGGTGAGAGAGGGCATCCCTGTCTGTGCCAGTTTTCAAAGGGAATGCTTCCAGTTTTTGCCCATTCAGTATGATATTGGCTGTGGATTTGTCATAAATAGCTCTTATTATTTTGAGATACGTTCCATCAATACCGAATTTATTGAGAGTTTTTAGCATGAAGGGCTGTTGAATTTTGTCAAAGGCCTTTTCTGCATCTATTGAGATGATCATGTGGTTTTTGTCTTTGGTTCTGTTTATATACTGGATTATGTTTATTGATTTGTGTATGTTGAACCAGCCTTGCATCCCAGGGATGAAGCCCACTTGATCATGGAGGATAAGCTTTTTGATGTGCTGCTGGATTCGGTTTACCAGTATTTTATTGAGGATTTTTGCATCGATGTTCATCAGGGATATTGGTCTAAAATTCTCTTTGTTTGTTGTATCTCTGTCAGGCTTTGGTATCAGGATGATGTTGGCCTCGTAAAATGAGTTAGGGAGGATTCCCTCTTTTTCTATTGATTGCAATAGTTTCAGAAGGAATGGTACCAGCTCCTCCTTGTACCTCCAGTAGAATTCGACTGTAAATCTGTCTGGTCCTGGACTGTTTTTGGTTGGTAGGCTATTAATTATTGCCTCATTTTCAGAGCCTGCTGTTGGTCTATTCAGGGATTCAACTTCTTCCTGGTTTAGTCTTGGGAGAGTGTAAGTGTCCAGGAAATTATCCATTTCTTCTAGGTTTTCTAGTTTATTTTCATAGAGGTGTATATAGTATTCTCTGATGGTAGTTTGTATTTCTGTGGGATCGGTGGTGATATCCCCTTTATCATTTTTTATTGTGTCTATTTCATTCTTCTCTCTTTTCGTCTTTATTAGTCTTGCTAGCAGTCTATCAATTTTATTGATCTTTTCAAAAAACCAACTCCTGGATTCATTGATTTTTTGGAGGGTTTTTTTGTGTCTCTAGCTGCTTCAGTTCTGCTCTATTCTTAGTTATTTCTTGCCTTCTGCTAGCTTTTGAATGTGTTTGCTCTTGCTTCTCTAGTTCTTTTAATTGTGATGTTAGGGTGTCAATTTTAGATCTTTCCTGCTTTCTCTTGTGGGCATTTAGTGCTATAAATTTCCCTCTACACACTGCTTTAAATGTGTCCCAGAGATTCTGGTATGTTGTATCTTTGTTCTCATTGGTTTCAAAGAACATCTTTATTTCTGCCTTCATTTCGTTATGTACCCAGTAGTCGTTCAGGAGCAGGTTGTTCAGTTTCCATGTAGTTGAGTGGTTTTGATTGAGTTTCTTAGTCCTGAGTTCTAGTTTGATTGCACTGTGGTCTGAGAGGCAGTTTGTTATAATTTCTGTTCTTTTACATTTGCTGAGGAGTGCGTTACTTCCAACTATGTGGCCTATTTTGGAATAACTGTGATGTGGTGCTGAGAAGAATGTATATTCTGTTGATTTGGGGTGGAGAGTTCTGTAGATGTCTATTAGGTCCGCTTGGTGCAGAGATGTGTTCAATTCTTGGATATCCTTGTTAACTTTCTGTCTCGTTGATCTGTCTAATGTTGACAATGGAGTGTTGAAGTCTCCCATTATTATTGTATGGGAGTCTAAGTCTCTTTGTAAGTCTCTAAGGACTTGCTTTATGAATCTGGGTGCTCCTGTATTGGGTGCATATATATTTAGGATAGTTAGCTCTTCCTGTTGAATTGATCCCTTTACCATTATGTAATGGCCTTCTTTGTCTCTTTTGATCTTTGATGGTTTAAAGTCTGTTTTATCAGAGACTAGTATTGCAACCCCCGCTTTTTTTTGTTCTCCATTTGCTTGGTAAATCTTCCTCCATCCCTTTATTTTGAGCCTATGTATGTCTCTGCGTGTGAGATGGGTCTCCTGAATACAACAGACTGATGGGTCTTGACTCTTTATCCAGTTTGCCAGTCTGTGTCTTTTCATTGGAGCATTTAGTCCATTTACATTTAAGGTTAAGATTGTTATGTGTGAACTTGATCCTGCCATTATGATATTAACTGGTTATTTTGCTCGTTAGTTGATGCAGTTTCTTCCTAGCCTCAATGGTCTTTACATTTTGGCATGTTTTTGCAATGGCTGGTACCGGTTGTACCTTTCCATGTTGAGTGCTTCCTTCAGGGTCTCTTGTAAGGCAGGCCTAGTGGTGACAAAATCTCTAAGCATTTGCTTATCTGTAAAGGATTTTATTTCTCCTTCACTTATGAAACTTAGTTTGGCTGGATATGAAATTCTGGGTTTAAAATTCTTTTCTTTAAGAATGTTGAATATTGGCCCCCACTCTCTTCTGGCTTGTAGAGTTTCTGCCGAGAGATCTGCTGTGAGTCTGATGGGCTTCCCTTTGTGGGTAACCCGACCTTTCTCTCTGGCTGCCCTTAAGATTTTTTCCTTCATTTCAACTTTGGTGAATCTGGCAATTATGTGTCTTGGAGTTGCTCTTCTCGAGGAGTATGTTTGTGGAGTTCTCTGTATTTCCTGGATTTGAATGTTGGCCTGCCCTACTAGGTTGGGGAAGTTCTCCTGGATGATATCCTGAAGAGTGTTTTCCAACTTGGTTCCATTTTCCCCCTCACTTTCAGGCACCCCAATCAGACGTAGATTTGGTCTTTTTACATAATCCCATACTTCTTGCAGGCTTTGTTCATTTCTTTTTCTTCTTTTTTCTTTTGGTTTCTCTTCTCGCTTCATTTCATTCATTTGATCCTCAATTGCTGATACTCTTTCTTCCAGTTGATCGAGTCGGTTACTGAAGCTTGTGCATTTGTCACGTATTTCTCGTGTCATGGTTTTCATCTCTTTCATTTCGTTTATGACCTTCTCTGCATTAATTAGTCTAGCCGTCAATTCTTCCACTTTTTTTTCAAGATTTTTAGTTTCTTTGCGCTGGGTATGTAATTCCTCCTTTAGCTCTGAGAAATTTGATGGACTGAAGCCTTCTTCTCTCATCTCATCAAAGTCATTCTCCGTCCAGCTTTGATCCGTTGCTGGCGATGAGCTGCGCTCCTTTGCCGGGGGAGATGTGCTCTTATTTTTTGAATTTCCAGCTTTTCTGCCCTGCTTTTTCCCCATCTTTGTGGTTTTATCTGCCTCTGGTCTTTGATGATGGTGATGTACTGATGGGGTTTTGGTGTAGGTGTCCTTCCTGTTTGATAGTTTTCCTTCTAACAGTCAGGACCCTCAGCTGTAGGTCTGTTGGAGATTGCTTGAGGTCCACTCCAGACCCTGTTTGCCTGGGTGTCAGCAGCAGAGGCTGCAGAAGATAGAATATTTCTGAACAGCGAGTGTACCTGTCTGATTCTTGCTTTGGAAGCTTCCTCTCAGGGGTGTACTCCACCCTGTGAGGTGTGGGGTGTCAGACTGCCCCTAGTGGGGGATGTCTCCCAGTTAGGCTACTCAGGGGTCAGGGACCCACTTGAGCAGGCAGTCTGTCCCTTCTCAGATCTCAACCTCCGTGTTGGGAGATCCACTGCTCTCTTCAAAGCTGTCAGACAGAGTCGTTTGCGTCTGCAGAGGTTTCTGCTGCTTTTTTGTTGTTGTTGTTGTTGTTGTTGTTGTTGTTGTGTAGCTGTGCCCTGTCCCCAGAGGTGGAGTCTACAGAGACAGGCAGGTTTCCTTGAGCTGCTGTGAGCTCCACCCAGTTGGAGCTTCCCAGCAGCTTTGTTTACCTACTTAAGCCTCAGCAATGGCGGGCGCCCCTCCCCCAGCCTCGCTGCTGCCTTGCCGGTAGATCACAGACTGCTGTGCTAGCAATGAGGGAGGCTCCGTGGGCATGGGACCCTCCCGGCCAGGTGTGGGATATGATCTCCTGGTGTGCCTGTTTGCTTAAAGGGCAATATTGGGGTGGGAGTTACCCGATTTTCCAGGTGTTGTGTGTCTCAGTTCCCCTGGCTAGGAAAAGGGATTCCCTTCCCCCTTGCGCTTCCCAGGTGAGGTGATGCCTCGCCCTGCTTCAGCTCTGGCTGGTGGGGCTGCAGCAGCTGACCAGCACCGATCGTCCGGCACTCCCCAGTGAGATGAACCCAGTACCTCAGTTGAAAATGCAGAAATCACCGGTCTTCTGTGTCGCTCGCGCTGGGAGTTGGAGACTGGAGCTGTGCCTATTCGGCCATCTTGCTCCGCCCCCCTTCCCATTTTCTTAACTTTGTTCCTGACCGTTATGATGCTATTTAATGCCTTGGAGATGAAATGTACTAAATGGTACACTAGTAGACTGAACAAATCAATCCTCTCAAAATGTCTACCTTATACCCAGGGAGCAACTCATTCCCCATATTATCACATCCAATATGTTGCAGAAATGTCAGTATGACCATCACTATTAACATTTCACTCTTCCAGCTCCTCTTCAACTTTGTTATACTATTAAGATATGACTTCCTCAACCAAAAAAGGAGCTTGTCTTTAGAAATAAGGTGTATCTATCCCTATGGATTGATGTGAATGGAGCCAGATTCCTAATTTTTAAAAATGTGCATATTTAAATACCTAAACAATTCTTGAATTTAGCACCATGAAAGAGTACTAATCATATCAGTGATGATCATTGGATCAAAATACACATCATTAATAGTGAATTTTCACTGGTGGTAATTTTAAATGAATTTATTTTTCAGCATCAATTCAAATACCTGTGCAATTCTGGGCCAGTATTCTGTGTGGCTCTTGCATTTTCAAGATTCATTTTCTAATCAGTGAAATCATTTACCTCTCTTAGATGCTAGGCCAGGAGTAATGGAGCTGAGAGAGTCATTAGCTATGACAAGGCTGCCTTTTCTCTCATCTTTCTGGGAAAGTTAGGAAAAAGAACACCTTAGCATCATCTTTCTTCTCCCAAAGAGGAAACAGACACTAATCAACATTCAATTCCATCCCCAAATTCAACAATTCAGTTGTCCACAGTGTCATAGTGCTATCTGTCGCATGGGCTCCTAATCATGAAATCTTAAAAGAATGGCAAGTACCTTTGATGTTTCACAGGTGTGATCTGATGCACTGGTCAGGACCATCAGAAAGGAGAAATGATAATGATGGGCAAAGTGGTGGCATCTCTCTTTAAAATTCCCATCACACAGTGTGACTTAGAGCCGTACAGAATGCCAGGCAGTATGCTCTGCTTTTACAATGATAAAATCAATATGTTGGGAAAAATTTGCATTTTCATCAAGGAAAGGAACATGGCAGATTTAAGCTTCTAGGAAGTTGTCATAAACAACAGTGCTAGCAGAAATGATTTAAGGAATTGAAAAATCATTGATCCTCTAAAGTGCCTTGGGAGGGCAATATTAGGAAAGCAGATGAGATGATAATCTGTATTAATTTATAGCTATCTAGTATTTTTGGTGGTGCAATATGGAAGCCAATTTTTATGCACCTTTCTTTTAAGTGATTTGTGCATTGGTGAAATACATAGATTGGGAAGGGTAGGACCGGGAAATTGACAGTGTCTGCATAACTGTATCTGAGGTAAATTCAGTCTTGTTTTGTCACATCTTTCATATTAAACCTGACTGTTCCAAATGTCTTTCACCAATCTTTAGTGGTAACCAAGGAAACAGTAAATGGGACCTATATCTCTGGAGATTTGCTCACTAAAATTTCCACTTCCGTTAGGATTTCTCTCTTTATCACTTCTTCTTCTTCTTCTTTTTTTTTTTTTTTTTTTTTTTTGAGACAGAGTCTCGCTCTGTTGCCCAGGCTGGAGTGCAATGGCATGATCTTGGCTCACTGCAACCTCCGTCTCCCGAGTTCAAGCGATTCTTCCACCTCAGCCTCCCTAGTAGCTGGGATTACAGGCACCCACCATCATACCTGACTAATTTTTGTATTTTTTTAGAGATGGGCTTTCACCATGTTTGCCACGCTGGTCTTGAACTCCTGACCTTAGGTGATCCACCTGCCTTGGCCTCCCAAAGTGCTAGGATTATAGGCATGAGCCACCATGCCTGGCCTCTCTTTTCATCACTTCTTATGGTTAGATTAAAAGTCTGCTTTTGATTTTCACCTTTTGGAAAGACCTTGAGAGGATTTAAACATTGTTTTATAATTGTTTTGATCTCACCAAGGTACTCTTTCCATAGATTGATCACTGTCTGATACTTTGGAAAGTTTAAGCAACAGCTTATTGTTGACCCTAAACATTCTTTATGACTTCTCTTCTAAATTTTCCTACTCTTATTTACTTTGCAGAGTCCTTAGGCTGTTGCCTTTTATACCTAGAATATTTCCTTGTAATTGCTGGGAGGGAGACACTGTAGTAGGCTTGTTCTATCTTGGTCAGCACTGGAAGTCCTGATTTGTGTTTTGAAAACTCAAATCTATTGAGCAAGATAAGAGGGGATGCAGTGAGATTTATATGTAGATCATTGTAGTAGTCTAGTTAGCAGGTGGATAACTTGGATTAAGAATGTGGCATAGAAATGAAGAGAAAAGTATGGGTTCAAGAGACATGCTGGAGGCAAAATTAATTGGACTCAGTGATAAACTGGAAGCAGGGAATGAAGGAGAAATATAAAAGATGATTTCTATAATTCTGATTTGAGAAAATGGATGGATAGTGATACCATTTGTTGAGATAGGAAGTATTTGAAAAGGACTATTTTTAAATGTGTATTTGTGTGTGGAAGGAAGGGCATGGAAGGTTATGAGCTCAGTGTTGGACATGCAGAGTTTGAAGTACATTTGTGACAACTAAGTAGGCAGATGGATGTATACACAGCTTTGGAACCTGTATGAGAGCTTTTGGCTGGATATATAAATTTAT
The DNA here is from genome assembly GCF_003255815.1 of Theropithecus gelada. Taxonomy (NCBI): domain Eukaryota; kingdom Metazoa; phylum Chordata; class Mammalia; order Primates; family Cercopithecidae; genus Theropithecus; species Theropithecus gelada. The sequence goes on from NC_037689.1 coordinate 47,115,350, forward strand.
GAATTATATACATAAAGGTAGCAAAGTCATGGTTATAATTTTACATAGGGAGTAATGATTTTATGTTGGGAAGAGAAGAGGGCCCAGAACCAAGTCTTGAACTCAAGCATTTAATGGCTTGGTGAAGGATACACTATGAAAAGGATACTTAGAAGGACTGAACAGAAGTGTAGGAGGAAAACTAGGAAAAGGGAATATGTCATGGAAGTCAAGGAAAAAGATTGTTAAAAAATTTGACTGAATCACAGTGTCAGTTGTCCCTGAGACATCAAAGAAGATGAAGACTAAAAAATGTCCTCTTTGTGTTTGGGTTTAGTAACATGGATGTCATTGGTGACTTTAGTGTGAAGCACACAGTGAAGTGGAGATGTGGTAACTAGATTAGAATGAATGGGAGAATGACTAGGAGGTGAGCAAATGGAGGTCACAAATATAGACAACTCTTGGGAGAAGTTTTTCTATGAAGTAGATGATAGAGATAGGCCACTATTTACTTGGAGGATATGGGATAGAAGGAGGGTTTTATTAAATGGGAATGTTTAAAACTCATGAGAATGGTCTATGGGGGTGGGGGTGGATATATAAGGAATAATGAAAAAGTGAGATTCCAGGGAGGCCTGGGGGAAAATAAGATCCAAAGCATCAAGGGATTAGCTTTACATGGGAGGCAGACCTCAATCCTCAGGTAAAAGTTTGGGTTGGGGAAAGCACTTGGGATGGACACAGATATACATGGGTTTCTATGTATGGTGGCAGAAAGTTGAGGGAGCTCTTGTCTGGTGATTTCTATTTTGTCTACAAGATATTAGGTGTGGTCACATTCTGAGAGTTAGATGGGGTGGGTAATGGGTGCTGGATTAGAAGACCCTCTGACGTTTGAGGAAATAACTTGCTATAGAGAGTGGGAGAATGAGCTATTACAAGAAGTGTATTAATCCATGGCACATTTCAACTTCATGCTTAAACTATGTTGAACTTCTTTTAATTACTGCAGCCTACTGTGTGCTCCTTCTTCGCTGAGCTTTTGCCTGTGTCATTACCTCTGCCTAGACCATTCTTTTTGCCTCATTCATCTTATGATTCTCATTCATTCTTCAGGTCTCAATTTAGATGCCACGTCCTTTAAAAGGCTGACTTCTATGTGAACTAGAAGAGGTTAAGTGCCCTAGGTATGTGTGTCCGTGGCCACTGTTACCTTCTTTTGTATTTTTTTTTCTTTTTCTTTTCTTTTTAGTAGAGATGGAGTTTCACCCTGTTAGCCAGGATGGTCTCGATCTCCTGACCTCATGATCCGCCTGCCTTGGCCTCCCAAAGTGCTCTGATTGTAGGCATGAGCCACCGTGCCCGGCCTACTGTTATCTTCTTTACCATAGTCCATGCTGTTGTGGTTACTTGTCTCACTGACCATCTCCCAATTAAAAGGTAAGCTCTGTGAGGTCAGGGACTGCTTGGTTAAGAATGATGATAACATGGTTAGCCCTAACCTATAGCACAGGGTCTGCCACATAATAGGTGCTTAAGATATACAGTTACTGAATGGATGCCGTGAACTCACTGTGACAAGGGAGCTGGTCACGTGGCTAGGAGGAGGACGGGACTCTTAATAGTGGTATGTCTGGATGAAAGGTGTAATCTTTAAGAGGTGCTATTCCATTAACTCAGACACTGGCCACTTTGCAGCTGAGGCATGAAGGAAAACATGAGAGAGGTGTAAGACTGTGATTTTTCTCTCCTGGTGGTTAGTGCTGGAGGGAGTGCTGACCCATGCATTCCCCAGCTGTTCTAATAACCTGATGGTGCTGAAAGGGGGACACTGGTGGAAAAGAACACCACCCTTCTGAATGAGGCTGTAATTTGCATAGGACCACATGTGGTCATGAGTCTTGGTGGCTGATTTCAACTCTGTTATTTAATATTGCTCATTATTTCAGCAACCTGAGAATAACAGCTGGACTGTGTGGGATGAAAGCAACTTTTCAATGCAGGCAAACAGATCACGGCAGTTCTGTTGGAGAAATATTGCTGGTTAATTTGCAAAAATAAATCCCCTTTTTTGTCCTCATTCTTAAAAAATGCCAAGTTGCAAGATGTGCACACGCATATGTGCATAAGATGAGGCAAGGACAAATTTAAACTAGAGGAAATGCTTTACAGCTAGGCTGCCTCCTTCTCCCTCAAAGGCTGATAAACTACAAATGCCATTTAGGCACTGGATTTATGGTTACTTTCGTGTATGCCCTGAAAATTAACTTATCTTTAGGGGATACTAGTTCATGGGGAAAACAAGTTAGTACTGAGAAGTTCAATTACTCTCCTAAAATATCAATAGCTTAGCAGTAAGAAAGCAAAACAACAGGTGCCTTTTTATGTTAGATATATTCTCAAGACATCTGTAAAGGCTTGCTACAAACAGCAAGAAAGTAATAGCCATAAATGTTACTCAGTGGGAAGGTTTGGGGATGGAGGTCCTTCTTCCCAGTCTCGTTTTAATCTGTGACTGGTGTTCCATCACTTTGCAGCATGAGTTTCTCTGCCAATGTATTCCTTTCCTTTTGTTTAATTATGACTTATTTTTCACAATGGCTGGGCCATTTTCAAGGTCTTTGATATAGGACTTCTGTTTTCTCTTGTTTCTGGAGTAACTTGTCTTCCTTTGGAAGACCCAGCTTTGTGCTTCCTGAAGAGCACCTTCTAAGCTGGAGATTTGAGTGTTTCCTGACCTGCTTTAGCCCTCCTCAGCAGCACAGTAATGTAATCAGCTGAAGAATCTCCCAGGAGGGATGCATTGTTAGGGTTTCTCTTTCAGCGTAAGCTATTTGATAAATGTACTTTAGGAGTATGGGGTTGATTATTGAAATGCTTCCTTTGAAGGTATCTGCCTTCTCCATGTGATAGCTCCTAAGAGAGTTTAGACTATGGTGAGAACTTATGTCTTGGGGTCACTTGCTTCATGGGAGGGCAAAGTATCTGAAAAAGAGCTTGGCTTTGGAGAAACCATGACTTTGACTTTGAGAATACATGGGTAATTGGGTCATTATCCAAGGCTAAAAGAAATGGATTCATAATATAAGAAAGGACACTAAGTGTTTCCATTAATTCATTTTATATTTGAAAATAGAAAGCAAGGAGAGCTGTGGCAAGTCATCTGTGTATCTGATATGCACTGACACAAAATTCTTATCTTTGAAAGAAATTCTTGACTCCAAAGAGCAGTTGTACATAACATGTCCTGATTTATAACCTGTACATAAAGAAAAGGTGGTATGTCATAGTGGTTGAGAAGGGGATTTTGGAGTTAGAGGGTCTCAGGTCTAGCTGTTTGACCTTGGGTTAACCATTTGGTTCTCTTAAACCTGTGTTTTCTCATCTTTAAAATGGAGAAAATAGTAGTATGCAACTCATAGGGTTGTTTTAGGTATCAAATGAGATCAGGCAATTAAATTAAAGATCATACATACTGCCTGACAATAAGTGCTCAATAATTAATTGTTCATATAATTTAACAGAACGGTTTTTTCAGGTTCATAGTCACTTTATTTCATAACTCAGGGAGCTACCTGGCATGTGCATGTGGCATATTTTATGTAGAGCAGAGCTTGATTTTCTTTTTCATTTCTTTGCATCTAGTGACATTACTGCATAAGCTTCTTACAACTATTGTGAATCGTCATGAGGTTATCTGACCTTTCTTTTTTACACTAAATGTATGAATTTATCTTTCAGATTTTCATGGAGAAGAGTCACTGGATTGGCCTAGAGTGCACTGGTTACCAGGCCAGGTTTCTAGGGGGTGGCTCTGGGCCCTAAGAATAAACTGCTTCTTTTCCACAGAAGTGACCATGTCTGGGATGGAAAGTAAGTTTATTTTTCTTCGATAAGTCAATGAAAATAAAGATAGTGTACATCTTTTTTTTTTCATTAAATTAAGAATAATGATGAGAGAACTTTAAAGGTTTTTAAGAACTTGCTTTTTATGAAAAAAAAAAAAGCGTATTTGTTCTTTTTTTTCTTTCCAGCTTTTATTTTAGGTTCAAGGGATATATGTACAGGTATGTTCCATGGGGAAATTGTGTGTTACAGGGTTTGGTGTACAGATAATTGTCACCCAGGTAATCAGTATATACTGATAGGTTGTTCTTCAATCCTCACCCTCCTCCAACTCTCCACCCTCATGTAGGCCCCGGTGTCTGTTGTTCCCTTTTTGTGTTCATATGTGCTCAATGTTTAACTCCCACTTATGAATGAGAACATGTGGCATTTGGTTTTCTGTTCCTGTGTTAATTCACTTAGGATAATGGCCTTTGGTTCCATCCATGTTGCTGCAATAGACATGATCTTATTCTTTTTTATGGTTGCATAGTATTTAATGATGTATATGTACCACATTTTCTTTATCCATTCAGTCCACCATTGATGGGTATGTAGGCTGATTCCATGTCTTTGCTATTATGAATAGTGCTTCAGTGAACATACACATGCATGTGTCTTTATGGTAGAACAATATATATTCCTTTGGGTATATACACAGTAATGGGATTGCTGGATCAATGGTAGTTCTAAGTTCTTTGAGAAATCCCCAGACTGCTTTCCACAGTGGCTGAAGTAATTTACACTCCCACCAGCAGTGTGTAAGTGTTCCCTTTTTTCTGCAACCTCACCAGCATCTGTTATTTTTTGACTTTTTAATAATAGCCATTCTTACTGGAGTGAGATGGTATCTCATTGTGGTTTTGATTTGCATTTCTCTAATGATTAGTGATGTTAAGCATTTTTCGTTACTTATCGGCTGCATGCATGTCTTCTTTTGAGAAGTGTCTGTTTATGTCCTTTGCCAATTTTTTTTTTCTGTTTCATATGGTTTGGCTCTGTGTCGCCACCCATATCTCATCTTGTAGCTCCCATAATTCCCACGCGTTGTGGGAGGGACCTGGTGGGAGATGACTGACTCATGGGAGTGGGTCTTTCCTGTGCTGTTCTTGTGATAGTGAATGGGTCTCATGAGATCTGATGGTTTTAAAAATGGGAGTTTCCCTGCACAAGCTCTCTCTTTGCCTGTTGCCATTCACGTAAGATGTGACTTGCTCCTCCTTGCCTTCTGCCATGATTGTGAGGCCTCCCCAACCATGTGGAACTGTAAGTCCAATAAACCTCTTTCTTTTGTAAATTGCTCAGTCTTGGGTATGTCTTTATCAGCAGCATGAAAACGGGCAAATACACTGTTTTTTCAACTTTTATTTTAGATTCAGGAATACATGTGCAGGTTTGTTGCCTGGGTATATTGCATGATGTTCAGGTTTGGGGTATGGATCCCGTCACCAAGGTAATGAGCATAGACCCCAGTAGGTAGGTTTTTTTACCCTGGCCCCACTTGTTCCCTTCCCAGTGTCTATTGTTGCCATCTTTATGTCCATGAGTACCCAACGATTAACTCCCACTTATAAGTGAAAACATGTGGTATTTGGTTTTCCGTTCCTGCATTGATTCACTTAGGATAGTGGCCTCCAGGCACATCCACGTGGCTGCAAATGACATTCATTTTCATGGCTGCATCAGTTGCCTATTTTTAAATGAGGTTTTTTTTTTCTTATAAATTTGTTTAAGTTCCTTGTAGGTGCTGAATATTAGACCTTTGTTGGATGCATACTTTAAAAATGTTTTCTCTCATTCTGTAAGTTGTTTACAGTTTTTCTCCCATTCTGTATGTTGTTTACTCTGTTGATAGTTTCTTTTGTTGTGCAGAAGCTCTTTAGTCTAATTAGGTCCCACTTGTTAGTTTTTGTTTTTGTTGCAATTGCTTTTGGAGTATTCATCATTAAGTCTTTGCCAGAGCCTATGGCCAGAATGGTATTTCCTAGGTTTTCTTCTGGGGGTTTTATGGTTTTAGTTTGTACAGTTAAGTCTTTAGTTGATTTTTGTATATGGCAAAAGGTAAGGACCCAGTTTCAGTCTTCTGTATATGTCTAGCCAGTTATCCCAGCACCATTTATTAAATAGGGAGTCCTCTCCCCATTGCTTGTTATTGTCGACTTTGTTGAAGATCAGATGGTTGTAGGTGTGTGGCTTTATTTATAGGTCCTCTAACCTGTTCCATTGGTGTATGTATATGTTTTTGTACCAGTACCATGCTATTGTAGTAGCCTTGTATTATAGTTTGAAGTTGAGTAGTGTGATACCTCCAGCTCTATTCTTTTTACTTGGGATTGCTTTGGATAGTTGGGGTCTTTTTTGGTTCCAAATGATTTTAGAATAGTTTTTTTTCTAATTCTGTGAAAAATGTAACTGGTAGTTTGATAGAAATGCTGTTGAATCTGTAAGTTGCTTTGGGCAGTATGGCCATTTTAAGAATATTGACTCTTTGTGTCCATGAACGTGGAATGGTTTTCCATTTGTTTGTCATCTTTGATTTCTTTCAGCAGTGCTTTTTAATTCTCATTGTAGAGACCTTTCACCTCATGGTTAGCTGTATTCCTAGGTATTCTGTTCTTTTTGTGGCTATTGTGAATAAGATTGTGTTCTTGATTTGGCTCTTGGTTTGGATGTTATTGGTGTATAGAAATGCTAGAGATTTTTATGCATTGATTTTGTATCCTGAAACTTTGCTGAAGTTGTTTATCAGATCTTGGACTTGGAGCAGAGGCTGTGGGATTTTCTAGGTTTAGGATCATATTGTCAATGAAGAGAGATAGTTTGACTCTGTCTCTTCCTATTTGGATGACTTTTATTTCTTTCTCTTGCCTGACTGCTCTGGTTAGGACCTCCAGTACTGTGTTGAATAGGAGTGGTGAGAGTGGGCATCCTTGTCTTGTGCCAGTTCTTAAGGGAAATGCTTCCATCTTCTGCCCATTCAGTATGATGTTGGCTGTGGGTTTGTCATAGATGGCTCTTAGCACTTTGAGGTGTGTTCCTTTGATGTCTAGTTTGCTGATGGTTTTTAATATGGAGGGATAGTGAATTTTATCAAAAACTTTTTCTGCATCTATTGAGATCATCAGGTGGTTTTCATTTTTAATTCTGTTTATGTAATGAATCACATTTATTGACTTGCATATGTTGAACCAATCTTCTTTACAGGAATAAAGCCTACTTGATCATAGTAGATTAGCTTTTTGATGTGCTGCTGGATTCCATTTGCTAGTATGTTGTTGAGAATTTTTGCATCTATGTTCATGAGGGATATTGGCCTGACATTTTCTTTTTTGTGTGTGTGTCTCTGTCAGGTTTTGATATCAGAATGATACTGGCCTCATAGAATGAGGTAGTGAGGAATTCCTCCCCCTCAGTTTTTGAAATAATTTCGGTAGGATTGGTACCAGCTCTTCTTTGTATGTCTGGTGGAATTTGTCTGTGAGTCCACCCAGCCCGGGGTTTTTTCTTGTTGTTGTTGTTGTTTTTTTTTTTTTTCTGATTCAATTTCAGAACTCATTTTTGGTCTGTTCAGGGTTTCAATTTCTTCCTAGTCCAATCTTGGGAGATTGTATATTTCTAGGAATTTATTCATTTCTCCGGGGTTTTCTAGTTTGTGTGTATAGAGGTGTTCATAGTAGTCTCAGAGGGGTTTTTTTTTTCTTGTATTTCTATGGTGTCAGTAGTAATGTCCCCTTTGTCATTTCTGATTGTGTTTGTTTGGATCTTCTCTCTTTTTTTTCTTTATTGGTGTAGCTAGCAGCCTATCAATCTTATTTTTTCTTTCATAAAATGAACTTTTGGTTTTGTTGATCTTTTGTATGTTTTTTCTCAAATCCATTTTGTTTAGTTCTGCTCTGATTTTGGTTATTTCTTTACTTTTGCTAGCTTTGGGGTTGGTTTGCTCTTGTTTTCCTAGTTCATCTAGGTGTGATGTTAGATTAAATTTAACAGAAGTTTTTTGCTATTTTTTGAACCGTCTTCCATGGAAAGCACATGCAGTTATATAAAAAGCTCTTTGTTCTGCTGTACACTTTACTAGTTTAGCGTACAAGCAAGGCTGGGATTAGGGATGGGGAGAACTGAATTCCTCTGCCCACTGCTTCTCTCTTACTATCTTCCTACTTTGTTTTATTGATTTTCATAGCACTTCTCACTGCCTATTGAGGGTTGAATAGTGTCTTCTCCAAAATATATGTTGAAATATGTGTCGGTTTGCTCAGGTTGCCATAACAAGTATCACAGACTGGGCAGCTTAAACAACAGAAATTATTGTTTTCATAGTTCTGGAGACTAGGAAGGCCAAAATCAAGGTGTTGGCAGGGTTGGTTGCTTCTGAACTTTTCTCCATGGCTTGTAGATGGCCATCTTCTCCCTCTGTCTATCTGTGCCCTAATCTTCTGTTCTTATGATGACATCAGTCATATTTCATTAGGGTCCACCCCAATGGCCACTTTTAACATTAATTACCTCCTTAAAGACCGTCTTCAAATATAGTGATATTCTGAGGTACTGAAGGTCAGAATTTCAACATATGAATTTGCCCCATAATAAAGTCCTAGCCTCTAGTACCTGTGAATGAGATCTTACTTGAAAATAGGGTCTTTGCAGATGTCATCAAATTAAGATGAGGTCGTATTGGATTAGGGTGGGCCCTAAATCCAATGACTGGTGTCCTTAAAAGGAGAGAGTGATGCAGAGGAGACATACAGGGAAGAAAGCCATATAAAGATAAAGACAGAGATTGTAGTTATGCTGCCATAAGCCAAAGAATGCCAAGAAAATTGTAGGATACCACCAGACAGTAGAAGAAGCAAGGAAGGATTCTTCCTTAGAGCCTTCAGAGGGAACACAGCCCTGTTGACATCCTGATTTTGGACTTTCAGCTTCCAGAACTGTGCAAGAAAAAATTTCTGTTGTTTTAAGTCACACAGTTTGTGGTAATTTGTTACAGTAGCCCTGGGTAACTAATACACTACTTGACATTATATATTTGATAATTATTTTTCGTGTCCTCCACTAGAATGTAAACTACATGAGTGCAGGCATTTGCCTGTGTTGGTCACTCTTGTATTGCCAGCATAGTGGATATTTACTGAATGAATGAACGAATAAATGAGGGCAATCTTGGAGGAGGGAGGAGCAGAGGTGGCAGAAGTAAAAAGGGGAGTAGATGATCATGAGTATAAAATATACTAATCTACTGAGTGAACTTCTGACAGGAGGAGGTGAAGGGGTTGAGTTCCCTTTCCAGTTTGAAGTGGCAAGAAACAAAGACAAAATATGGAAATTAAGGCTAGAAGAACCCTGGAAACATAAACCCCTAGTAAGCAGAAATCGAGTGGATTGCATTGGACTTTCACGGCTGATGGAAGTAGCAGAGTCCAAGCAGCCAATTATACCCCGATCCCTAAGGAGCAATAGGCCCAGCTGGCATTTGGTTTACATTTAAGGTATTTAATCTCCTAGATTTATCCTGCGTGTCTCCTACATCTTTCCATGATATTTATCTCTTTATACATTTCCTATGAGTGTGGGGAAATTTTCTCAAACTCCTAATTCTCTAGTGTAGTTTTCTGCAGTAGCACACCTGGCTCCAGCGTACTTTTTCATCTGAAAGCAATCTTTCCTGACCTCAGGTGTTTCTGTTTTTGCAGATGAAATGTCATTTCCCATTTTATTATAAATCCAAATGATGGGTTTTTATATTGTTCTTTATTTTTTAAAAGAAGTTTCTTAAAATTTTTTGTTCTGAATCCTCAGAAGGTCTCTATATTTTCTACTCTTTCTCTCTCTCCGATCCCTCTCTTTCTCCCTCTCCCTCTTCTGCTTCCTTTTCTTATCCCTCTCCCTTTCTGCCCCTGCCTTTATTTCCACTCAGTAAGTTTCCTGTATTTGTTCTTCCTGATGTCTATGCTTAACCATTACTGGGACTGCCATGCCAGATACTTCATGAGAAAAGTTATATTTTCTGTTGTTTTACTTTAATAAATAAGGGTTTTATTTGATTGGAAGAAATAGAGAGTGTTTTATAAAGGAGACAGACATGGGGCAGGTAAGTTAACTGCTGGGTTAACTATTTTCTCTTCCATGTTTGTTGTAGCAAATGGTGAGTCTTGTCTCACTTCTTCCAAGGTCTCAATTGTCCTTATAAACAGCCTGCTAGGGCAATGCCTTTGCCTTCCTTAGCCCCTTTGTCTTAGCAAGCTGAGTCTGGTAGTGATGTCCACTGGTCTCACTCTGCCCCATGTGTAAGTGCTTGCACACTTACAGAAATGTTTGAGTTTTCTCTTTCCCATGTGGCCTATAGCTTACCTGTTCCCATCCAGAACTGCTCTGACCTTGGGAGCCTCTGTGGAATCCCATCCATTATTCCCCATGTGTTGGTAAATCCTTTCCTTAACCCAGTCTCATGTATACAACATGCCACCCTTCCATGTTTTGCAGAGTTGATGTAGATTTTCCCATAATTTCAATATCTGTAGTTATTATAATGGAAATTTGGGAGAGAAACAAGTAAATAACTTGGGATCAAGATTTTGTCTTGAAACAGAACTGAGAGAATGATACGACAACGGGCAGTTTTACAGAGGAGGTAGGTCTTAAAGGGTGGAAGAGGGTACACATGAGCTGGGATTAGAAAATTCTAGGTTTTAGTTCCAGCTTGACCTCTCTCTGGCTATATGATCTTGGCTATATGACCTGTTAGTGTCAAAGTCTCTTTCTTATATCTTTGAAATCTTTAGGAATGGAAATCATTTGTATGTGTAGAAAGGAGGAGGGAAGGCATTAGATATTGAAAATAAGAACAAAGGTACAGACATTGGAATGAGGGTGATCTATAGGGCTAAGAAGCTGAGGTATTGCAGATATTGTTTGCCTATCCTACAGCCATTCCTTCTTCTTCTTGGTTGGAAGGGCCCAGTGTTTTTCATGTGTCTATCCTCTTTCACATAGCTGTGAGGATCCCTCTCCACCATGGCTCAAGCATGGATCAGGTTCAGGCTTACACATGTGATATGGTAGCCAGGGAGTCAGGAGGGGGCATTGAAGGGGCTTCTGGGAAGGTCTTCTCATTGTTGGAAAGAAAACAAGAGGCAGAAGTACCTTATTCTGTTGCTCTGTACATTGTTGCATGTGATACCTTGAGCAGAGGGAGAATGATCCTGAGAACAAGCTCCCTGCTGAGAATGGACTTACCGTCCTGGGATGTTAGAGAGGAGAGGAAGAAAGCAGGGTGCCCAGTGATGTGCAGACACTGAATTAATCAATAATGTAACTTCTGTCTCTTCAGACTTCTTTGATTAATAAAGCCAGTAGAATTGTATGGCTTTTCTTTTTTATATTTTGCAACCAAAACATAAAAATGATGTATCAGAAAAAAGCATACAGAATGATGTATCAGAGACCAGTGTATATTTGGCTGTACTGGGAAATAAATGTGGTTAAGTGGTTAAGTCAGAAGGAGGAATGTCATTAGGAGACTTGAAAACCAGATAGAAAACTTGAGATTTGGTGTGGTAGATCACAGGGAGCTGCAAAAGAGTCTTGAACAAACTGATCTTGATGAATATCGCATTTTAGTTAAGATTCATTTAAGAATGATATGGTAGCCAAAATAAAGGATGGAAAACTCTGGATTTAAGAAGACCTGCTGAAAAATTTGATTGGTTTGGGGACTAGATCAGTCTTGTATTACAGGATGATATGGTTTGGCTCTGTGTCCCCACCCAAATCTCATCTTGAATTGTAATCCCCCATGTGTTGAGGGAGGGAGGTGGTTGGATCATGGGGGCAGTTTCCCCCATGTTGTTCTCATGATAGTGAGTGAGTTCTCCTAAGATCTGAGGGTTTTATAAGCATCTGGCATTTCCTCTGCTTGCACTTCTCTCTCCTGCCACCACGTGAAGAAGGTCCTTTCTTCCCCTTTACCTTCCACCATGATTGTTTTTTGTGGTCCCCCCAGCCATGTGGAACTGTGAGTGAATTAAACCTCTTTCCTTTATAAATTACCCAGTCTCGGGTATTTCTTTATAGCAGTGTGAGAACAGACTAATACAGAGGAAATCACTGTCTACTTTTGATTTAATTTTTCCTTCTTTTCTCTGTCCTCCTATAAGGCCTGGTGGAGAAGAACTTCCTGTTAGTGAGACAGGATGTATGTCATTTGGGCAAAGTCCTTAGTATAAAAGATGTTATCAAGGAGAAGGCTGATATTTTATCAAGAAGACAGACAAATGCCCAGGACATGAGAGATGGAGGATCAAAGAAGAAATCTTTCTGAGATGTAAATGGCCCTGTGCCTGTCTGACCTATCCTACCAGTTTTGTTCACTGGACTTGTTGAGATGGTAAAACCAAATGGGAAGGGGAAATTATTACTCCCTAATAGCAGTTGGGGGCATTCAGTGGCCTCATAACTGCTTCTTAGTTTGAGAAGCCTCTCAGGTAGGAAAATGTATTCTGCCATAGACTTTGGATACCCCTGTGTATATTTACCTGTGTGATATTCCTTTATGAAGAAAACATATTTCTATTTAATTCTTAGCTTAATATGAAAACCTGTGAAATAGGGACATATAGTCAGGTCCCAGTTAAGCTAATCTGATATTTGAACATTTGGATTTAAGATAACACAGTGTTTCCATTATTAAAAAAGTCTTCTCCAACAGTTCACTTTAGTAACTTTTCTGGTCTTCATTAAAATATAATTAAAAAATAATACATTATTACATTTTCAGTTGACTTTACTAGCAACATGTCTATTTTGAAAAGTAAACTCCAACTGCAAAGTAATTTATTTTCGTGCTTGGTAAGGACACATTCTTCTAAATAATGATTACAATGGAGAAATTAGGAGATTCACATGGCTTTTACCCAGCAGGGAATGTATATTGAGACTCAATAAATTTAAGCTAATCTGATTTTTTTAAAAAGCACAATTTCTTCTCTATACATAATTGTATTTGGCAGCAAATCCCAGCTGACAAACAGTGGATTAAAAATTAATGGGATTATTTGTCTAATGCTTCAGAAACTCTGGGAGGAGGCAACTCAAGGATACCATCAAGGAATACAATTTTTCCTCTCCTCTTGCTATATACCGTCATAACCAATGGCTGTTTCACTTTGAGTGTAATATAACATCTAGACAAGCAGAAGAAGGAATGGGAGAGGAACACCAGTTGACTTTTACTTGTATTTCATTGGACAGAACAGAGTCACTTGGCCACCCCTAGATGTGAGACAGTCTGAGAAAGTGAGTTTTCTGCTGTCCTGCCTTTATAGTAAAAGGACACAAATAACAAAAGGTAGGAATGGGTATTGAGCTGGACAATTAAAAGTATATGCTTCAATGATGTTAGTTAGTTGCTTTGAGAGAAGAAGAAATGCCATATAAGGACAACTCAGATTTCAGCTGGCAGGTTGTTTGGCTAGGTTTAGACACAGTGAACTTAAATCACACTTACATGGTGTATCAGTCTAGGGTTGTTCAATAAAACAGTCATCCTAAATAATTTAGGAACAAAGGGGTTTAGTATAGGAATAAGAGCTTAGTTAGATGTTGAGAAATTGAGAGCAAAGGTCAGGAAAACTTCAGACTCCAGTAGGTCAAAAAAGCAGACCTTGGAGACCTGAACCTGAAGCACCAAAGTGAGTTATTTTCAAAAGCTTTTCTGGTAACTGTCACGATTCTCAAATCTCTGAGAACTTCTGACCTGTATGTCCAGCACAATGGCAGGCACAGAGTTGGGACTCAAAAACAGCTTGTTGCTTCTTTGTTAAATAGATATTGAATTCATAAGAATACCTTGGCTGTTGAAACCTACACACTAGTGCTGAAATGTACATATCAGTGTCCAGACACACCCAACATCTGGATGACGGCTCAGTCTAGGAAACACGCCACTCCAGGTATTTCAGATAGAAGGAAATGAATACAGGGAAGTGGTTATACAGATGGTGGAAGAGCTGAAAAGCCAAACAGGACTGTGAGGCAACACAAAAATTAGCAGCCTTAGGAAGCCTCTACCACCCTGTGAACCTGTAGTATTACCAGAGAGCATAAGCTGAGGTCATTTGGCAGAAGCTAGGAGGGAAGGGGTTTTCTAGTGGAACTGGAGCCGTGAAGACGTAGTTGCTACCCTGCAGCAAAGAGAGAATGGGGAAGAAGTACCCTGGCTTCTTCCTCTCTCCTACTCTCCAGTCTTCTGTCTGTGCTTCCACTTGGCGGAACTGACACAGAAGCCCGTTGACTGCAGAAATCAGCCTGTAGGGGTCAGCCTCTGTGATGCAGAGCAGAGTAGAACAACTACAAGAAATAGATCTGAGGGTGAATAGGAAATGATAAGTACAGGCTGTGTGTGTGTGTGTGTGTGTCTGCATGTGTGCGCGCGTGCATATGTGCACTCGCGTGTGCACGCGGTGCTTAAGGGTGGAGAAGGGTCTCAGTGGGGTCTACATGAACTGGCTTCTTTCCTGGTGCTTCAACATCCCCTTATGTTCTGCATAATCCTGGAGACCTAAGCTTTGAGCTACTAGTGCCATATACTGGCAGCTTGAGGGCTTAGCTGTCTGGCCCTGCTAAGTCTATGTTATTTTCATTTTCCCCTTGTGCCCGGTTCTAACAGGCAGACTCTGATATGATTAATGCTTGGCAAAATTGCAGTTGTGCTGAGCTTTTTGATCCAGTTTGAGTTCGTTATGAATTAGATGAAAGGTGGGATAATTTGCAGAGATGAGGAAGGAGATTTAAGATTTAGGGATCATGACTATGTCAGTTCCCTTTGAAAATTTCCAAGTTTGATTTAAAAGTTTTAATATTGGTTAGAGAATAGGTCCTTAGTTTAAGAGTTATTTGATTTATTGAAGAATTTATGTTAAATGTTACAGTACTTCCCTAAGTTTACTTAGGAATTTAGAGGCTTGAACACTGTATCTGGTAAAGTTGGTATCTGTGGCCCTGCAAAAAACTTTATACTATTTTTCATCATGTATTTTAACATCTATAACTGGCAAAGTGATTTTATTGATCGTCTTCATGCTGAATTATCTAAAAGGTGGCAATGCATGATTTACCTAGTGAGCATTCTTAATGTTCGAATTGTCTTTGGGACATGTATGAAATGTGAAATTGGAATGCTGGACCTTGTTGGTAAGTTAATTCATTTACAACATGTTGCAAACCTGTATGCTCAAATGCAGCTTGAAATATTTATCTGAACATTTGACAAATTCATAAAGATGGCCTGTAGTGGGTAACGTCATTGCTGTATCCAGATCCAAAAATATCTTTTAAATATTTAACTTCCAGCCATCAGTACCTATGGCCCATTCTCTGAGGATTGCCCCTACTTTTTCCTTCACATGCGGAGAGATGGAACTGCTTGGGGATTCATGTTCCCCTGAGGTGGTTCTTACTTGACGGGAGCTAGAGTTTGAAAGCTCCAGCTCCCTTGTCTGTGAAGTCAGGATAATTCTGAGGATTAACTAAAACTCCAGAGTTCCCCGGCAAGATCAGACTGAAGCCACATTCTGTGGAACTCTGCTGGAAATCACCCCCTTGCTTGGCTTTGGAATTCTGATTGCTGTGTGACAAATTATTACAAAATTTAGTGGCTTAAAACAACTAAACGCTATTATCCCATGCAGTTTCTGAAGGCCAGGAATCTGCAAGTGGCTTAGCTGGATGGTTCTAGTTCAGGGTCTCTCAAGAAGTTGTAATTGAGCCATCAGCTGGGGCTGCAGTCATCTGAAGCTGGAGAATCTGCTTCTAAGCTCACTCACAAGGCTGTTGGCTGGAGATCTCAATCAATTCCATGCCATGTGGGCCTTTACACAGGGCTGGCTGAGTGTCTTCAAGATATGGCCCCTGGATTCTCTCAGAGCTAGTGGGAGTGGGGGAAAAGAGAGAGAGAGAGAGGGAGAGAGACAGACAGACAGACAGACAAGGGGAGGGGAGGGGAGGTGAGGGGAGAGAAGGAGAGGAGAGAGGAGAGAGAGAGAGAGTAAAAGCAACAGTCTTTTATAGCCTAATCTTGAAAGTCACATACCATCATCTTTGCAGTGTTCTATTGGTCACACAGAAATCAACCCTGATACATTGTGGGAGGAGACTATACAAGGGTGTGAATAACAGGAGGTGGGGACCATTGGGGGCCATCCTGAGGATTAACTCTCACGGTTTCTCTTCCTTCTCTGTTCCCTGCTTCCCCCTCTTCTTTACTCATTTCCCATGGCAGGTCTTCCTTAATAAATTACTTATATGAGAATTCTTGTCTTAGGATCTACTTCTGTGGAGACTGACCTAAATAATTGCTATTTCTTTGTCTAAAATAGGGGTCGGAAAACTATAGTCAGTGGGCCAAATCCAGCTTGCAAACTAAGAAGGTTTTTAAATATTTTTTAATGATAGAAAAAAATCCAAAGAATAATTTTTTTCATAGTATGTGAAAATTATATGAAATGCAAATATCAGTGTCTATTTTATTGGAACACATTTTTAAATGTATTGTCTGTGGTTGCTTTCATGCTACAGTAGCAGAGTTGAGTAGTTGCGATAGAGATTGCAGGGGCTACAAGGATTAAAATATTTTCTCTCCGGCCCTTTATAGAAAAAACAGTTTGCTGATCCCTGGTCTAAAGTAAACCAGCATTGTGTGGTTTATGTTCTGATGATTTTCCAGGCTTTGGCACTTACTGGCTTCCTTGGCCTTCAGTCCAAAGTATTTTCAGTTCACTCGTGTCACTGTTAATGCTTTCCAGTGGTTTTTTGTCAATCCAGGTAGAAATAAAAATGAATTATTTTGAATTTGCCAGCACCACTCCTCTGCATGGAAAGAGAGGGGCTGTAACTTTCAGCGGTGGGAGTCTGGTAGAAGAAACAGAGTTCCTGCTTGGTCCTCTGAGTTGTGCCAGTTGTCAAAACCCTAAACAACTACTGTGGCTTGATTCTCAGAATAGGGCATGTTTTTATTGTTGTAAGTAGGAGTTTCTTTATTTTATAATTTATTTTTAAAACACTTTTCTTTTAAGTCCAGGGGTACTTGTGCAGATTTATTACATAGGTAAACCTGTTTAATTGGGGTTGTGGTACAGATTACTTCATCACCCAGGTATTAAGCCTAGTACCCATTAGTTATTTCTCCTGATCCTTTTTCTCCTTCAACCCTGCACCGTCTGGTTGGCTGCGGTGTCTGATGTTCCCCTCTATGTGTCCATATGTTCTCATCATTTAACTCCCACTTGTGTAAGTAGGAATTTCAAATAATTTGGAGAGCAGCCCTTCAAATATAATTGATGCTTTATTAACACCCAAACCATTTAATGTCCTGATATTTACTTACAGAAGCAGATAGAATTTGATTATAGTTGCTCTCAGTGAT
The DNA here is from genome assembly GCF_003255815.1 of Theropithecus gelada. Taxonomy (NCBI): domain Eukaryota; kingdom Metazoa; phylum Chordata; class Mammalia; order Primates; family Cercopithecidae; genus Theropithecus; species Theropithecus gelada. The sequence continues at coordinate 47,132,637 of NC_037689.1, forward strand.
GAGATGAAATACTACAAGAAAGGTTTTCTTTGTATAACAAGATTATATAAAGGGGATAAATTAGTCATCCCCAACATACTTTATGATTTAGATAAAACATTTATTACCATACCTTCTCTTATTATCTTCACACAAGGCCTCTGAGGCAGGTGAGGTAGATTCAATTCCTGATTTACAGATGAGGAAATGGATAAAATGATAGATTAAAAGTCGGCTAATTACACAGTGGTGAAGCTGGAGCAAGAATCCAGGCCTCTTGACTTCTAATCCAGTGTTCTTTCCACTAAAGCACTTGACTATTTACTGTGTGCAGGGCATTGTATGAAGCACAGTGGGAACTTAGTGTGAAATAATACTTACAATAGTACTTATATTTAAATGCCACTTTAAACTCCCCCCTCCCACAAACATTTATTTTCTCTGTTGAAATTAGTATATATTAGATTACTCTTATTCATGCTGTCTTGTTTAGTAGCTGTCAAGTGAATTTCTGTACACATGAGTTTTACATTATAATCGATGTAACACAATTGGTATCTAGAAGAAAAGCCTTTTATCTATTAACCCCTCCTTTATTGGTTCCTTGTTCCCTAAAAAATAGAGCTAAAGCAAGAAACCCTTTGTAATTTTAGTCTTTGACTAATAACTCCATATGTAGAGGATGTTTTAGACATTTTTTGAGTTAAAATGGGGAAACAACTTCTTGATTTGACAGGTCATATTGGTTGTAAAAGGATGAGAAACAGCAGTTCGAGTGATACTGGAAAAAGTGTGTTTCACATGAGAACTTCAGGGTAAAAGCTAGCCTCATTTACCTAACTGGCAAATATGGAAGACATTTTGAAGACTCTATAATTTCTCTTACCATTTTGGAAACATGTGAAGTCTTCTTTTCTGATTATAAAGTTATTAAATGCTCATTATAAAAAATATGGAAACTATAGAAAGTTAATAAAGATTTATCAATGACCAACCCAAGGGTATTTACTATACATTAACATTTTAGTGTATTTCCTTGTAGGTAAATTTTCCTTTGATACTATAATATACACACCCTGTAATAGTCAGAAAAGACTAGGATATGCTGCTATAATATACAGCCCTCAATCTCAGTGAGTTTAAGCAACAAAGGTTTATTCCTCATTCATGCTTCAAGTCTGTCACAGATGCATTGAACACCCTGCTTTGTAGTGCCATTTTCTCACTCCTTAGGCTGATAAGAAGCCATTACCTGGAAGCTGCTGTGGCAGAGGGTGAAAAAGCTCTGGAGGCTTTTACCCCAGAAATTACATGTTCTGGTCTGAGGTGACAAATACCACTTTTACTCAATGACTTGGTGTCTGGAAATACTCATGTGAGCCAGGAAGTGCCACTGTACCATGTGGTCAGAAAATGAGAGAAATAGAAAAATTTGGCAAACAGCAGTAATGACCACTGCACACGCCTATCAAGCTGACCTCTATTTTTACTTTCTATCAAAATATAAAAGACTTCTCGTTCCACTAAAATACTTCACAAATGGCATTGTATCAAGTGGATATACCACAATACATGTAAATACCTCCCATTGTTGGACATTTAGATTGTTTCAGATAGCTCAATATTATGAATATTTTATTTAAAAATATTTTCCAATTGATTATAAAGAAAGATTTTTCTTTTTTTCTTTTTCTTTTTTTTTTTTTTTTTACCTATTCTCCTTCAGTGCAGGGAAAGACAAAGGTGAACTTTTTACATTTTATAAACAAAACAAAAAGGCAATTCATTTCATTTAGTTGTGCAAGAGATGAGATTCAGGAAGGTGCACATAAAAATGCTAGAGCAAGAGTCCCTCACCTTGATTATTGAAAAATTAATTAGCTCTTATAATCACTTGGTTGAGTCTTTCAGGTTTTTTGGCCCAGATTCTAGCATGGAAGGCCAGCTTGGATATTGGGAAGAAAGGCTGTAATTCCTTTCTTCCTTTTACAAGTAGTTCAGTTGTTGTGTAACCAGAAAGTACTACTTCACTGAAGACAGCTTCACATCATGTGTCAATATTCTTTGCTTATGAATCATCATATTACTTCTCGTTAGGGTTATGAATTTTGTGAGGTGATGAGAGGGATTTTTTTCCAGTATCACAGGAATATTTTTGACTGACAGCCCTGAAAAGAGAATAAAGCTAGTCTTTTTAAATGTGCCTTTAATCCTACTCACATATTCTATTGATGCATTTTGAATGTCTTTTATTTTCACAGTGAGTGATTTCAAAGAGAGATTATGGACTTTTCCAGTGTAAATGGTGAATCCTTTCCTTTGTAGTGGCTTCATTTTTTTTTTTTAACCGCTAATTGTCTTTTATGGTCTCCTATAAATATTCAAGTGTTAAACTTTTAATTTTTGAAATTTTGTATTTTGGAACTTTTTTTTGTATTTTATTTATCTAAGTAAAATCTTAGATTTTATGCACACACAGACACACACACACACACACATCTTTAGTATAGTCTTTCCATAGTTTGGTGGCCAAGTTCTCTCTAAATATTAAGCTCTTTGAGACCTGTGTTTTTAAAAATATGACTGTATTCCTCATATGATATTAAGAAGATATTTTCTCCCTCCAACTCCCGCCCTTCCATGAACGTTCATAGAGAGTAAGAGTGTTTTTCCTTTTTACAAGTACAAATATCATTGAAGATCAATTCACCAATAGTATGGCAAGGATTCTACTTCAATGCACAAATAATGTGGTGGCAAAGTTTGAAGAACTTGGGGCAATAATTATGGATAATTGCACTCGAGGGAAGAACTCAATATGTCCTTAGGCCTTTGAGGTATAGATGGAAGGTCTCCAATAGTTTCTATTATACTAAGCTATAAGGCTTAGTGTCAGCATGACTTACAAGTGCCATTTTCTTTGGCTAACATTTCCTCCTCTTCTTGCCTAGTGGTCCTTACTCATATAGTTCCCATCACTGGGAAAGAAATGTCAAAAGACAAATGTTTGAATTCACATACTAATTTAGTGAAGCTAGATGAAGACTCAAATGAATGTTTGTTTGATGTTAGTCTTTTAGGGTTGCCAAGCCATCTGCCTCATTCAGCAATGGTCTCATTATTTTTCAAGCTTATTCTGCATTTTGTTGATAGATTTATTTAATAGATTTTCAGAAGCTGTTTGCCAATCTTGCTCCCTCTTTCAAAAAGCACCCAACACAACAAGAAATGATGTATAGTGGTCTTCCTGCATTCTGATACTGTCAGTAGGAATGGGATGGAGTCATTTGGGAATTTGTGATATCCTTTTAAATGGAGACATCTATCAAGGAAGAGAGTTGACAGTTCAGTATGGGACAGCTTTCTAAAGGTTACCCTGTTTAACATGCGTGAGTTGTAATAGCTGGTGAGTCCAATTCTACAGAGTAAGGTATTAACATTTTATTGATACATTAGCTTTTTCAGCCCTGAGCCCTCTCACAGCTTAAGAGTTAATATCTTACTCCCATATGAGCATTTAACTCCATTCTGGTTGCTAGAATCAGAATAATTATATTCTTATTGACATTTACTTATATCCTATTCTAAAAACGTATTTAAGATAGATTACATGAAGTGAAACTGGATAATTACAAGACAAAGATAAGGTCCCCAAAGTTAGAGAGATTAATTAAAATACATTAACTTGAAATAATGTAATTGGTGGCATAAATTTGGAGGTTAGAGATCTATGACAAACATTTGATAAACTCATTTCCAGAAATGAAATTTTAACATAATTTGTTGGAATAGATTTAATGACCTCATTAAAACCTTATTCATAAAGTAGAAATGGGGGGCCAGACACGGTGACTCACGCCTGTAATCCCAGCACTTTGGGAGGCCGAGGCGGGCAGATCATGAGGTCAGAAGATTTTAACCATCCTGGCCAACATGGTGAAACCCTGTCTCTACTAAAAAATACAAAAAAATTAGCCCAGCATGGTGGCACGCACCTGTAGTCCCAGCTACTTGGGAGGCTGAGGCAGGAGAAAGAATCTCTTGAACCCAGGAGGTGCAGTGAGCCGAGATTGCACCACTGCATTCCAGCCTGGTGACAGAGCGAGACTCCATCTCAAAAAAAAAAAAAAAAAAAAAAAAAGTCGAAATGGAGTGTCATAAATTGGGCAATGGATACTAGAAGGAGGGAGAGTTGCTTCCTCTTTCATTCCCTCTTCCTGGAGGAGGTTAGACAGGAAGTTCTTTCTTCCTTTGGGGGAAAAAAGTCTGAAATGATGGAGAGGTCTGCATCCCCTCCACTGTTCTTATTCGGATAGATTAGGGAGGCAAAGTTAATTTGAAATGGAGAAGCCTGTTTCCTAGTTATTTTCTTCAAGTGTGATATTTTGGTTTTACAATTTTCACCTGAAAATTCAGCCATTGCTGGAGAGTATTAGGTTTCTCCATCATCTGCATCTTATGGGGTGTTAGGGAGAAAGAAATTATTTTGGATTGAGGAACTCTCTGGGGAAAGGATAGCCCCTGGTGGGTGTCCTGCAGATTGGGGACTTGGAGAGCCATAGATCATTATGAGGGAAGGATGGGGAGCAGAGGCAAAGAGTGGCTGAAAGTACAAGGAAAGGCAATTCAGAAGGGTGGAAAGACTTCCACGAAAAGTCTGTTTTTCCCTTTCGCCTCAGGCCTTGCAGATAGGTCAGAGTATCAGTCATTCATGATATTGAGAATCTGCTCAGTGCAGCCCTTTGAATATTGCTAGAGGCCCTCTACCTTCATATGGTGAGGCAAATGAGCCAGTTAGTTAGTCACCCTATATGGAACTGCTCAGAAGTCAGTGTAGCTCAAACCCAGCCACTGATTGTCTGACCGTATTTCCTGGGAGTAGATTCTGGCGGTCTTTAAATTGAAGAAGTACCCTAACTTGTAAAGGTGTCAGCAATTCACATGTTACTTAGCCCCTTTCTTTCAATTTGGAAACTCCAGGTGACCTCCTTAATGTGTTATTAGACTTACAGCATCAATCTAACACCTCAATGCCTCATGGATGAGCATTAGGGTTTTAACAGAGAGTGAATAGCCTCAGTACTACTTATATCCTCTCAAGAAGCACCCTAGACATGACCACCACTTAGAGTTCAGTAGGGGAGCTTCAAGGCTTATGGTTTGTTGGGTGGCAACACCAGTGCCATGCTGAATATAGTTTGTGGATTTAGGAGCACAACAGAGGTTACATTGCTTAAGGCTGTGCTTGGCTTGCCTCACTTTATAGCTCTCTTTCTCATGTTGCAGAGTTGTTTTTCGTTCCCATTGCAGCTGAAACATACACAGAGATAAGAAAGTTTTCTGAGTTTAAGAAAAGAATAAAGAGTGTCACTTGGGGGATTGTGAAAAAATATCAAAGTAAAGCAGGTCTCATATCATAAGTCCTAAGCAGTGCTCTAAGGACGAAAAACAGACTATGTTTATCTATAAGTGACCTAATTTGCTGTGTAGTTTGTGTTTTAGTTCTGGAACTTTATATGTGTGTGTGTGTGTGTGTGTGTGTGTGTATACACACACCCCCTTATAGAGTTATGAAGTGAGGACAGGCATACATTGCATGCAGAGTAAAAAATAAATTAAAAAATTGAAGGAGGGTTCCAGAGTATTTCTGCTTCATTTATATATTCTATTCATATCTGTATTCATAATTTTATATTTTGAGATAGATCCATAATTCTATATTTTGAGACAATAGAGTGAGGAAGGAAGCCCTTCTAGATGGCTGCACACTTTTCTAGAGTAAATCTCTAGGATTTTTAACTCTTTAATAATAAGAATAAGAATTTGTTCATATACTTACTCCTTTCAAGCATGTTGGTTAAAGTTTTGATAGGCAACTGAGAATTCTTCTAAAGGAGTTCTGCTTGACTGAGGATATTTACCATCCACCACTGGGTAGAGTTTGATTTAGGATGAAAGACAGATTTTAGCCCAATGGTTGAAGGCAATTGCGTTAGTGAGGAAATAGGAATTACTCTATGTGAAAGTGTGGTTCCTAGGGAACATGGATGGGGGGCTTGAACATTTGACTATCAGGTAGATTTGTAGACTATTTAAACATCAAGGATTTTAGAAGTTCTGAAACTACATGGCTTTAATGAAGAATGAGGTCCTTTTTGTTCTTAGCTCGTTCTTTCCATTCCATTCCTTCTAGAATACATTGTCTGTTCCTCTCTTCCCTGAGTTGCACTTTGGAGGCTGACCACTAAGGCCTGCATTGCTTATGCTCCCTTTCCAGCTGGCCTTCTGTTGGGTTTGGCCAATGAGAGGCACTGGTAAAAATTAGGGAGGGGAGGAGAGAAATGGTAGACTATTTCTCCTCTACTGTTTTCCAGTTTGGGGCTATAATTTTGGCTTTTGGTCAGTCTTTCATGACCACAGCTCCTTATATCACTGGGTCCCTGTGGAATCATCACTTCCTCCTCTTGCATCTTCCAGACTAAGGGTGGTAATAGCTTCCAATTATTACAAATGTCTGGATGTTTCAACACCCCTTATTGTTTCCCTTCCCCCTGTCTGTGCTTCTGGAAGTCTCTTGAGCCACCTGACTTGAGTTTTTTCCTGCTGAGACCTTGACAAGTATACATGTGAAGTAATTTGTATTGAATCATATTGTGAATTGGTGTCAGATTTGGTAAGACTCCACTGAGTATCCTGGATATTTTTTAGTCTAGTATTCTATCTACATGGCATCCCTGCCTGTTTGGTCTCACCCTTTCAGGGAACTTTTGGAAGAAAGGTATTGAGACTTGAGCAGTCATGAATTCTCTTTTTTTTTTTTTTTTTCTTTTTTGAGATGGAGTTTCACTCTTGTCGCCCAGGCTGAAGTGCAATGGTGTGATCTCGGCTCACCGCAACCTCTGCCTCCCGAGTTCAAGTGATTCTCCTGCCTCAGCCTCCCGAGTAGCTGGGATTACAGGCGTGCGACACCACGCCTGGCTAATTTTGTATTTTTAGTAGAGATGGAGTTTCTCCATATCGGTCAGGCTGGTCTCGAACTCCCGACCTCAGGTGATCCACCTGCCTCGTCCTCCCAAAGTACTGGGATTACAGGCGTGAGCCACCAAGCCTAGCCGTGAATTCATTTTTTTTTTTTTTTAAATCCACACTGGCCTTGGATAGTGTCTCTGTCCATGGTAATAGAGACTTACAAGGAGGGATATGACCTGGAGATTCCTGTCCACTCCAGCTCCAAATTGCATTGCAACTGTAATGTGGATGTAACAGGGGAGAATGCGGCATAAGCAAGGAAGTTAAAACAGTAGGGAAATGTATTGGGATGAGAGATAAAGTAGTTTATCACTGTAGAGGGGTTACTTGAGTTCTTTTTCCTACTTCATTTTTTTTTTCATTGAAAAAATGAAAGTACAGGCTGGGCGTGGTGGCTCACACTTGTAATCCCAGCACTTTGGGAGGCCAAGGTGGGCGGATCATGAGGTCAGGAGATCAAGACCATCCTGGCTAACACAGTGAAACCCCATCTCTACTAAAAAATACAAAAAATTAGCCGGGTGTGCTGGCGGGCGCCTGTAGTCCCAGTTACTTGGGAGGCTGAGGCAGGAGAATGGCATGAACCCGGGAGACGGAGCTTGCAGTGAGCTGAGATCATGCTGCTGCACTCCAGCCTGGGTGACAGAGCGAGACTCTGTCTCAAAAAAAAAAAAAAGAAAGTACAATTTACATATGGTAAAATTCGCTCTTCTGGTGGAAAACTGTGAGTTTTGATGAACACATAGAGTCATATAACCTCTGCTACAATCATGATAAAAAGTAGTTCCATCACTACAAATAACTCCCCTGCCCATTGCCCATTTGTAGTCAGCTTCTCCCCACACCTGCAACTGCTGTCAACCACTGATCTGTTTTCTGTCTTTATAATTTTACCTTATCTAGAATGTCATATAAATGGAATCACACAGTTTGTAACATTTAAATCTGGCTTCTTTCACTTAGTGTAATATGAGATTTATCCATGCTTTGCATGTGTTAGTAGTTTGTTCCTTTTTATTACTGACCAATATTTCTTTCCATTTATATGAAACAGTTTGTGTGCCAATTTCCCATGCCCCAATGGAGGGAAATTTCCATTGTTTCCAGTTTTTGGATATTATGAATAAAACTTCTACAAACAGTCATACAAGGGGTTTTTATGTGAACATAAATTTTTTTATTTCATCCAGGAGTGGGACTTCTGGATCTTATGGCAAGGTTATACTTATAAGAAACTGCCAAACTGTTTTCCAAAATGTTGGTACCATTTTACACCCCCACAATTGCATGGCTTTAATTTATAAAGAGTAGCAGACATTAGAACCATACAAATAAATATTTTCCTAAAATACATTTAAAACATAAGTGATTTGAGGAAGAAAGCTTCATGTTTTCTTTATTTCACAAGGTTTGGTAAGTACTAAAATGAGTTTTCCAAACTTCTTAGGCTTATTAGTTTTTGCTCTTTGAAAAAACAACTTAAAAAAGGAGGCTTTTTGAGCCAGCATGACATAAGACAATGAGATGAGATGGATGAAAGGATGAAAACCAGCTGAGGTGCCTTTTGAGCATGAATACCTATTTTCCATTTTTAGCAAAAGCGAACTAGCGATTAGGAATAACAAAAACCTTTGGGTTCTCCTTATTACTGTGGGAGATAGGAAAGGCACCAAATATGGGAAATGGTGATGGTGGGATGAAGATTCTTCCCCCTTGCCATTTGTCTATGGGCGTTGTTAGATGGTTCCCAGGTGCTTGAAATGCAGTTGGTGCCCAACTTGTCTGTCTGTTTCTTAGTTTGGAGCAGCCTATTGATTTTGCTATTGTGGAACTCGAAGGCCAGAGAAATGGATAGTGCATGTTAAAAACAAACCACAACAATCTCCCCTTCCTGCGACCTGCCGCTGCTCATAGGGGGCAACTGCCTAGTAGATGTGAATAATTGATTTTTCAGCTGGCGCCCCAGCGTCAGTCATTTTCATCAGTCAGCAGGCGAGGACATTCTGCAGCTTCTGACTGTCCCTGACTTGGAGCATGTGACATCTTTGCTTAAGAAGGCCCGCAACGTGGTGACTGTTAATTGCCTGCACTTATGAAGTGAGTTTTCCTGGGCTCTCATCCTCTCTCACCAAACCCATTTGATAGTGTATATTACTGGGCTGATTTTTTTCCCCCTTGAATTGCATTGGCTGATGAGCTCTGGGGAGCTGTGATATGTCATCTCTATCATTATTTCCAGCTCTGAGATAGCTGGTGATTAGAAAGCTGACCAGGCAGGAGATACGGTGTTGGAGGCCATGAGGCAATGACCCCTGGGTAGTTCTGGCTATCAAACTGCCCTTACTGTGTAATAGTAAATGTTCTCCCTGTGTTTCTAGCAAAATCAATCACATAGGTGTTCACTGAGATGGGAAACAGAAAAGTCATCTTGCTTGTAGGTTTTTCTAAAGAGAATTATTATCGGGCTTGGGAAGAGTTTCAGTTCCCTAAACTTCTAGAAATACAGTGATTGGTATTTTTTATGATTATAGAAGTCATACCTGAAGAGGAATGCAGAAACTAAAGTATAACATTATAAAGGTATAAAAAAAAAACTCCACGACCCAGAGAGAATATGCAATCTATGTATATACAGATTTTAAAGAATGAGATTGTACTCTTTATACAGTTTTGTAACCCTTCTGCTTTCCTTAATAGTATCTCATGACCCCTTTTGCATGTCAGTAAATAGAAATATGCATCATTGTTTTTAAAAGGTAACTAGTATTCACCTTATGGATGAACTATAGCATTTAGTCAATCTTCCATTTTCTCATATTTTTATAAATATTATGAACAGTTCTATGATAAATTTATTTAACCTACATTTCATGTGCTTGTGTGATTATTTCTATGGGAAATTTACTAGAAGTAAAATTGTTGGATCAAACTTTATGCATATTTGAATGGTTGAATGGTATATATATATGTGTGTGTGTGTATATGAAGATTTTATATATATATATATACGTGTATATATATATCTTCAAATAATCCTCCAGGAATCTTTTACCAATTGACTTTACCACCAACAAGGAGATAATATCCATGGGCGTTATCATTTTTTTGTCTTTTAAAAATTGGCCAGAAGACAAATGGTACCTTGTTAGAATTCTTACAGTTCCTAGTGAGGGTGAACGTTTTTCCTGTTTTATAGGTTATTTACATTTTCCTTTTGTGAATTTTCTGTTCATAGACCTTGTCCATAGAAAATGGTGTCTTTTTCTGTTTCTTTTTCATTTGCAAGAATTCTGAACATTTCAGTGATACTAAGCCTTCATCATATGTATTTTGCTTGTGTTTCCCCAATTTTCTGTAGAGCTCAGTGATTTAAAATTTAGACCCTGGAGCCAAGACTGCTTGGGTTCAAATACTGTGGTTCTGTCACTTACCAGCTGAGTTTGTTATCTAATATAACTATTTTGTGCCTTAGTTTGCTCACCTAATAGTGTCTACCTCATAGGGCTATTGTAAGGATCAAATGAATTAAAATATGCAAAGTACTTAGAATGGCACTTGGTGCTTAGTAAACACTGTAAGTAATTGTTATTTTTATAGTTTGTTTAATGTGATATATATATGTCATATAGAATCTTAAATTTGCATATGTTCAAATCTATCAATCTTTTCATCTGTGGCTTCTGCCTGCGGGTCATGCTTAGGAAGATCTTAACCTAAAGATTATTTTTGAAAAGCTTTACCTATATTTCCTATTGGTACGTTTTTAAACATTCAAATCTTAAATCCATCTAGATGGAAATGACTCTAGCATTTCTTCCTTTTGTGCATTGTATATCAGTGGTAATATTTATAATCACCTTGGAAATCACTGATGGTGATTACTATTCAGTATAATTCCTAATGCAGCATCTTGTTTAGGAAGGTTATTAATGCATTTGACAATTGCAATAAGGCAAATACCACAGTGTCTCCCTGCAGAAAGATTTGAGTTTGGTACAGGTGAAAGATTATGTGTGCAATTCTAGGGGATTTTCATTTCAGCTCTGTAATTTTTCATTAGGTGTAAATGGCAGAAAAGTGGATATTTGAGCCTGGATCAGAATTGTTTGTGGTAGGTTCAAAAGCACGGTTACAGTGTTTTGCAGTTCACCTCATCAAAAAGTGGAGTATATTGTCCTATCCTTTGAGTCTGGGTTGGCCAGGTAGCCTGCTTTGACCGATAGAATGTTATGTGGGAGTTCCAGAGCCTTCATCCTCTTTGACCACTGCCCTGGGACCACCATTCCATAAAGAAGTCTTAGATGAAGGGCCACATGGAGGGAGAGAGAAGTTCAGCTATGCCATCTGTCCCAGCTGAACTCAGTCCCCAACTGACCTGCTGCTTAAGTACAGCTGCGTGAATAAGTCCCAGACAGATCAGAATCCAAAAAACAAAAAACACCACTTAGTCTACCTGCAGAATTGTGTCTAATAATAAATTGTTGATGGTTTAAGCCACTGAGTTTTGAGGTGATTGGTTTACAGCAATAAACTGAATGTGCAATTCTAGAAGATTTTCATTTCAGATGTACACATTTTCATCAAGTGTGTGTGACAGAAAAGAAATCTAAGGCTTTTACAAAGTTCCTGTTATCTCTAATTGCCAATAAAAACGCATCTATTCTCCCGACTTCCAAAATTGCGTTTACCTTAGATTTTCTTTTTGGCCGTATTTTGGAGGAAGATCACAAGGATGCTATTTTGGAAGTGAGCCCATGTTTATGGAGAGCTCCTTGGATTAACTGTGAACTTGTTACACAAACTACCTGCTTGTTGTGATTTTCATGTGTTGAGCTCTTACTAAGTGTCAGACAGTGTTCTGATTCAAAATTCTGAACCCATCATTCCTGAGGTTCTGAAATTGCCCTACAACTTGGAATTAGAATCAAAAGGCCTTCACAATGCAGTGAAACATTTTGTGGAGTTGGTATAGGTTGTGTAAAACGTAGGAAACCAACACACCTTTCTAAGTCTCAGTTTCCACCACTGTAGAGCAAGGTGCACGAATCATATGAACTCTAAATTCCTTTCCTATTTAAAGTATCTACTAGCCTCCTTCCCATTACATTTCTCCAAGAATTTTGAAAATGTTGCATAATGTTACATGAACCTTGTAACCTAAAAAATGCCTCATTTGTTATTGCTATTATCTATTGTTTTCAATGCCTAAACCCTGTTTTAGTCATATTTTTCTATGCTTTTGGTCAAATGAACTCAAATAGTGATATGTATTCACCGGTAAATTCATCATTTTACCAATAAAGCCTGTAGAAGGCTGGGTGTGGTGGCTCACGCCTGTAATCCCAGCACTTTGGGAGGCTGAGGCAGGTGGATCACGAGGTCAGGAGATCGAGAACATCCTGGCTAACACAGTGAAACCCCGTCTCTACTAAAAATACATAATAATAATAATAATAATAATAATAATAATAAATTAGCCAGGCATGGTGGTGGGTGCCTGTAGTCCCAGCTACTTGGGAAGCTGAGGCAGGAGAATGGTGTGAACCCGGGAGGCGAGGTTGCAGTGAGCCGAGATTGCGCAACTGCACTCCAGCCTGGGCAACAGAGCGAGAGTCCGTCTCAAAAAAATAACAACAACAACAAGAAAAAATAAAAAACCTGTACAACATGTACTTTACTCTTTAACATGATTAAACTAGAGGACATCCTGGATTGAGCAGGGTGTAGAACAATCAACCACAAAAACTTAATGGCTTTAAACCAGTGCTATGGACTTCTTCTGTGGATCATTTGGGGGACTCTTCTGGTATGGGCCAGCATGGCCAGGACTGTATCGTCTAGTATGGCCTCATTCAGCATGTCTGGTGGTTGGCTGATGTCATCTGGGGTAACAGGGATGACTTAGGCATATGTCATCATCCAGCAGGCTAGCCCAGGCTTGCTCACATGTGGTGTTTTCAGGGTTCCCAAGAACAGCAAAAAGAGCAAAATCCAATGTACAAATACTTTTCAAGCTTTGGCTTACGTTACATTTGCTAATATCCCATTGGCCAAAGCAAGTCACATGGCCAAACTCAGATTTCAATGGGTAGAGGAATAGGTTCCAGTTCTTGATGGGAGGAGTTACAAAGTCATATTGGAAAGGAGTATGGATACACAAATGTAAATAATATGTGGCCATTTTTGCCATGGTATCTGAGATTATTTACTTGGCCCTTGACCAGTGCTATATCATCTCTTACCAAGCAGTATGTGTACCTTAATTTCCCAAATAGAATACCCTTGGAAAGCCATTTTCTTCCCTTATGTAAGATTGATAATAACCTCTGTGTTACTTCAAACATATTATAAGTTAATGTTAGAAAAATTACAAAGTGAAGACAAGCAGGAAGAAGAGAGTAAAAACAATGTTTAATCTATAACCCAGAGATAACTATTATCTTTTTACTTGTGTAAGGTGCTAACATTATCAAGATTAAGAAATATGTTCTTATTATATATCCCGATAGGTTACATAAAATACTACATATGTAATAAAATGTACTCACAAACCCTTATGGATCTATTATTTTAAAGCACTTTTGGCTATTTTTCTCTAGAACTTGACCAGAGTGAGTCTTTTAGTGTGTTAGTTGGGGTGCAGGTTAAACAGAAGATAACCCCAAAATACAGTGGCTTAAGTAAGACATCTAAGATAGATAAGGTCCTTATTTCTGTCTCAGATAAAAGTCTAAAGGTAGATAAGTTGTTTAGGTTGCGCAAACATTTCTATTCCACCAGGCCATTCAGTGACCCAGGCTAGCGGGTCAACTTTGTCATCTTCAGTATGTGGCTTCCAGATGTTGGTCCAAGGTGACAGTTGTAGTTGTGGAGCTAGATCCTGGAAATATATTCATCTCTGAAATGATGATTTGAAAGTTGCATATAAGACTTTCACATCCCGTCAGCCCAAAGTTAGTCAAACAGCTACACCTAGCTGTAAGGGTAGTCATGTATCAGATGAAATTTGGGGAGGCTATTACCAAAAGAAAGAAAGAAAGAAAAATCAGATACTGGGCATCAATTCGCTATTTCTGTTGTAGTAACTAAATTATATATCTGGATGACTTTTCCTCCTTATGCATGTAGCCCTATGTCGGTGACTAGCTTGTGCTTTGTTCTGCCTTGTGTCCATTCCTCTGATTGGGGTAATAGCGCTTTAATTTTCCTTTGGAAAATTCTTAAGCCATGAAATTTTGGGTGGGGCCAATATACCATATACTAGCCCTACTTCTTCTCATTACAGGGATGTGTATGTGACTTTTCCCTGACCAGTGGAACTCACACCTGGGTGGTTTTTTGCTTGTTTGTTAGTTTGTTTGTTTTGGCAATATTCAGAATGTGAAGTTTTCTTTTTCTTCTACTGGGTCAGTTGAGTTGTTAGGATGAAAGACAGGAAAGAACCTACTGAGAAAAATAGAGCTGAAGAATGCAGAGATAGAGAAGGAATCCTAAAGATGGTGTTTGAGCTCCTGGTTCAAACTACTCCTGAAGCTAGACTCTCCCTTGCCATTTAATTACATAATTAGAAAAAACTCTCGTTTATTTTTATTTTAGCTATCTTGCATTAGATTTTTGTCAATTGCAACTAAAAGATGGCTGGTGAATCCACTCCTCATAATCTTTATTAAACTTAATTTCCCTTAGGTCTCATTGCTTTTCCAGATAGTAATATTTGAATTCAAATTCTGTCATCTAAGGTCAAGACTGCTTCCCAGTGTGGTTTCACTGACGAATTATTTTCTAGTTTTTTTCCCATCTGCATGTCATCGGTGGAATGATATTGCAGGTTCTGGTATTGGACCTTAATTTCTCTCCTCCTCCCAGCCCTTCCATTTCTCTTTAAACTTTCCTCTACCTAATACATAAATATAGAAAGGAAGATAGGATTTGGGTAGTGGGGAAGGGAGAGTCATGGTGGCAGAGGAAGAAGAAGTTACATATAAATTAAAGAAAAAACTATTTTGAGCCATTAACTTACCTTTGTTCCAACTCTCAGTTCCAGCGATTGAATGGAAGAATTGGTCCAAAGAATCAGGGCAAATTGAAAATTGTTGGTGATGCTACTGGTATTGTGAGGTGCATGAATAGGATGTTTAGAGGGAGGCCAGTGGCATCCAGCAGAGACCAAGTGATTTGAGTGTCATTAAATTCATTATGTGGCTTTTCCTGTTGCTTTTACTTTTATTCCATTAACAACTTGGGGGTTAAGGCCAGCCATTTCCCTACACCTAGCCTTCTTTTTGTAATGTACCTATCAGCACCATGGCATGCTGCAATGCTGTTGATTCATTACTAAGATATCAAAACAAATCACTGCAAAATGTGCTGTGCCTTCCATTCTGGTAACTGATGTTGAAGGCTTTGATTCAAGGCTATTTTTAGAAATACAAAACCTTATAACTAATTAAGGGAATCCCGGGTTAGATCATTTCTTTTCCTTTCTTCTAAAGCTTATGGGAATTTAATCTCTAATAAATGCTAATATAAAATTAATGTTCTCTTGGATGGGAAGGTCAATTAGATACCTGGTGTTGACTTCAGTCTTCTAATAGGAAATCTCATAAATTAATCTAAAATTGTGATTGTTTCATAAAAAGTTGGGGGGAGGATATTGATGAAATTCATGGATCATAAAATGACCCTGTTCATGTTTTGCACTACATGTCCGTTATGAACTGTGACCACTTCTGGCCACATGACCTACTACTGGCTGCCTCCAACAACACCTTTCAGTAGGGTAGTGGGTAAGAAGGGTGGGTAGAATGGGGTAGCACAGATAATGAACATCTCCTTTAAACTGGCTAGCATACTTGGACTCTATTATTTGATGTGCACCAGTAGAGTTCCCTGTGGCAATATTTCCAATAGACTTGAAACTTCTTCTTCTTTTTTTTTTTTTTTTTTTTTTTAGATGGAGTCTTGCTCTGTCACCCAGGCTGGAGTGTGACGGTGTGATCTTGGCTCACTGCAACCTTCGCCTCCCGGGTGCAAGTTATTCTCCTGCCTCAGCCTCCCGAGTAGTAGATTGCAGGTGCCTGCCACCACACCCAGCTAATTTTTTGTGTTTTTAGTAGAGACAGGGTTTCACCAGGTTGACTGGGCTGGTCTCGAATTCCTGACCTCAGGTGATCCACCTGCCTTGGCTTCCCAGAGTGCTGTGATTACAGGCGTGAGCCACTGTGCCTGCCCGAAACTTCATCTTTATGAATTATTTTGACCAGTATGGGTGAATTTCAGCACTATATGAACATATTATAGTCTTATTTTAAAAAGACTTCGCTCACCATCCCCATAACAGATCTTTTAGTTGACTTTTTGTTATTTTCCCTTGTTATTGTGTCTCGGCAGGAGCCATATCGGAGAAAATCAGCAGATCAGCAGAATGCTGCTGGTGTGCTGGAGCTTTTGTTTGTGCCTGTGTGCCAGTGCAAACATGAGCAGCATTTTATTTACCAGCCCAGCGCTCATTATTTGAAGCCATTTCCCCAGCATGGTATTCCACAATACTAAGGAAAGTTGAGTCCACTATTACCTGAATGAAACTGAGAATAAAAGAACCCATTCTTAGTGGAGAGAAAATTTGTCCATGCTCACACCAAAGGAAATCACCACAAATAGGCCATACTTTTTTTTTTATTGTCATTAAACCCAAGCAGACCTATTCATTGACATAAAATATGTATTCAGTCTCTGAATTTTTTTTCTGCACTTACCTTGATTAATTTTTATGGATTCCCTTTTAATATTTTTGTTTATTTCTGTGAGGATTTTTTGAATTCAAAAATCTCATTAGCATTTTGCAAGCCCTTAAATGAAACACGAGCATTACTTTTTCATTTTATTTGCAAATCTTATTCCGAGTGGTTCTAAAGAAATACAACAGGAGGGAGACGATTAATGTGACAGAAAAACACAACTCTCTCCTCCCATTTGGAGATGATGTTCTTTTTCTAAAATGTCCATTTTTTTTGGGGGGGGGGGTTGGAAAATAAGTCTTATAGGTCAACCTACATGTGATTGGTTTATTGTTTCCTCTCAGCCGATCAGAATCACAGCAGGTAAAAAAATCCCTTTAGTTATCCAATCAAAACCTTCCATGTTTCATACTGTTGTAAGCGTTTTAAAAGAGAATAATGACGTGGATTAAATCTGCTTATGGTTGGGGCCTAAGTGCTCAGAGCAAAGTTAGATCTTTGTTAGCACTAATAATAGTCCCAAGAGAAGTTAACTACATCCTTTTCAGGAAAATAATAGCTATTATCATTGCAATTATGATGTTCTCTTTCAGGGATTACTTCTGAGATTGACATTCATTCTTAACATGTATGCAGTTCAAAAACTTTTCTTGTGAATATATTATGCTCCAGCACTGTAATGGGCTATATAAATATTTATAAAATTTCCTATTCTCCTAACAGTCTTGCAAGGTAGATATTGTTGTCTACGTTTTACAGAAGAAAAAAACCTGAAAATTGAAGAGATTAAGTAACTCAGTATCACAAGCTGGTGAGTGACAAAACCAGAATTTGGACCCCTGTGTATAAAATGTTAAAGCTCATTTTTTTTTTTCAGCACCCAATTACCTCTGTAACCATATACGAAATATGCATTATTCCCAAGGGGAAGCTCTTTGTTTTGGCAGTGGTGCTAAATATCCATTTTAGTGGCACTTTAGTGGAAAACATTCTGTGGGAGTCAAAGAAGGTAAGAAAAACATAAGCTGCTCTGCTATTGGTATTCTGCTGAGTTTCTCTGTTGATTTCACTCCCATTTTAGAATATTGCATTTAATTACCTGTCAAACATATATCTTAACTTTCTGGAGGCAGGAGGGTCAGCCTAATTAGTGTTGTTATTTTTCCGTTTAGTTTTCTGAATATACCTAATGCATTTTAAATCTATCCTCAACAATAACAATT
Source organism: Theropithecus gelada (assembly GCF_003255815.1). Taxonomy (NCBI): domain Eukaryota; kingdom Metazoa; phylum Chordata; class Mammalia; order Primates; family Cercopithecidae; genus Theropithecus; species Theropithecus gelada. The sequence goes on from NC_037689.1 coordinate 47,150,605, forward strand.
CAAATAGAGAGCTTCTTAAGAATAAATCTTTTAACCCTGAGAATCTTGAAGTAAATTAATTTAATTTTCTAACCAAATTGGAGAATCACTAAGAACTTCCAAAGTTGGGTGTTAAACTTTATTTATCTTTCAGGGCAAACAAATATAATTTTCAAAACTCTTACACCATTTCTGTGCTTCCTTAGTGGAGTCCGGGGATATATTTTTTTTTCCTAGAAATTGAATAAGTCCACGATCCTTGTAACTTTCTTTTTCAACATTGAAATTGATATTCTATAAGCCTCTTCCTACTTATTCTGTCCTTACCTACCTACATCATGCTCTCAAAAAAGGGGAGATTCTTGCTTACATTTTTGAGAGTCATTAGTGAAAGAGAGAGAGACCCTCCGCTTAGTTGGCTAGAATGAAACATTGATGAGGCCAAGGCAATACAATTATGTTAGGAACCATTTAACGTTTTTGGCTCAGATAGCAGAAATTGTTTCCAACTGGAACATTCAGACCTCTAATGAACATGACTTTTGCCATAGTGTCTAGAGTCCACCAAGGAAAAAGATCTCATTAGATAATAGCTGTCTGTACTTGGCACAGTATGTAGTTTATAAGATACTAGCTTGTCTACAACTTATTTGATGACTTCATTATTTCACATATTGTTTAAACGTGGGTTTTTACTTCATCTCTAGAAAATTATGTACTTCTTATCTGTTGAATATGTCAAACACCCTCTTCAAATACTCCCAAACCAAATGTTGGTTACTTCAGTGAATTTTTTGAATAAATACTGGGAATTGGTCCAGACACATGGTCCTATTTACTATCCTATTAATTATTGCCCTAGAATCTAATGTGTTTACTGGAATATGAATATAATCTCCTAAGGATTAGATATCATGTTGGACTTCCTAATGCAAAAGTTTTGCTGATGGTTTAGCTCCTTATCTATGGTTGGGATAAGTTCAGTTTCACTCTTGAAGTTTATGGCATCAACATAATATTGAATAGTACTTTACAGGTTTCCAAAGTGTACTCAAAGTTACTGTCTTATCTGATTCAAAACAAACTTGTGAGGTAGATGAGTTAGATATTTTTCAACCTCTTTTACACATGAGGAAACAAATGATGTGGGGAGAGGCTCATCTTCTGACAGTTAATCCAGTGTTTTTTCACTTGTCAATCCAGTTTGATAATTCCTTCTTGTAAGTTATGTTCATAGTTATCATATTGGGGGATATTGTTTTCATATTTAAAGATGTAATAAAATGAATTTGTTTCATTGGGTTTTATTATAGCCATTCATCTGATGTCGGGTTCATAGAGGGATGAGGATTTTTTTTTTACCTGAACACTTAAAAGATCAATATTTACAAGAACACTGTAGATATTATTTTCCAGGTTCAAAGTTCTTGTGAAGTTCTTTTGGTAGACATCGGTCTCTTAAGTATTTGATATATAAATTACTTATTGCTCTGTAAGCTACTGTAAGAGCAGCAAGCAGGCTAACAAGGACAATGTAATGTCTTAAAATCTGTTCAGATAGTAAAAATTGGTCCAGAAGAGCCACTCAGAAGTCATAATGAGTCATTAATAAAAATGTTCAATAGATGGGAAGCTGCTGACATAAGCTAATTTGCACTGACCAAAAAGGAACACAGTCAGTCCTCTGTACCTGCGGGTTCTGCATTTGTGGATTCAACCGACCATGGATAGAAAATATTTTTTAAAAAATGGATTGGCTGGGCGTGGTGGCTTACCCCTGTAATCCTAGCACTTTGGGAGGCCAAGGCGGGTGGATCACAAGGTCAGGAAATCAAGACCATCCTGGCCAACATGGTGAAACCCCGTCTCTACTAAAACACACCCAAAAAAATTAGCCAGGTGTGCTGGCACGCGCCTGTAGTCCCAGCTACTCGGAACGCTGAGGCAGGGGAATCACTTGAACCCAGGAGGCGGAGGTTGCAGTGAGCCGAGATCGCGCCACTGAACTCCAGCCTGGCAACAGATTGAGACTCCGTCTCAAAAAAAAAAAAAAAAAAAAAAGAAAAAAAAGATTAGCTGCACCCGTACTGAAGATGTACAGAATTTTTTTGGTCATTATTCCCTAAACAATGTAGTATATCAAGTATTTATATAGCATGCTCATTGTACTCGGTATTATAAGTAATCTAGAGATGATTTAACATATATGGGAAGATGGGGATAGGTTATGTGCAAATACTACACCATTTTATTATATATAAGGGACTTGAGAATCCTTGGATTTTGACACCCACAGTGGGTCCTGGAACCAGTCCCCTGTGGATACTGCTGGACAACTGTGTATGGCCAAAGGCATTAATTATTTTAATCAGTAATTTCAGCACCTACTATGTGCATAACACTGGGGTGGATATAAAGAAGCATGACTTTGTAACAAAAAGGAGTGCATAATCTAGTCATATATACTGCTATGCCCTGAATATGTCCCCCAAAGTTCATGTGTTCAAAACTTAATCCCCAGTGCAACAGTGTTCAGATGTGGGACTTTTTTTTTTTTTTTTTTTGAGATGGAGTTTTGCTCTTGTTGCCCAGGGTGGAGTGCAATGGTGTGAGCTTGGCTCACTGCAACCTCCATCTCTCAGGTTCAAGTGATTCTCCTGCCTCAACCTCCCAAGTAGCTGGGATTACAGGCCCCACCACCACACCTAGCTAATTTTTTGTATTTTTAGTAGAGACGGGGTTTCACCATGTTGGTCAGGCTGGTCTCGAACTCCTGACCTCAAGTGATCCATCCATCTTGGCCTCCCAAAGTCCTGGGATTACAGGCATGAGCCACCACACCCAGCCTTTTTTTTTTTTGAGGTGGAGTCTCACACTGTTGCCCACACTGGAGTGCACTTGCATCATCTCAGCTCACTGTAACCTCTGCCTCCCAGGTTCAAGCAATTCTCCTGCCTCAACCTCCCAAGTAGCTGGGATTACAGGCACCCGCCACCATAGCCGGCTACTTTTTTTGTATTTTTAGTAGAGACAGGGTTTCACTATGTTGGCCAGGGTATTCTCGAACTCCTGATCTCGTGATCTGCCTGTCTCAGCCTCCCAAAGTGCTGGAATTACAGGCATGAGCCATTGCACCTGGCCCAGATGTAGGACTTTTAAGAGGTGATTAGATCATGAGGGCCCAGCCCTCATGAATGGATTAATGCCATTATTGTGGGAGTAGGTTCCTGATAAAAGGATAGATTTGACCCCATTCCCCCTCAATACGCTCTCTTGTCCTTCTGCCTTCTACCATGGGATGATACCAGATGCAGGCCTCTCAACTTTGGACTTCCCAGCCTCTAGAACTGTAAGAAATAAATCTCTACTCTTTATGAAATACCCAGTCTGTAGTATTCTGTTATAGCAGCACAAAATGGACTAAGATATACCTACATGCAAGTCATTAAAAAGTAATGTATTAGCTCTCAACTGATATATATCCCTTGCTGACAAATGGCTGACTGGCTTGCAGAAAACTGCTTCAGTTAGTGGCAAGGAGGCTTGGGGATTCTCTTTTTTAGAAATGTACGTTTTTTTTTTTTTAATTGTGGTAAAATATACACAACAAAATTTACCATTTTAACTCTTTTTAAGTGTACAACTCATTGGCATTAAATACATTTACAATATTGTGCAATAATCACCACTATGCATTTCTAGAACTTTTTATCCTCTGAAATAGAAACTTTGTACCCATTAAATAGTAGCTCTCCATCCTTCCCTACCCGCAGCTCCTGGTAATCTCTATGAATTTGCCTGTTTTAGGTGCCTCCTATAAGTGGTACCATGCAAAAGTTGTCGTTTTGTGTCTGGCTTATTTCATTTACCATAATGGTTTCAAGATTCATCCATGTTTTCAGAATTTCATCTCTTTTTCAGGCTGAATAACATTCCATTGTATGTATAAAACGCATTTTGTTTATTCATCTGTTGATGAGAAATTTACATTTTGTGACATCCCTTTTCTTCTGCCCCCCTTTCTTGAACAGTGTTTGTCTGAAACCACCCCATCACTGTTTCTCATTAATGTTATAGATTCAATCCTGGGCAAGAATCACTTCTCCAGATTTAACAAGTAAAAATACAGGATGCAGAATTAAATTTGATTTTCAGATATATGATAAATACTTTTTAAATATAAGAATGTTCCATGAAATATTTGGGATGTACTTTTGTTTTTTTTAAATGAGCTATTGATCTGAAAAAATTTTTTTTTTTTTGAGGAGTCTTGCTCTGTGGTCCAGGCTGGAGTGCAGTGGTGCCATCTTGGCTCACTGCAAGCTCTGCCTCCCAGGTTCATGCCATTCTCCTGCCTCAACCTCCCAAGTAGCTTGGACTACAGGCACCCGCCACCACGCCCGGCTAATTTTTTGTATTTTTAGTAGAGATGGGGTTTCACTGTGTTAGACAGGATGGTCTTGATCTCCTGACCTCGTGATCTACCTGCCTCGGCCTCCCAAAGTGCTGGGATTACAGGTGTGAACCACTGTGCCTGGCCTGAAAATAAAATTTAACTGGGTGTCCTGTAATTTTATCTGGCAACTCTAGGTGGAAGGTTAAGTTCTTGAAGCATTCACCTCAGACAACTGGCTCTGGCACCTATCCCTATGCTTTGCCCTGATGACTGACCAGCATGAGGATAGTTCCCCATTCTCTATCTGTAGCCTCCAAGGCTGAATCACACTCAATTTTTAAACTGAGGAGATATAGGCATGATGAGAACAGAGAGCTCAATTTCCCCATACCAGAGGAAGTATGTTTCTGGCACCTTACCTTGTTACTTAATGCACTTTCCTATGGAAGTATGATGTTTAAGGCAGTGTCTACCCATTACCCAGGTCCAAAGTGACTTCCACATTTTTAGGTACTTGTAAAAGAAGCACTCCACTTGTTGGTACCAAAATCTGTGTTAGTTTGCTAGGACTCTAGGACTGCAGTAACAAATGCCACAGACTGGGTGGCCTAAACAATAGAAATTTATTTTCTCCCAGTCCCGAAGGCTACAAGTCCAAGATCAAAGTGTCAGCATGGTTGATTTCTTCTGAGGTCTTTCTCCTTAGCTTGTAGATGGCTGTCTTCACCCTGTGTCCTCTCATGGTCTTTGTCTGTGTCCTAATCTCCTCTTCTTATAAGGAGATCAATCATATTGGATTAGGGCCCACCCTAATGATTTCATTTAACTTTAACCTTTTAGAACCCCTGTCTCCAAATAGTCATATTCTGTGGTACTGGTGGTTAGGACTTCAGCATATTAATTTTGGAGTATATAATTCAGCCCATAGCAGTTACCTCCAAATAACATTTGTATTTTGAGACATTCATTTTAAATTATGAAATAAAAAATGTTTTTCTTTCAAAAAAGAACTCAATGTATGAGCAAACAGGTGGGTCAACTGCTAAGTAACTTGGCAAAGGGTATAGATACAGAGAGGTAAAATTTAGTACCAATAATGCAATGTGCTGCATACTGAACTAATGGAGTTCATAGAGACTATCTATAGGCTCTTAGCATTGAGATCTCCTTTCCTAAGTGAAAGAACTGAGACCAGCTCCAATATTGAGGATATAGTCCTAATATTGTCTTGTGGTTGATGTTGTTGAAGAGTCTATGGGCCCATGTCACAAACATTCAGGAATCTGGACCCACTCAGTCCTAACACAGGCTCACCCAAGGAGATCTCTCTTTATAGATACTCCCTTTCATACCTGTAGTTGGCTGTCTCCTCTTCATAACCTCTAACTCTTTGTTGTTTTTTTTTTTTCCCTCTATAAGACCCTGTCACACATATTAACTTTTGGTAAATGGCTGGAATGAAGGGTACATCTAGGGGATTGAAGCTGGGTAAGTGGTTTGGGACCAACTTGTGGGGAAGGCAAGAGAGTTGGGACTTGCCTTCCACCACACCATGGGAGCCCTTGAAATATGGTTTCTTCTGGGAACTTAAGACATTTTGGAGAATTAAGTTTTTAAAAAGTATTTAATGGTCTTCTGCAAGCTAGTATTTTTAATTTAAATTTGCTTTTAATTTTCTGTATATTCTCATGGTTTCAAATTCAGAACAATACAAAAAGCATACATTCAGAAGTTGTCTTAGTCTGTTTTGTGCTGCTATAACAGAATACCACCGACTGGGTAATTTATAGAGCAAAGATTTATTTCTTACAGTTCTGGAGGCTTGGAAGTCCAAGATTGAGCGACCACATCTGGTGGGGGCCTTCTTGCTGCATCATAACGTGGGAGAAGGGATCACATGACAAGAGAGACAGAGAGACAGAGAGAGACAGAGAGCGAGAGCGAGCGAGTACATGCAAGACATTGAACTCACAGCCCCAAGCCCTTTTATAATTGGCATTAATCCATTTATGAGGAAGCTGGGGCCCTCATGACCTAAGAACCTCCCCTTTGGCCCCACCTCCCATCACTGTTGCATTGGGGATGAAGTTTCCAACACATGAACTATGGGAGGATACATTCAAACTAACAGGAGTCATGTTCCCATTCCTGTCCTTGTTCTCCCTGATCCTAACCCTTGCCTCCTATGAGTTTCTTATTTATTCTTCCAGTATTTATGTAGATGCAGATACAAATATATTTTCTTCTGTCCTCTCTCTTATATGGAGAGTAATATACTATAAGCATTCTTCTGTATCTTTCTTCATTAACATTATTTTTAGAAATTTTTCTGAATAAGTGCATATAGAACTTCCAGATTACATAATCATTGTTTGTGTGAATGTATCATAGTTTATTTAGTCAGCATCCTCTTGGTGCATACTTGGATTGTTTCCAGTCTTTGGATATTATCAACAATGCTATAAAAATTATCTTGTATACATGTAATTTATTCTATGTGCAGGTATACCTATAAAATGATTGCTTGGAAGTGGGATTGCTAAGTTAGAGGGCAAATGTATTTGTAATTTTCATAGATATTGCTAAATTGTTCTTCCTGGGAGTTTTAACATTTTGTACTGTAACCAGCCATGTATGAATTACTTGCACAGCCTCACCAACAGACAGTGTCTTTTGTCATATTTTTGGACCTTATGAGTGAGATTGAGCTTATGATCACATTTTTAAGGGTCATTATGTTTCATCTGTAGCTAGACATGTTTTTGTCCATTTTTTTTTTTCCATTGGGATGCTAATCTTTTCCATCTCAATTTCTAGATGTTTTTTAAAAACATAAAATGGAGATTAGTACTTAGTGGTATGTTTCAAATAAATTATCTAATATTATTTGCCTTTTGACTTTGCTTATGTGTTTTTTTCTATGAAAAAAATTGTTAGTTTTCATTCTGTTGACTTTTACCTTTTCTTTTAGGCTTTAGGGTTTTAAAAGGTAAGTTAGAAAGGCCTTCACAATGCCACGGTTATAAAGCAATTCACTTACATGTTCTAGCACATTAGTGGTTTTAAGATTTATGATTAAATATTTGATACATTTGGAACTTATCTCCATGTAGTGTAAAATGTAGATCCAACAGGTTTTTTCAGATATCGACTAAGATATCTTGTAGTGCCAGTCTTCTACTTTTTAAGAGTTTTCTGGTTATTCTTCATTTTTCCCTGTAGAACTTTAGAACCAGCTTGTCTACTTCAGAATATCTATTAGTATTTAATGAGGATTATATTAAAATTATGGATTAATTAGGATAATTGATGTATCTATAATGCTGAGAGTTACTTTCCAAGAACATGGTATATCTATTTTTCAGGTCTACTTTTGTGGCTTTTGAGATTATTTCAAGGTCTTTCTCATATAAATTTTGCACATTTCTTGTTAAGTTTATTTCCAGGTATTTAATCCTCTTTGCTGCTCTTATATACAGGATTATCTCTTCTATTATGTTGGCTTATGGCTCTGGTTTGGATGTGGGATGACTGTTGGTTTCTGTGTACTAACTTTATACTCCACTTCATTTCTATTTATTTTCCAGTGAAGTCTCTTAGGTTATCCAGGTGTACAATCATATCAGTTGTAAATAGGGATGATATTGTTTTCTAATATTTATACCTCACATTTCTTTCTACTATCTAATTTTGTTAAAAATCTCAAACAAAATCAATTAAATAATTTTAACCTCTTTAAATATGAGCATGCCTGAAATTAAATTATGATTGAAAAGCTTCCAATTTGATTTTTTTTTGGTATGAATGCCATAGTGAGGCTCTGAATGACAGAGATTTTAAGTGTTATGCTGCTATGCCTTTAGACTCAGGTGCTGGGCTTGAAAGTCTACTTATGGTATTTGGGAACTTTGGGCTGGTGGGAGGATAGAGGGGATCCTCAAGACAGGATGGATGTCAGATGCACTGACTTGATGCAGAGATGACTTTGGAACTATGCCTGGGCTGTCAAGGTACAGGCAGAGTTACGGTGCTGTTGTGATCACATTTCACTCTGACTGATTCCTGATGTCTGCATTTCTCTGTTGAGTATCACTCCTCTCTCTTTTTCCTTCTTCTTTTTGCCCTTCTGCTTGCCTTCTTTCTGTTTCTCCTGCTTTTCTTCGTCCTTATTTTGTAGTTAACAAAGTTTAAGGAGATTTTCTAACATTTAGATTGGATTTAAATCTTATGCCATCTTGAAGAACATTTAAAGCCAGAGCCTATGGTGAACCGAGAAGGGAAACCCAGAAGATAGTAGGGGAAGTGATTTAAAAACTACAAATCGGAGCACTTGTCTTCAGTAGAGATACTATGGCACCCAGAATTTGACCAGTGAAGGAGGAATTTTTAAGCTGGACTTCTGTCAGGAAGTTACTCTTCCTTTGAGAAAGCTGGAACCACAACACACCACTCCTACAGTTGGCTGCCAGGAAGAATGCTGAAAGCATGGAGGTTAGAGGTCCCAGGGGGAAGCCAGTACGGGTGAAGTGGTAGGGATTAATTAATTAGTAACAGGCATTTCTGCAGAGACAGTGAAGATGTGCCATTGATAAAGATTCACTACTTCAAATGATGACTTGAAGAACATGACTTTCGTGTGACTCCAGACAGAGATTGAGAGCATCTGCAGTTATTACTGCAGGTCCACATGGAATGCAATCTCATTCCAGTGAGGACTGGTCTGGGACCAGAAGTATGTCAGCCATACAGAAGGAGATCCACAGAATCTGGACAACAGGGAAGAGAAAGATGAACAGGATGAAAGTAGAGACATTTTTTCTCATCTACACTTCCTAACGGCTTGGGAAGACTAGAAGTGAAAATAAGAAGCATAAAAATTCCATTTGTAGTTTGTTAAATCACTTTGCTTGATTCACTGATTGTTGATCAACTGTTTCATTCCATAGTGTGGATCCAGTCTTTGTTGTTACTGTTTTCAACAAAGTGCTGCTTTATTAAGTCCTCCAGAAATGGTTAGAAATAGATATTTAGAGTGGGAGAAACTAATAGGCTATATAAGGTGAGATTCCTGGGCCTTAAGTGGAGGAAAATAGGCAGTAAAGAAAACCCCCTTTACAGAATGTTGTTTTAATAAACTTATTTCTGTTTGAAGATTTCAGTGCCATATAGGCCTTCAAAGGTGTTAGCCAGAGAACAAAGGCCTGAGGGACGAGATTGTGAGGTCACAGGGAATTGTGCAACCTCTGGTTACTTAATTGTTATGATCCTGTGCTTTTTCATTTGTAAAGCAGAAATATTTGCTTACTAGGAGTTTTATAAAAGAATAAATATATGATGTAAATAAAGGATTTAGCCCCATACTTGAAGCATACTAAGTGCTCTATATGTGGTAATTAGTATTATTACATCTCCATTTATAATACACACTTGGCCTGGCCTGACCCCTTACTCAACTTCCCTTTTCTCTTCCCTTCTCTTCTCTTCTCTTCTCTTCTCTTCTCTTCTCTTCTCTTCTCTTCTCTTCTCTTCTCTTCTCTTCTCTTCTCTTCTCTTCTCTTCTCTTCTCTTCTCTTCTCTTCTCTTCTCTTCTCTTCTCTTCTCTTCTCTTCTCTTCTCTTCTCTTCTCTTCTCTTCTCTTCTCTTCTCTTCTCTTCTCTTCTCTTCTCTTCTCTTCTCTTCTCTTCTCTTCTCTTCTCTTCTCTTCTCTTCTCTTCTCTTCTCTTCTCTTCTCTTCTCTTCTCTTCTCTTCTCTTCTCTTCTCTTCTCTTCTCTTCTCTTCTCTTCTCTTCTCTTCTCTTCTCTTCTCTTCTCTTCTCTTCTCTTCTCTTCTCTTCTCTTTTCTCTCTCTCTCTCTCCTTCCTTCCTTCCTTCCTTCCTTCCTTCCTTCCTTCCTTCCTTCCTTCCTTCCTTCTCTCTTTCTTTTCTTTTCTTTCTTTCTTTCAACAGAGTGTCACTCTGTCACCCAGACTGGAGTGTAATGGCACGATTACTGATCACTGTAACCTCTGCTTTCCAAGTTCAAGTGGTTCTACTGCTTCAGTCTCCTGATTAGCTGGGTTACAAGCACCCACCACCAACCCACGTTAATTTTTGTGTTTTTAGTAGAGACAGGGTTTCGACATGTTGGCCAGGCTGATCTTGAACTCCTGACCTCATGGGATCCACCCACCTCAGGCTCCCAAAGTGCTGGGAGAACTGGCGTGAGCTACTGTGCCTGGCCCCATTTTATTTTTCTTACCTGTTTAAACTAAGACATGGAACAAAGTTAATTAAAACCTTGGATTTCTAAGATTCCTAGAGAATTTCAGAACAGAATTGCAATATCAAACCTCTGGTTTGAATTGAATAACTTCAGCTATATTGCTCCTGTTTGGGTGTTTAACATTGTAGGATATCCTTTCTGTCTAGGTTCAGATTGAAAGAAGAAATAATACCTGCTTTTCTTTTTTCTTGTATCTGTGAAACCTGTGGATTATAGTACTGCCTTTGAGGAGAATTTTAGAGTATGGCAATTTGGGAAACGTAGGAGTCCCTTTTGAAGCTCACATTATGATAAAAACCAACCCATCCTCTAAATGTCCTCTTTTTCTATACATTATGTTTTGCTGATTTCCTATCGCTTTTCCCCTTTGGGCTGTATATAGATGATAATTCTTCACCAAACTAGTAAGAATACCCTCTCCTCTACTGAGTTAATATTTGAGACTTTTAACCCTAAGTCATGGGTATCTAATCTGTAATAATTTTTTTCTCACTTATTTTATGTATCCTTCTATTTTCTTGGTTTGTTCCCTGGTTTTGTTATCAGAAATCTATGATTCTTAGTATTTTTATTGTCACAATAACTTAGAAGTCATAAAGAACATTGCCTTTGGGATGATTAACTTAGTGGGCGATTCTTCATATTGATTTAATCAGTACTGGGTAGGAAGAAACAAAAACTTTCCTAATGTTTCCACTTGTACCACATAAATTAAATTGGAGATACTGAGACAACCATGTATATGCGTTCTCTTATCTTACTGGCTTTTAGTATAATTTATAACATGTAACATCTGTTCTCTTTGCCTGAGTAAATCAAATTTACCCTCTTTTATCTTCAAGTTTATCAATAGAAGGTGGAGGAAAAGTAACAAGCAATTAAGATACTCCAAGCTCCCTGCCTCAAGGCTAATCAGACACATAATCTATCCTTTTGTAATAATACCTTGTAATTTGGTGACTACAAACCTTTTATTGTATGCCTTTAGTCATTTATAATATGACTATATCGGAGTTTCATTTATCAAAAAGGTTAAAAGAGCTAATTTACTTTAGGTAACTTCTTAACCCAAAAAGAACCTTCCCTACTTTTAAATGTTTTTAATTATGTGCTCACACAGTCTAGAAAAGTTTTAAAATTAATTTTAGACCACCTTGATGACAATAGAACCAACGATGACAAATATCTTAATAAATCGTGATTTTGATGGAAGTAATGCAATTTAAAAATAATGTTAGCTAACATTTAGTTTCTACTGTGTTTGAGATGCTGTTCTAAATGCCTTATATATTTTAACACTTAATTGTATCCTTATAACAATACATTTATGTCCCCAATTTTCACAGGAAAAGAAATGGAGGATCAGATTAAATGACTCCGTCAAAGTCTCAGTGGCATTAATTGTTGGAGCTGGAAAATGAATTCATAACCAGCTTCCTACTCCACTGTCTCTCAAGTACCCAAATCAATGTGGGCAAAATGTAGCAGATTAAAATGATTTTGACATTGAAACAAAAATGTTGCTATCCTTAAAGGTATCTGTCTGCATGGCCTCCTCATAAATTTAGCCCAAAGAAGGACTTTCTATAAAGTTGCCATTAAACATTGTCATCTGTGCAGACTAAGGTTCAAATGATTTCAGGTAAGTGGATGTGAATGAAGTAAAAACCTTCACTAGACAAAGCGGTGTGATGGCAGAAGTAATGTTTATATTCTTTGCCAATCTATTCCCAAGGTCTAGCATCGGACTTGGCATATAGTAAGTGCTTATAAATATACTCATAGAATTGAACTGAAAACCAATTTGATCTATGTGAACCTTGGTTTGTATTTTTAAAATATCACTTTCTTTTGTAAAATTAATACTTGCTCACTGTAAAGAATGTAAACAGTAAAGAAAGGAAAAGAAACAGCCTCAAATCCCACTACTGTACCTGAAACAATTGACATTGACATTAGTAACCGTCAATTCAAATATTATTTTGTGCACCTATATAGAAAGATAATCTACTTTAACAATAGGATTATATGACACAAACTTTTATTAGATACAATTTTAATTTCACCTGAATCTAAGAAAATTAAAATACATTGAAGTAAACCTAAAAGAATTGTTTCAATTTAACTTAATGTTTTTTTTTTTACCACAAGTTATTATTTTCTAAATCATCCCATGATCCCTTTTAACACAAGAGAATATGAAAAATTAAAGTTTTTGTGTGTAGTTAGATCTACCTTATTTTTATATACACATGCTTCAGTTTTATATAGTATTAATTGAAATTCCTTATATGAAATTTGAAGACATTAGCATTTTTTTGTTTTTTAATTTTTTGAGATGGAGTCTCACTCTGTCGCCAGGCCAGAGTGTAGTGGTGCAATCTCGGCTCACTGCAACCTCCACCTCCTAGGTTCAAGCAATTCTCCTTCCTCAGCCTCCTGAGTAGCTGGGATTACAGGTGCCTGGTACCATGCCCACCTAATTTTTGTATTTTTAGTAGAGGTAGGGTTTCACCATGTTGGCCAGATTGGTCTTGAACTCCTGGCCTCAGGTGATCCACCCACCTCAGCCTCCCAAAGTGCTGGGATTATAAGTGTGAGCCATCGTGACCATCTGACATTATCATTTTTATTCTTCCACTTTCTCACCTCCTTTTTATCTTGTTATATTATTATTTTTGAATTGTTATAGTTTATACTGTATTTGTTTCATTCTATTTTGATAATTCACACAGTTGTCAAAAAAGTATATATATTTAAATGGGAAGACTTTTTTTTTTTTTTTTCTGAGACAGAGTCTCACTCTGTCGCCTAGGCTGGAGTGCAGTGGCACGATCTCGGCTCACTGCAACCTCCACCTCCTGGGTTCAAATGATTCTCCTGCCTCAGCCTCCCAAGTAGCTGGGACTACAGGTGCGTGCCACCATGCGCAGCTAATTTTTGTATTTTTAGTAGAGACGGGGTTTTACCATGTTGGCCAGGCTGGTCTTGAACTCCTGACCTCAGGTGATCCACCTACCTTGGCCTCCCAAAGTGCTGGGATTGCAGGCATGAGCCACTGCGCCTGGCCTTAAATGGGAGGACTTTTACTACTAATTCTTTTATTATGTGTTCTTCATTTTGATACATCTCAATTGGATAGATTGAAAACTCATATCTTGTTTTCTAAGAAAGGTTCATGTGTATTGTATTCCCTGAGTTTCTCATGGTTTAGAATGTTTGCCTGTTGCCTTTTTATTTGAATGTCATCATGACTGGGTATAATATTCTTGGATGTATTTTCCTTTAGAATGTCGTAGACACGTTTCTACTGTCTTGTCTTTGAATATTATTGTGAGAAGACTGATCACAGCCTGATCCTCCCCACGTACTCTACCATCCTTTGTACCAGTTTGCTCCCACCCCCCTCATATGCCTGAAAAATTCTTTCCTTATTTTTGAAGTTGAGTAACTTCACCAGAATATGATGAGTGCTCTGGAACAATTTTTCCTGATCTGTGTGCTTTTTTGTTTTGCATATTTATGTTTTTCTTCAGGAAAATTTCCTATTACATTTTTGGATGCTTTTCTGATCTCTTTGATGGGTTCTCTGCTTTAGGGGCATCAAATGTCTTTCTTTTAGATTGTTTTTGTCTTTCCTTCTTTACCGTTAGCTTTCTCTGATAGCTTTGAGTTTTTAATTTGCAATCATTTGATTATCACAAGTTTATTTTTCATTGCCACTTATGTGAATCTTGGCCCTACCAATTCTATGCCTTCTTCCCTCCATTTTATTTATTAGTTCTGTACTGGCATGGTTTTGATCCTCAATTAGTTTCTTATATCTGCAGTCTCCCTTTTCATCTCCTTTAATCATCTTGCATTTGAGCTTCTGTTCTTTTTTGTTAACCAGAATTCATTTTTGCTTAGTTAAAAAAAACCAAGCAGGTAATATAGCTACATAGTTCAAAAATCAAAGAGAAACTCTATGTGAAAATACTCACTGTCATCTTCCATCCATCCAGTTTACCTCCCGCATACATAACCAGTGTTATTCATGAGTTCTGTGCCCTTTTGGAGTTTATGTACATTTGAGCAAAAATAAAAATATGGTCTTTTAAAAAGAGCTTTTGTTACATGGAGCTCATATTATTTGCTTATATCATTTAATTATTTGTGGTGATAATTTTTTTCTCTTCTTTAGATAACATTTTTGCTTGGACTGATTTCTTTGTCTTTTCTGTTCTTTCCTTTTCTCTGCCTTTTTTGCTGTAATGTTCTTGCAGATTTTCCTTGCTATTTTTTACTTTTCTCATTCTTTACTTGGACAGCTCCATCTATAGCTTTTGATTGTTCTCGCATAGTGTACATAATTTCCTTATCACTTTCCACTTTATCTGAAATCAATGTTATTTGTATTAAAAATCACAGTTGAAAATTGGACATTTGGTGCTTAACCTCTTTTTATAATTTGGGGACATGGCAGGGGATGGAAGACTCAGTTAAGGGAGTATTTTAGTTAAAATCCCTGGGCCTCTGATACTTTAGTAAGGGCCCCGAACCAGGTTTCTTCCACCTAGATAAGAAGTATATCCCATTCACATGGTGAGAACATGGGGCGAGAGTGGGGAGAGTAGTACCATAGGCTTTGGATCTGTTCTCCAATTCAACCTGCAGCTCTGGAGCCCTATCACTTCATCCAAAAGTTAACCTCTTTCTAAAAAGCTTCTTTCATTTCACTTATTTCTCTATAGCAGCCATTTCCATCATGCTCCTGCTAAAAGCGGGAAAAGATACCAGCTCAGTTAGTTACTCTCCAAATTTGTGGATCTGAATGAGCATTTCCATGATCTTTATGACTCACAATCTAGATTTTGAGAGGTGAGGAAAAAGTAAATGGAAAGCCTTGCCACATTATGTTAGTTATGTTTTGGAATTCCATTTCTTTTCTGTGTTATCAGTTTATGAAGTTTATGGTGTTAGAATGTAATATTTTCCATATTTGATTTCAACTTTTTTTTTTTGCTAATTTTTTCCTTTCTTTTTGTGATGTATTAGAGAAATGATTTCGCAGAAATCATTTTTTTTTTTTTTAAAAAGGTATTTGGCTTTTTCTTTTAAAGGAAAAACCTTAGGCAAGTTAAATTTAACAGAGTTTAATTGAACAAAGAATGATTCATGAATCAGGCAGCCCTCAGAACCAGAACAAGTCCTGTGAACTCTGGCCTGCAACATGGGAAGGCAGCATTTATGGGCAGACAATGGAAATAAAATAAACAGCTTAATTGGTTGCACCTCAGTGTTTTCACTTTATTTGAATCAGTTGGTTGCCTGCAACTGATTGAAGCTCAGCTGCTGTAGTTGACGGAGACTCAGCTCTTTGTTACCAGAGTATACCTGTACATTACTCTTAAGTTAGTCTTCCAGTTAGTTTCTGTACTAAGTTAGGTGGCAGTTTTTTATTTTTTATTTTTAAATGTAAGGACTTGAGTACAGAGGCATACTGAGGCCAAATTCAGTTTGGTTTAACAGGCTCGTATGGTTCTTTCTATTCCCTACCTGTCGCCAAATTTCAACATTATATGGGAACAGTTATTACAATATATGCAAACAATTCCTTTGTGAGGTCAGGAAATAAGGGGTGGGGTGGGGTGGGGAGTATTATTTTGTTTAAAGCTAGCCTGCTAATTTTTATCGCATTTTGTTTTTGGGAGGCTAAGATGACATTTTGAAATTTCCTTCAGTCTGAAGGTTGTCCTGGAATAGTGAAGTCCTTCAAATCATTTTATATATCAGTAGGGCCATATTACTGAATGTGGTATTTATGGCTCATCCCTCCAAACAGCTGGAGCCTAAGAGAAACTAGAACATCTGATAAAGCTCCTGCTTGGAGGATTGAGGCAAGGTCTTTAAAAAGAGAACACACAATATCACGTCGTTTAAAAGAGCCTTGTCTAACTGAGCTGCGGATAGAGGACTGACTGAATTGACAGCCTTAATTGTCCCGCAGTCACAGCCACGGTTACCATATACCCATCATTTACAAAGGAGCAGGCTGCTGCTGCTGTGGCTGCTGCGCCAAGGTTGTTGATAGAAGATGGCTAAAACACCCAATAGCCAGGGGAATGGGAATCGGAAGCGTCTGAGAAGGGGAGTGGAGAAATACCGGACTGCTCCTGGAGGCCCGCCAAGACCTCTGTACACTGCTGGTACATGCCAAGTTCTACCAACTGTGAAATTATATATTTCTACATCATAGCATCACTTTTCCCCCAAAGGGGCACCCCGTCTATTTAGGGTGTTTCTACATAACTGTGCTAGGATCTATTTATTGTTTGTTTTATAATTAAACTCTTCAGGGCATCTTAATTCCCTGGGGAAGAGGAAGTGATCAGCAGTGAATGCCGTTATCCCCTAGTTTTACCTACAGAAACCTTGTCAGCTGTGCATTTTGGATAACTCCACGAAGCTTAAAACAATAAATACATGTTTAAAACACTCCACAAACAAATCCAGCTAAACTGGGAACTGAATTCCTTGATTCAGAAACAAGTAATTTTTTTTTTGGCAGTATTTAAACATTTTTGGTTTCTTGTTCCAGGTGCAGTTTATTTTTATTTTTTTGAGACAGTGTCTTGTTCTATCACCCATTTGGAGTGCAGTGGCGTGATGAGGGATCACTGCAGCCTTAACCTCCTGGGCTCAAGCAATCCTCCCACCTCAGCCTTCCAAGTAGCTGGGACTCCAGATGTGTGTCACCATGTCTGGCTAATTTTTGTAATTTTTTTTTTTTTTTTAAGATAGGGTTTCTCCATGTTACCCAGGCTGGTTTCAAACTTCTGGGCTCAAGCAGTCTGCCTGCCTTAGCCTCCCAAAGTGCTAGGCCCAGGTGCAATTTTAAAGGAGCGATAGGTTGGAATTTCCTCTTTCTTTTTTTTTTTTTAATTTTTAATTTTGCTGATGGAGGTTCAAATGTTATTCAGTGTGTGAGGTTCTTCACATCAAGACGAATATCTTTTCCCTGTCTGATGAGTTTGAAAGCTCCTGTCACCTTCCTATCCACAGATTAAGTGTATCTTAGCAGACTTGGCTACTATTCCACTGTGATTGAGTTATGAAGCATGTACAGCTAGCAAGGTTTTTGTAGGAAAAACTAGGGAGTAACAGTATCTACTACTGACCACTTCCTCCTCCCCAGGGAATTAAGGTGGCCTGGAGAGTTTAATTATAAAAGAAACAATAAATAGATCCTAGCAGTTGTGCAGAAACATCCTAAAGAGATGTGGTGTTGCCTTTCAATTGAGGCTAGACGTTAGTCCATGTAATGAAAACCTGGATCATTGTGGATAGGGTAGAGAGTGAGGAGGGCTGGTCCACCATGAAGCTTAGAAGACAGAGGAGGATAATGACCATGTGTCTCTAGCATATCCTGAGAAGTTGCCCTGGCTTAGTTACTAAGAAGCAGGCATATTCCATCCCTACAGTGTTTATTCATCACACAGGATGAATCATCCAAATTGGGGCATCATTATAGAACGTGAAAGGGGAGTGCTGTTAATAATTAATTCAGGGTATCAATACAAATAGGACTGTTCTGGGCAAATCCTAACCCACTTCCCCTAACTCTGATGCTGTATTTACTAAACAAACTTTGAATTACAATTGGTCTTCCTAAAGAGTTTTGTCTACAGAGAGGATTTGATAATTTATTCATTCAACATGTATTTATTGAGTAAAACACAGAGTTTTGCTTTCATGGAGCTTACAGTCTAGTAGAGAGATAGTCAATTAAGCTCTTACTATACACCATGGTCAGTGTTGTGCTAAGGGAAGTATGAGGTAGCGTAGGTGGGTCACTACTTGGACTTGGAAGTTAGGAACATTTTCCTGGAGGAAGTCACTACTTACTGAGCTAAGACCTGAAGTGAAGTGTGATTAAAACATATTGGGCAAAGGAGGTAGGGAAGAGAGATTTTCTAGCCCAGGGTATACACAGGCCAGAGGCTAGAGAAAGCATTTATTCTAGCTCAGCAGTCCCCAACCTTTTTGGCACCAGGAATCAGTTTTGTGGAAGACATTTTTTCCATGGATGGGGGTGGGGATGGTTTTGGGATGATTCAAGTGCATTACATTTATTGTGTACTTTATTTCTATTATTATTACATTGTAATATATAATGAAATAATTATACAACTCGCCACGATATAAAATCAGTGGGAGCTCTGAGCTTGTTTTCCTGCAACTAGATGGTCCCATCTGGGGGTTATGAAAGACAGTAATAGATCAACAGACGTTAGATTCTCATAAGAAGCATGCAGCTTAGATCCCTCACATGTGCAGTTCACAACAGGGTTCATGCTCATATGAGAATATAATGCTACTGCTGATCTGACAGGAGGCGGAGCTCAGCCAGTAATGTGAGCAATGGGGAGTGGCTGTAAATACAGATGAAGTTTCACTGATTCGCCTACTGCTCACCTCCTGGTGTGAGGCAGGGGTGGGGGTGGGGGGAAGGGGGAGTTGGGGACCCTTGTTCTAGCTAATGAAAGATGTGTGTTAGGCTGAAACTTTGAGTGAAGAAGAGGAATAAGAGTTGTAATGGCAGAGATGGGAGAGGGCAGCTCTCAGAGCGCACAATCCATTCTGGACTCATCCACTTGACTTCATTGCCAGTCTGGACACACGCCTGCTATGAGTTTCCAAGCCAGATTCAGGATTGAGCTGGGAGAAGGGAGAAGCTTCAAATTGAATGGGAATTGGATGTTTTGATTTAGATTAGATTGGACTTTATGAAAGTAATGTGCTTAATCAAATAGTAATGATTTAAACAGTATTATCACACTTAAGACAAAAACATATTTCCCTATCTCCACCCCATTCTGCCTTTTGATTTCTACTTTTTAGAGGCAGTCATGTTTAACTCAACACTTTTTTCTCTTGCTTCTGGTATTTACTTTAAAATTCCTGTTACATCCTGATTTTTCAACTTTAAGCATTCTCTATTAACTTTGTTTTATGGTAAATGGAGGATTTAGATATCTTTCATTACTACCTTGCCTCTTCTCTTCCCAATATACACATGTACTCCTGTCCATCTTCCCAATATAATTATATTGTGATTTCTTTTTATTAAATCAGTGTTTCATGTTTATATTAGCATGCCTAGTAAACCGGCAGATTTTCAGCTGAGCAAATAATATTTCCCTGTACTACTTTTTACTCTTCCTGGTTTTAATTGTTTAGTTTTCTATGTACCTTTCACTAATTCTGCTTCCAAATTTTGTACATAATAATCAATATAGTCAATGAGAAAATCTATCAGTTGTGTTTTTTTTTTTCTGTTGCACTGTCCTTTCTGAAACCCCATCTTCCTGCCTCAGGCTGGATGGATTGCTTGTCAGGCCCGCTGCATAGTCTACATCTCCTGCCCTTTGCAGTCATTCTGGGGATGCCTTTTGCCTCTATCCTGTGTTAAGCTCCCTAGTCAAGTTTCTTTCCTGATTTAGACTGAACTTTTTCTGCCCCTCCAAAAAGCTGAGATATCATCCAGGAGATTGACCCAACAAAGCAAATCTGAAAATAATGGTGGGAGAAAATCACTTTCTCTCTGGGGAAGAGGAAGTGGCTTTCACTCTATTAAGTCTAGTTTATTCAATAAACCAGTTACATAATTGAGGGAATATCATGATCAGATTGTGTTTTAGCAACATTCATTCAACATCATGTGTTTATTGATATAATGGGGGAACAAGACGGGCATGGGGCCTACCCTCTTAAATCTAAACTCTATAAAGTATACAGTCAAGATAGCAATTAGAATATAGTGTGAAAGGCGAGTACAAGGGTAAGGTGCTATGGCCATGTGTGAGAGGGGCACTTAACTCAGAAGTAGAATGAAGAATGGACTGAGGGAGCAAACAAAAGGTCACATATTGCGTGATTCCAAGTATATGAAATATCCCGTGTAGGTAATTTCATAGAGACAGAAAGAAAATTAGTTGGTTGTCAGGATCTGGGGATAATGAAGAGTAACTGCTTAATGAGTACAGGATTTCTTTAGAAGTGATGAAAATGTTCTGGAACTAGATAATTGTGATACTTGCAGAGCATTGTGAGTGTACTAAAAGCCACTGAATTGTATACTTTAAAATGGATAATTTTATGTCATGTAAATTTCACCTCAATAGAAAAAATAAAATAGAAGAGTGAGCAGTTAGAAGACTACTACCGTGATAGTCCTGATGTGAGATACATTTTTAAAGTATTTACTTTAAAAGTATTATATTTATGTAGGTTTTGAATAGGCATGCACATGGCACAAGCTTCAAAAAAGAACAAAAGGTTTAAAGTAAAATGTAAGTGTCCTTCCCTTCCTATCTGCCAGTCATCTAGTTCCCTTCCCTTGGAGGTAAACACAGTTATCAGATTCTTATGTATTTTGAGTCTATGCATAATGTGTATGTATTTGTGTGTTTGTATATAAATGTAAATATATATCTTGTGTATATATTCATATATGTGTATATTCGAATATATATTATCATTTTAAAATCAAGTTGTAGTTTATGGGGTTTAGGACATGCTACCTTGTAATATGGCACCCTGGCATTTGAGAAAACAGCGGAAGCAGGAAGGTCACTCTCACCTTTCCCCCACCTTTCTACCCTGAAGCAGGTCATCACATCTAGGAAGGTCACTCTCTGACCATCTCCTACCTTTCTGCGCTGAAGCAGTTCATTTGAGAGGTGCTTTTCCTATACCTGGAGAAAAGTAACATCCTTATCTGGGAAAAGTAACACAGAGACACAAAGAAGAATCTGAACAAACAGGCCTTGCTAAGTTCTCCCCAGTTTATTGCCATTAGAGCATACCTTTTGTCCTCCAATCATACTTCTCCAGAACTGTCCACTCTTCATCAAACCTAAGCATAAAAATACACAAGCTTACCTGTTTCTTTGGGTCTTCCTTTCCTTATGAAGGCTCCCATATCACGAAAATCTTAAATAAATTTGTATGTTTTCCTCTTGTTAATCTGTCTTTTGTTATAGGGGCCTCAGCCATAAACCTAACAATGAGTGAAGAAAGGAGATCATTCTTTCCCTCTGCAGCATACTACAAACACATTTTGTATCTTGCTATCTTCACTTATATTTTGGAGGTCATTTCATATCAATACATAGAATGTTGCCTAGTTCTTAATAGCTTCATAGATTCCATTATTGGACTATAATTTATTAATCTATTCCTTATTAATGGATATTTACGTATTTAGACTTTCAGTTTTTTGCTGTTACCAACAATGCTATAGTGAATATTCTATATATGTATATGTTACTTTGCACAAATGTGAGCATGTGATAAGGCCCTGAACCAAAGCAGTGGCAAACGGAAGGGAGAGGAGGTGATGAGAGAGCATGAGGGAGACACAAGCATGCAAGGAGACAGAATTTATCAAATGTGGCAACTGATCGCATATCATAGATGGAGAAGGAGAAGTTTGTATTGCTGTGCATTTCCAGTCCCTAGCAGAGGGCAGGTGCGTAACACATATTTTCAAAATGCAACCACAAGAATAGCTTAAACGTTTCTAGTATAAATTATGGGTTGTGGTAAATGAACCAGTCTCATACCCACACTTGTTTTGATTTCCATGACCTCTCTCCCTTGGCATTCCTGGAGGGCTTTGGCTTGACAGTTTACTGACAAGCCGTCAATGATTTTTATTGAACGATGCATTGTATGACTCTTGCTTCTTTGTGTTGTAGATTATGGGCAGTGCAGCAGTTAATAAATAATTGCAAATCTGATTGTGGCATGTCAGCGTTCTTGAATAGAGTGAGTATTTTATGAATCAGAACAAACATTATATTTAGGCTTCCATTTAATCTTGAGGTTAATGATATTTAACAAAATTGAAAATTATACTACATAGTGCTTTTAATCAGTGTTAAGAAAAAATTTGCTGCTTTCTCCATCTCTTTATACCATGGAATATTTAGTATCTTATCTCCCTTTAGGAACCTAAAATTGTTTCTTCTCAGAATTTCCTTAAAATATCTTTTATTCCCTAATTGAACTATGATTTAAAGGCATGGTAAGATTATAATTAAGCTAGTTTTGACACCTACACAACACATACTCAGAATCTCAGTAGATTCTTAATTTATGATGTGATTATTCAACATTAGTGATTGATATAATCAAATTACCATACTAACTATGACATTTGTGTTTAGGAAAATTTGCAACTGCAAACTTAAAAATTGTGGAGAGCCTTATTTCATGCTTATATTTGATTCTTTACACTCCCATAATCAGAAACAAATCTTATAGTGGTTAGTGTAAACTTGCCTATATGCACCTAAATGTCTGCTGTCTGTCTCTCTATTTTTTCTATATTCTATCATTCAGTTGCTTTTGGCAGCAAAGTGTACAATTTCTACTTGTGTGGTTTTTATTAACCTCTCTTAGGCCTTTTGAAATTATTTGATTTAGACATGGTGAGCCAGATTTAATTTTATGAAAAATTGTCTTCCAGCAGCCTAGCAACTCTTTGGCTACTATGTAAGTAGAAATATAAGTGTTAGAGTTTTTATAGGTAAACCTTATGGTTAAGGAGATTTCCTGTTATAAGAAATCTGAAGTAAAACTTTGAATAAAGAAATAAAATTGTCTTGCCTCCTGCCATATTGATTAGCAAATTATGTATTTGAGTTGCCCAGAAACCTTTATTAATAGCTTGAAGTCATCAAAACAGTTCCTCAAGAAGCATTACTAAAAATCCCCTGTAAACTGACTCAGGCTCCTTCACCTTTCCTTTCTCCTTTCGTTTAACAGATACTGTTAAGGCATTCTCACATAGAGTGTATAAATTTCTAGTCCTACCAGCGGCTTACAAGAAGCTGTTTCTTTACTGTCCCACCAACACAGTGTGCTATTTCAATTGCTTTTTGTGAACCTTACTTAGCTTGATTATATCTTTTTTAAAGTTTAGAGACCAGATCTTCATCATTATCCTAGTCATAGACCAATTGCCGTGGAGTCAGCTTTAGTGTACGTAATGAGGTAGGAGAAGAAAGATAAGAAAGTTTTTAAATATATTTTATATAATAGATACAAATATATTTTATTAGAAAATATTTCAAGCATACAAAAATTTTAAAGAGTATTAGAACAAACATTCTTGTACACCACCACCCACTGTGCTGTACTTTATCCTTTTTACAACATTTCTTTTACATCCTGTTTTAGAAGTGGAATACTACATACAGAGTTGAAGCTACTTGTATACTCTCCCTAATATCATTTACCTCCCTCTTTCCCCAGAAATAACCTTTTCAAGCATACTTTTACTTCTACAGTAAACATTATTGTTTTGCATGTTTCGGTGACACTGTGTGAGTTCTTCTTTGACGTTTTTCCTCAACATCACCCATTTGAAATTTCTCCATGTTGATATATGTTATTTATTTTACTGTCTTATAATTCCATATAAATGTCATAATTAATTTATTCTCTCATGGATGTACATTTGAGTTGCCAGCTTTCTACTAATGCACACGGTACTGCAATGAATGTCACCTAATAATGTGATGTGTCTCTGTCTCTCTTTTAACGTGAATAAGGATGTATGTAATTCCAAGAGCTACTGCATCCATCTAGGAGGGGAAATTATTGGGTTATAGGGAAACAAGTTCTGAGAAGGTAGTGTGGTGTAGGGTAACAGTTCATTGTTCTTGGAACAAAAAGTTTCTTACTATTTCTGAGTGTGAATTATACAGGTATGAAGACCATATCATGAATTTGGAGAGGTGGATGGGATGAAGGGCCCAATATGGTGGAAGCTTTGAGTGATCTTAAGTGAGGAGTTATTTGATCAAATTTTCATTTTAAAGACATTGTTCTGGTGGGTTATGTGGAGGGTGAACTAAAATTGGAATGAGGAGTGTTTCAATTAGTACCCTTTGCATTATAAGTAATAGAAAATCAAACTCAAGTTGGATTAAATAAGAAGGGAATTTATTGACACACAGGAGTGGAATGCCTAGAGGTAGAAAGGTAGGTTTGACCAAGTAGCTCAATGATGTCACCAAAAACACATTTCCCCCCTCAACTTTGTATTTCATGCATTATCTCTACCATTTCCTGGTTGCGAGATGACTGCCAACAGCTC
Source organism: Theropithecus gelada (assembly GCF_003255815.1). NCBI lineage: Eukaryota > Metazoa > Chordata > Mammalia > Primates > Cercopithecidae > Theropithecus > Theropithecus gelada. Next base: position 47,175,394 of record NC_037689.1, read on the forward strand.
CTGGGACTATAAACTTCATTGACCATATCCAAAGTGGGAGGAGAGAGGGAGAGAGAAAGAGAGAGAGATAGAGAGAGAGAGAGAGAGAGAGAGAGAGAGAGAGAGAGAGAGAGAAAGAAAGAAAAACATACAGAGCACATCTCATGCTCCCAACCGAATTTCTGATTGTACATGTTCACTACTGAACCAATCAGTGTCCCAAGGGGGATGGAATTATTTGAATGGTTTATTTCATCAAGGACTTCCACTGAGGCTAGGGGATGGTGTTTATTTAACTCAGCAAGGCTGCTACATCAATGAGGGAGATATGGTTCCCTTTAGGACAGCCTCCCCACTGGCTGTTAGGAAGATGTAATAGATAAATTCAGGCTGGCTAGAAACTCAACAGATATCCTCTATGGCAGAGAAGTGAGCAAGCTTGGAGTGAAAGACATATATAAAGAGGTGATAAAATAGCAAAGTGATAAGGAACTTTGTTCATGGAAGTAGGGAGAGGCAGAAGGAATTGGACTTGAGAAATATGTAGGAAGCAGAACTTAGTGATTCATGATTACGGGGAGATAAAGGTAATGTATTAGTCAGGCTAGGCCAAACAGACATAACAATGAGATCTCAAAATTGAATAGCTCAAACCTTCAAAGTTTATTCCTCTCTTAGGTTTGGTGTGTGTTTTAGAGTGCTGCTGATGGCGGTGGTGGATAGATTTGATTAATCTTTTAGGGATCCCAGGTGATCTCACCTAGACCACCTTCAACATATAGCTTCCACGATTGCTTTGATTATTGCCATTCTCATCCTTAGGAAGGGGAAAGTGTGAGAACCTTGTCATAAGACAACTGCTAAACCACAAATGAGACTTGGATATATGGTGTATATCAGCATAGATTTTGGTGGACAGCTGGCAGTCTTTGCTATAGGTAGACTGGTGGATGGTGACTCCCATGTTTCTGGTTTGAGAAATTGATGATTGATGGTTCAGCAAATGTGTTAGAGAATACAGAAGGAGGATTTGAAGTGAGAGGAGAAGGGGAGATGAAGAGTTTAGATTGGGGTATCTTGAGTTTGATGTGTGTGCAAGGCATACAGGTGGAAATATATAATTTTCAGATGGCTATAAAAGCCTGGTCTTCATGAAGGGAGGTCAGGAATAGATAAAGAGATTTGAGAGTCATTCATTATTAAGTGGTTGATTCTCAGGGTAATTTTTGCTTAAAAGTATTACGTGGCATTCACCTTGAAGCCCATCTTCCTCTTTTCTGCTGCCCACTCCTTCAATCATGTGAAATTTTTAGGTAGTTTATCCCCAACCAGTTTGACAGCTTAGTACTTGGAAAAGCAAAATTTATTCTTCAAATGTGGAGATGTCTTCCTCTCACAGACTGTTTATAAAAATGTCAAAATAATATCAGTGCTGCATGATGGCTAGGGGATCCCATTGTTAGCATGACTCCAACTAGATAAGTGCTTTATAATCACTGCTTTTGATTGCCTGTCTTTAATTCAGCTCTCTATGCTTGACAAAACAATTAAGATTTTAAACAAATTATCTACGAGTTGTCCCTTATTCAAATGCTTATTTATCCTAGTTGTGTATGATTTTTCCTTAGAGAAACCTTGTTCCTATTCTTCTAGTAAGTTGTGAGTGATAGCATTTCCTATAATTCTGAATTTGTAAGTGGGTCTAAGAATTTTCTATGTAGGGGATGGTACTCACAGTCCTCAGGGTTATCTCTACTATACCCATTATGGAAGGGATTGTGTTCCTAGAAAACTCCCTCAGAGAGAGGAAAGACTGTTGCAATTTTTTGGCCTTGGCAAATATATGTTTTGGAGTTAAAGAACTACAATGTGGCCGGGCGCGGTGGCTCACACCTGTAATCACAGCACTGGGAGGCCCAGGTGGGTGGATCACCTGAGGTCAGGAGTTCAAGACCAGCCTGACCAACATGGTGAAACCCCGTCTCTACTAAAAATACAAAAATTAGCTGTGCATGGTGGTGGGCATCTGTAATCCCAACTACTTGGGAGGTTGAGGCAGGAGAATCACTTGACCCTGGGAGGCAGAGGTTGCAGTGAGTGTGAGCCGAGATTGTGCCATTGCACTCCAGCCTGGGAGACAAGAACGAAACTCTGTCTCAAAACAAAACAAAACAAAACAAAAAACCCACAATGTGTTTTCCAGACGTTTTCACCTATTCTATTCCGTGCGTTTTTATTGTTACAAGGGATCTAAGAAGTCATCCCTGTGGTCCTATTAGAACCAGTCAGGGAACCCTGTAGATTCGGCTTGGACACTTTCAGTACTGAACAGCTTAATACTTTTTAGGAAGATTGTTTCCTTGATGAACAGCTTTAAAGTTATTTTTTAGGTTGAGTTCATATCTGCCTACTTCTAATTTTACTCATTAGCTCTAGAATAGCAGATGTCAGCCCTTTCGTATAATGGTCTTTTAGCCTTAGAGAGGTCACTATCTGACACATATATGGGATTATAGATAATATATTTAACTGGCTATATATATAACTACACCTTTGGATCATTTAAGAAAACACTGAAATGCAAATGAGGGAGTGAATAACTTGGTAACATTCACCCCTTTCTGGTTTATATAAAAGTAAATCACTTGCAAATGTCCAAACTTCAATAATTAAAAATAACAAATTATTTGCTACTCATCTCCAGAGTAAAACACAAGAGTTCATCAAATATTTAAATACAGCTCAAATAGTCCATCCTTAGTCTTCTCACCTTGGGCTATTTATGCCCTTTTATGCCATCCCATTGTTACTGTTATTTTTTGTTTTTTATTTTATCTGTTGAGTGTAAGATTTTTATTTATTTATTTATTCTCTTTCCAACTCTTATTTTAGATTTGAGGGTACATATGCAGGTTTGTTACTTGGGTAAATTGCATGTCACAGGGGTTTCGTGTATGGATTGTTTGTTACCCAGGTGATAAGCACAGTACCTGACGGGTAGTTTTTCCATCCTCACCTTCCTCCCACCCTCCGTTCTCAAATAGGCCCCAATGTCTATTGTTCCCTTCTTTGTGTCCATGTGTACTCAATGTTTAGCTCCCATTTATAAATGAGAACATGCAGTATTTAGTTTTCTGTTCCTGCATCAATTTGCTTAGGATAATGGCCTCTCGCTCCATCCATGTTGCTGTAAAGGACATGATTGCTTTTTTTTTTATGGCTGTATAGCATTTCATGGTGTATATGTATCACATTTTCTTTATCCAATCCACCATGGGCAGCTAGGTTGTTTCCATGTCTTTGCTATTGCAAATAGTGCTGTGATGAACATGCATGTGCATGTATCTTTATGGGAGAATGATTTATATTCCTTTGGGTATATGCCCAATAATGGAATTACTGGGTTGAATGGTAATTCTGTTTTAAGTTCTTTGAGAAAGCTCTAAACTGTTTTCCACAGTGGCTGAACTAATTTGCATTCATGCCAGCAGTGTGTAAGTAGTCCCTTTTCTCTACAACCTTGTCAGCATCTGTTATTTTGTGACTTTTAATAATAAGCATTCTGATTGGTATGAGATGGTATCTCATTGTGGTTTTGATTTGCATTTCTCTAAGGATTAGTGATGTTGGACATTTTTTCATATGCTAGTTGGCCATGTGTATGTCTTCTTTTGAGGAGTGTCTCTTCATGTGCTTTGCTGATTTTTAATGTTTTTTTAATGCTATATAAAATGATTTATTCACTTCATTTTAAAAGATTTTCTAAAGCCTTCAATATTTGTTTATTTTTTAACTTTTAGGTTCACAGGTACATGTGCAGGTTTGTTACATAGGTAAATTGTGTGTCATGGGGGTTTGGTGTACAGATTATTTCATCACCCAGGTAATAAGTATAGTACCTGATAGATAGTTTTTTGATTCTCACCCTCCTCCCACTCTCCACCCTCGAGCAGGTCCCAGTGTCTGTTCGTCCCTTCTTTGTGTGCATGTGTGCTCAATGTTTATCTCCACTTTTAAGTGAGAACATGTGGTATTTAGTTTTCCGTTCCAGTGTTAGTTCGCTTAGGATAATGGCCTCCAGCTCCATCTGTGTAGGAACACAGACATGATCTTGCAAAGGACATGATCTTGTTTTTTTTTTATGGCTGTGTTGTATTCCATGGTGTATATATGCCACATTTTCTTTATCCAGTCTACCATTGATGGGCATTTAGATTGATTTCATGTCTTTGTTATTGTGAATAGTGCTTTGGTGAACATACATGTACCTGTGTCTTTATGGTAGAATGTTTCATATTCCTTTGGGTATATACCCAATACTCAGATTGCTGGGTCAGATAGTACTTCTGTCTTCAGTTCTTTGAGAAATTGCCACACTGCTTTCCACAATGGCTGAACTAATTTACATTCCCACCAGCAGTGAATAAGTATTCCCTTTTCTCTGCTACCTTGCCAGCATCTGTTATTTTTTGAGTTTTTGATAACAGCCATTTTGACTGGTGTGAGATGGTATCTCATTGTGGTTTCGATTTTCATTTCTCTAAGGATTAGTGATGTTGGGCATTTTTTCATATGCTTCTTGGCCGTGTGTATGTCTTCTTTTTAAAAGTATCTGTTCATGTCCTTTGCCTGATTGTTAATGGGGTTGTTCGTTTTTTGTTAGTTGATTTAAGTTCCTTATAGATTCTGGATATTAGATCTTTGTCAGATGAATAGTTTGCAAATATTTTCTCCCATTCTTTAGGTTGTCTCTTTACTCTGTTGATAGTTCTTTTTGCTGTGCAGAAGCTCTTTAGTCTAATTAGGTGCCACTTGTAAATTTTTGTTTCTGTTGCAATTGCTTTTGGTGTGTTTGTCAAGAAATCTTTACCAGGGCCTATGTCCAGGATGGTATTTCCTAGGTTTTCTTCTGGAATTTTTATAGTTTTAGGTCTTACATTTAAGTCTTCAATCCATCTTGAGTTAATTTTTATATATGGTGAAACGTAGAGTCCCAGTTTCAGTCTTCTGCATATGGCTAGTCAGTTATCCCAGCACCATTTAATGAATAGGGAGTCTTTTTCTATTGCTTGTTATTGCTGGCTTTGTTGAAGATTAGATGACAGTAGGTGTACAGCTTTATTTTTAGGTTCTCTCACCTGTTCCATTGGTCTATGTGTCTGTTTTTGTACCAGTATCATGCTGTTTTGGTTACTGTAACCTTGAAGTACAGTTTGAATTTGGGTAGTATGATGCTTCTGGCTTAGTTCTTTTTACTTAGGATAGCTTTGGCTATTTGGGCTCTTTTGTGTTTCCATATGAATTTTAGAATAGTTTTAATTCTGTGAGAAATGTCATTGGTAATTTGATAGGAATAGCATCCAATCTAGACATTGCTTTGGGTAGTATGGCCATTTTAACAATGCTAATTCTATCTGAGCATGGAATGTTTTCCCACTTGTTTGTGTTGTCTCTGATTTCTTTCAGCAGTGTTTTATAATTCTCATTGTAGAGCTCTTTCACTTCCCTGGTATTTTATTCTTTTTGTGGCTATTGTGAATGGGTTTGCATTCTTGATTTGGCTGTCAGCTTGGACCTTACTGGTGTATGGAAATGCTAGTGATTTTTGTACATTGATTTTGTATTTTGAGACTTTGCTGAAGTTGTTTATCAGATCGAGGAGTCTTTGGGCAGAGACTATGGGTCTTCTAGGTATACAATCATCATATTGTCAGTGAGGAGAGGTAGTTTGACTTTTTTTGTTTTTCGTTTTTTTAAAATTTGGATGCCTTTTCTTTCTTTCTCTTGCCTGACTACTCTGGCCAGGATTTCCAGTACTATGTTGAATAGAAGTGGTGAGAGTGGGCATCCTTGTCTTGTTCTAGTTCTTAAGGGGAATGCTTCTAGTTATTACCCATTCAGTATAATGTTGGCTCTGGGTGTGTCATAAATGACTCTTAATATTTTGATGTATGTTCCTTCAATGCCTAGTTTGTTGAGGGTTTTTAACATAAAGCGAAGTTGAATTTTATCAAAAGCCTTTTCTGCATCTATTGAGATGATCATGTGTTTTTTGTTTTTAGTTTTATTTATGTGATGAATCACATTTATTGATTTGTGTATGTTGAACCAACCTTACATCCCAGGAATAAAACCTGCTCGATTGTGGTGGATTAGCTTTTCTATGTGCTGCTGGATTCAGTTTGCTAGTATGTTGTTGAGAAATTTTGCATCTATGTTCATGAGGGATATTGGCCTGAAGTTTTCTTTTTTTGTTATGCCTCTTCCAGGTTTTGGTGCATCATGAGAATGATGCTGGTCTCATAGAATGAGTTAGAGAGGAATCCCTCTTCCTCAATATTTTTGGAATCGTTTCAGTAGGATTGGTATGAGTTATTTATATGTCTTGTAGAATTTGGGTGTGACTCTGTCTGGTCCAGTGCTCTTTCTAGTTGGTAGTGTTTTTTTTTTTTTTAATTATTACTTATTCAATTTTGGAACTCATTTTTGGTCTTTTCAGGATTTCAGTTTCTTCCTAGTTCAATCTTGGAAGGTTTTATGTTTCCAGGAATTTAGCCATTTCTACTAGGTTTTCTAGTTTGTGTGCATGTAATAGTCTCTGAGGCCTTTCTAAAACAATTTCTACGGGGTCAGTGGTAATATTCCCTTTGTCATTTCTGATTGTGTTTATTTGGATCTTCTTTTTTTCTTTATTAGTCTAGCTAGCAGCTGATCAACCTTATTTATTATTTCAAATAACCAATTTTTGGATTTATTGATCTTTTGTATGGTTTTTCTCATCTCCATTTCATTCGGTTCATCTCTGATTTTGGTTATTTTATTTATTTTGCTGGCTTTGATGTTGGTTTGCTCTTGTTTTTCTAGTTCCTCTAGGTGTCATGTTAGGTTGTTAATTTGAGAACTTTTTTAACTTTTTGATGTGGGCCTTTAGCACCACAAACTTTCCTCTTAACACTGCTGTAGCTATGTCCCATAGATTCTTAAATGTTTTATCTTTGTTTTCATTAGTTTCAAATAATTTGATTTCTGCCTTAATTTTATTGTTCACCCAAATGTCATTCAGAAGCAAGTTGTTTAATTTTCATGTAATTATATGGTTTTGAGAGATATTGGTATTGATTTCTATTTTCATTGTGCTGTGGTCTGTGACTGTGGTTGATATGCTTTTGTTGTTTTTGAATTTGTTGAGAATTGATTTATGGTCGAACATATGGTTGATTTTAGAGTATGTGCCATGTGCAGATGAGAAGAATGTATATTCTGTTGGTTTTGGGTGGAATGTTCTGTAGATATCTGTTAGGTCCATTTGGTCAAGTGTTGAGTTTAGGCCCTGAATAGTTTTCTACTCCAATAATCTGTCTAATACTGTCAGTGGGGTGTTGCGGTCCTCTGTTATTATTGTGTGCTTATCTAAGTCTCTTCGTGAATCTCTAAGAACTTGATTTATCAATCTGATGTTCCAGTGTTCTATCCAGCTTTTATAAACTATAATTTCTGGACCCTCACTGTTCTGTTTGCTCTGCTTTGTACAAATGGTTATTTGTTAATGTTCTCCTTAAATTGTCACATGACTAGAATTGAACGTGACATTCTAAATATGGTCTGTACAATGCATGGCTCATTGCTTACTGGGAATGGTATATTCTTTTTTTGGTTGCATCTGAATATATATGTTTTTAAAAATTATACTTTAAGTTCTGGGATACGTGTGCAGAAAGTGTAGTTTTGTTACATAGGTATACACGTGTCATGGTGGTTTGCTGCACCCATCAACCCATCACCTACATTAGGTATTTCTCCTAATGCTATCCCTTCCCTATCCCTCCACCCCCTGACAGGCCCCTGTGTGTGATGTTCCCCTCCCTGTTTCCATGTGTTCTCATATTCTAAAGCACGTGAAGATTGAGGAATAAGATGTTGGAAATGAGATTATTTTCTCCCAGGTTTTAAGTACAGGGTGCAAATAATTCAAAGTGCGTGTGTATGTGTATTCGGACCCAAAAGTTTGCTATTAGTGAGGACCTGTTATAAATCTTTGCAATCTGTATGTTTACCAACTAGTGCCAAAAGCTTTGAATTATCAAGTCCATAATAAGGAATCATAGAATTCATGATTATTGCTCTGTTTCTCTTCTATTTTCAAAAACTAAATTTGTTAGTTTCAATTAGATCCTATATATTAGTTATGGGTATCAGTCATTCAGTATTTCCAGATTTAAACGGTTGAATATATTATTTGAGATAGTGTTCCAGTTGTGAAATGTCTTCTTATCTTTCCATACTTCTCTGTGGATTGAAAGTCACTTCAAATACTACTGCCACTTACCCTGCTCTTTCACCTGGAAGTGATTTCTTCCTTATTTGAGTTCTTCTAGTTCTTTGTTGACTGGCTATCCTACCCATCATTATATTATGGATATTTGTGTCTGTGTTTAATCTCCTGTAAGAGAATACAGATTCTTAAGAGAATCTAACGTGTTTTATTCATTCTTAAATGCCTCAGATAGCCTACCCAGTGCCTTGAATCTAATTTGTGCTCATTAGTCACTGAATATAAATGCAAGAAGGCTAAATATTTAAAAATGCCTTCATAGACAGTAGTGGATTTAATAAGTTAACACATGTAATAGAAACCAAAAATATATTTGATAACGAAGTACAAAAGCACCCAATGAATGAATTAACTAATTATAATTCTCTGGTGTGGACTGATTTGTTGGGATTGTTTATATTTATGTATTAGATACAATACATGTTTTGTGATAGAAAAGCAGAATTATATAGAAAGAATATTACCAGCATCATCCAGTATATTGTCTACAGGTTTCAGTCCCTTCAGACTTGCTGATGCTTATTTGGATGTTCTAAATAGTGGATTTGAAAATTAACTTTTGCAAACCGATTTGTTCCTGGGGAATAGGAACAAATATTCTGGAGAGTCGCTCTTATTTTATATATTAATATCATCTTCTCATCTTGAAGAAGCTAGTATAATTGTTGGGCAAGAGGAAATACCTTTCTTAATCTTACTGATCTTAGTGATTTACTATGTGGTAAGCCACTTTGCATTATCTCATTTAATCTTTACAAATTTTTAAAACAATCAGTGAGGTAGACTTTATAATTATCCTTATTTTGTGAATGAGAAAATAGAGGCAGAGAGATTAAGTAAATAGTTCATAGTAAGCAATGCAACCAATCCTGGATCCAGTACCCAAGATCTTTTTTTTTTTCTTTCCAATTTTTTTTTTTTTTTTGGTTCAAGGAGTACACCTGCAGGTTTGTTACATGGGTAAATTGCAGGCCATGGGGGTTTGGTGTACAGATTGTTTTGTTACCCAGGTGATCAGCATAATACCCAATAGGTAGTTTTCCAATCTGTACCCTCTACCCTCAAACAGGCCCTAGTGTCTTCTGTTCCCTTCTTTGTGTCCATGTGTACTCAATGTTTAGCTCCCACTTGTAAGTGAGAACATGTGGTATTTGGTTTTCTGTTTTTGTGTTAATTTGCCTAGAATTATGAACTCCAACTCCATCCATGTTGCTGCAGAGGACATGATCTCATGCTTTTTATGACTGCATAATATTCCATGCTGTATCTGTACCACATTTTCTTTATTCAGTCCACTATTGATGGCCTTTTAGGTTAATTCCATGTTTTTGCTATCGTGAATAGTGCTGCGCTGAATGTGCACATGCATCTTTATGGTAGAATGATTTATATTCTTTGCAGAATCCAAACTCCTGAACACAATGTTCTCCTTTGTGTTCTTTATTATCAAACAAATCTATAAATGTTATTCAAGCTCTTAATATATGCAAAGTGATTTTTAGGCATTGTTGTCAAAATAAAACTATATAAAGCAAGAGATATAGGATGAGATATCTATTCTTTTTTTTTTTTTTATGTAGAGATGGGATCTTATTATGTTGCGCAGGCTGGTCTCAAACTCCTGGCATCAAATGATTCTCCCACCTTGGCTTCCCAAAGCTTTGGGATTACAGGCATGAGCCACCATGCCCAGCCAAGATATCTGTTCTTCTAGAACTTAAAATTTTCTGTAAAGACTACATGTCTGTCTGATGGAATCTAGTACTAATATTATGCACATTAAGTGCCAACTGAATGACACTGGTATAGTGTTCTAAAGGAATTTATAGGAAAGCTTTGGGGTAGTCCAATAAGAGTTTTATGGAGAAGATGAAACTTCAGATTATTATTATTATTATTATTTTACTTTTCATCATCTCATTCATTAAGAATGGAAAATGGAACGTGAACATAAATAATTATATTTAAGGAAATGCATTGAACAAGGACTGAAAGGTGATATGCCAAACTATTTAATATCTACTTCTGGGAAGGGGGGGGCAGGTAGGAGGGAGAAGAGAAACATTTATGTTAAATATCCTACTGTCACATTTAAATCAATTTCAGTTTTTTCTGTGTGTTTTAATGCTCTGCACAGCCTATATATCTCTGTTAATTAGCCTTTTTAGCTTGCAAGGAATAGAACTATGTTCAGGCTACCTCATTTAATGAGGGTTTATTACAAAGATACATGAAGAAGAAAGAAAGAAAGAAAGTAAGGGTTTGTCCATAAATCTAACAATCTAGTACAAGCTCTATATGTCTACAGCTTCAGGATTCAGCTACCCTCTTTCTTTCCCTCCCTGTCCCCACTCCTTCCTTCCCTCCCTCCATCCCTCCCTCCGTCCCTCCCTCTCTCCCTTCCTTCCTCTTTCTCCTTTCTCTCTCAAAATTGTCACATCAATAATTTAAATACATTATAAATATAGTCTTCCTGTAAATGATTTAGATTATTCTTAAATGGAAACTAGAACTTATATCAGCAGAGAGATGGAGGAGGGCATTTCAGACTGGCCCTGAGGCAAAGGAAGAACATACCATGAGCCATAATTAAGCTGGGAGAAGATCAAGACATGGCCAGGGGATCTTACTGCACGTTGTCAAAATGATTTTTTCAGGCTTTCATCTTAAAAACCAGAAATGCATTTATGAATGTAAATTATGTTCATCAGAACAATTGCACAATAATCAATTTTTACAACTGGAGATAACAAAAGCAAATTTTTATTTATATTTATTTATTTATTTATTTATTTATTTTTTGAGACAGATTCTCACTCTGTTGCCCAGGCTGGAGTGCAGTGGCATGGTCTGGCCTCACAGCAAGCTCCGCCTCCTGGGTTCACGCCATTCTCCTGTCTCAGCCTCCCAAGTAGCTGGGACTACAGGCGCCCGTCACCACGCCTGGCTAATTTTTTGTATTTTTAGTAGAGACGGGGTTTCACCATGTTAGCCATGGTGGTCTTGATCTCCTGACCTCATGACCCTCATGTTCTTTATCCATTTTGTAATTGGGTTATTTGTTTTCTTGCTATTGAATTGTTTGAGTTCCTTGTATATTTTGGATAATAATCTTTTATCAAATATATGGTTTGCACATATTTTCTCCCATTCTATATATTGTCTATTTACTCAGTTGATTGTTTCCCTTGCTGCACAGAAGCTTTTTAGTTTGATATAATACCATTTGTCTATTTTTTGTTTTGTTACCTGTGCTTTTGGGGTCATATCCAAAAAATTATTGTCCAGAGTAAGGTCATGGAGCTTTCCCCCTATGTTTCCTTCTAGCAGTTTTATAGTTTCAGGTTTTATGTTTAAGTCTTGAATCTGTTTTGAGTTGATTTTTGTATATAGTGTGAGGTAAGTTCATTCTTCTGCCTCTGGATATCCAGTTATCCTAACAACATTTATTGAAGAGACTGTCCTTTCCCCTTGTGTTTTCTTGGAACCTTTGTAAAAAATCACTTGACCATAAATATGCCTCAGTACAATCTTAATTACAAATGTTTACTCTCATAAGTACTATCATTATTAATATATTATTCCTGTATGGCTCAGACATAAGGGTTTTCAAAGAGGTCTGAAGATTATAAAAACAAGTGCAGTACTCAATCTTTTTTTCCTTCACAAAAAATTGCTAAAGGTCTGATATTTCTTCTAAGTCATTGGTTCTCAACTGTGGGTGATTTTGTCACCCAAGTGACGTTAGGCAATATCTGAAGATGTTTTTGGTTGTCACATTGGGGAAGTGCTGTTAGTATCTAGTGAGTAGAGGCCAGGGATGCTGCTAACCACCCTAAAATGCACAGGACAGCCACCCATGACAAAGTATTTTTTTTCTTCAACTTTTGTTTTAAGTTCTGGGGTACATATGCAGGATATGCAAGTTTGTTACATAGGTAAACATGTGCCATGGTGGTTTGCTGCACAGATCATCCCATCACCTAGGTATTAAGCCCAGCATCCATTGGCTATTCTTCTTGATGCTCTCTTTCCTTTTTATGGCTGCATAGTATTCCATAGTGTATATGTACCACATTTTCTTTATCCAGTCTATCATCAATGGGCATTTGAGTTGATTCCCTGTTTTTGCTATTGTGAATAGTGCTGCAAAGAACCTACATGTGCATGTATCTTTATAATAGAATGATTTATATGCCTTTGGGTATATATCCAGTAATGGGATTGCTGCATCAAATGGTATTTCTGCTTCTAGATCTTTGAGGAATTGCCACAGTGTCTTCCACAATGGTTGAACTAATGTACATTCCCACCAACAGTGGAAGAGCATTCCTTTTTCTCTGTAACCTCGCCAGCATCTGTTGTTTCTTGATTTTTAAATAATCGCCTTCTGAGTGGTGTGAGATTGTATCTCATTGTGGTTTTGATTTTCATTTCTCTAATGATTAGTGATGGTGAGCTTTTTTTTCATATGTTTGTCAGCTGCATGAATGTCTTCTTTTGAGAAATGTCTGTTCATGTCCTTTGCTTATTTTTAGTGGGGTTGTTTTTTATTCTAAATTTGTTTAAGTTCCTTGTAGACTCTGAATATTAGACCTTTGTCAGATGGATAGATTGCAAAAATTTTCTCCCTTTTTGTAGGTTATCCGTTCACTCAGATGATAGTTTCTTTTGCTGTGCAGAAGCTCTTTAGTTTAATTAGATCCAATTTGTCAATTTTTGCTTTTGTTTTGCAATCATGACGAAGTATTATCCAGCCCCAAATGTCAATAGTGGCAAGGTTGAAAAGCCCTGATCTACGCTAAAAAAAATTTACAGTCATTTTAATAATTTACTGATAGGCAAAGTAATGCCTATTCATCATAAAAAATCTGGAAAATACAAACAGCACAAAGAAGAAATAAGTCATTCATAGTTCCATCCCTCAGAAATAATCACTATTTAACACTTTATTGGCCAGGCGCGGTGGCTCATGCCTGTAATCTCAGCACTTTGGGAGGCCAAGGCAGGCAGATCACCTGAGATCAGGAGTTCGAGACCAGCCTCAACATGGAGAAACCCCGTCTCTACTAAAAATACAAAATTAGCTGGGCATGGTGGTGCATGCCTGTAATCCCAGCTACTCAGGAGACTGAGGCGGGAGAATTGTTTGAACCTGGGAGATGGAGGTTGCAGTGAGCCAAGATTGTGCCATTGCACTCCAGCCTGGGCAACAAGAGCAAAACTCCATCTCAAAAAGAAAACCAAAAAACAAAAAACAAAAAACATTTTATTGCAATGACTGCCAAACCTGGCTGTCCCTAGAGAGCTATGAAAAAACTTGGGGTTCCATCCCCAGATATCTGATTCCAGTCTTTTCTCCATATTCACTTTTATGTAAACTAATCCCTTCACAATATTATGAGTATTTTCCTATGCCACGAGTTGGTAAACTACACCTGTTTCCGTGGAGCTTGTGAGATGAGAATGGGTTTTACATTTTAAATGGTTGAAAAAAAATATAAAGAAGAAGACTTCATGACACATGAAAATGATATGAATTTCACATTCTGGTGTCCTAAAATAAACTTTTATTGGAATATAGCCACATCCTTTCATTGACATCTTGCCTGTGGCTGCTTTTATGTTACTGTGGCAGGGTTGAGTAGCTGTGACAAAGACTGTAGGGCCTGCAAATTCTAAAATATGTATTCTCTAGCCATTTACAGAAAAATTTTGCCAACCTCTGTTCTATGCCATTAGATACTTCCATTGTTCTTTCCTTGATGTGTAGCATTCTATCTCTTCTTGTTGATTATTTAAGCTATTTTCAAATTTAGACTGCTGTAAATCATTATTAGAAAAAATCCCAATTGACCAACCCATGCATAGGTACGTGATTATTTCTGTAAAAACCATTTCCAGAGGAAATAACTTTTTAAAGGCATTTGTTCATGTGGTCAAATTAGTGTCTTGAAAGTTTATACCAATTTCCACTCCAAATCAGAAGTGTGTAGGAATGCCTCTTTCCCACCCCTTTATAATCAATGGGTGCTTTGCATTTTTGTCTCTGTCAACCTGACAAGTTGTTTTAACTTGTATCTGTTTGTTTACTAATGAAGTTGGACATTGTTACTATGTGCTTATTGGCCACCTTTTTTGTTTTTTAAATTACCTCTTTTTAATTTTCATTTGCCTATTCACTATTATGGCCTTTATCATTTTCCCTTCCATGTTTTAGAACCCATCTGTTATTCATCATTTGGCTAGTTTTGCCCCATGAGTTGGAGGGAACTTTGGAACTGGACAAAACTAACACCATTCGCTGAACTCCTCTTTGGTTTTGCCTGCTGATGCTTGCCTGTATCTGATCACTGATGGGGTGCCATCTTGTAGATAGTGTAGTTACATCTTATTAAGTCATTTAAGGATTTTAGCCTTAAAATTGTGGGTTTGATTTTTACTGGGAGGTTCGTAATTTTTTTTTTTCTTTATTCTTAAAAAAAAGGGATACATGAGCAGAATGTGCAGGTTTGTTATGTAGGTCTACATGTGCCATGGTGGTTTGCTGCACCTATTGACCCATTCTCTAAGTTCCCTCCCCTTACCCTCAACCCCCAAAAGGCCCTAGTGTGTGTTGTTCCCCTGTCTATGTGTTCTCAATGTTCAACTCCCACTTATGAGTGAGAACATGCAGTGTTTGGTTTTCTGTTCCTGTGTTAGTTTGCTGAGAATGATGGCTTCCAGCTTCATCCATGTCCTTGAAAAGGACATGATCTCTTTCCTTTTTGTGACTGCATAGTATTCCATGGTGTGTACATACCACATTTTCTTTATCCAGTGTATCATTGATGGGCATTTGGATTGGCTCCATGTCTTTGCTATTGTAAATAGTGCTACAATAAACATATGTGTGCAGGTGTCTTTATAGTAGAATGATTTTTATTCCTTTGGGTATATACTCAGGAATGGGATTGCTGGGTGAAATGGTATTTCTTGTTCTAGAGCCTTGAGGAATCACCATACTGTCTTCCACAATGGTTGAACTAATTTATATTCCCACCAATGTGTAAAAACGTTCCTGTATCTCCACAGCCTCGCCAGCATCTATTGTTTCCTGACTTTTTAATAATTGCCATTCTGACTGGCATGAGATGGTATCTCATTGTGGTTTTGATTTGCATTTCTCTGATGATGAATGATGTTGAGCTTTTTTTCCTTATGTTTGTTGGCTGTATAAATGTCTTCTTTTGAGAAGTGTCTGTTCATATCCTTTGCCTACTTTTTGATGGGGTTGTCTTTTTCTTGTAAATGTGTTTAAGTTCCTTGTAAATTCTGGGTATTAGACCTTTGTCAGATGGGTGGTAGATTGCAAAATTTTGGTTGGTAGGCTATTGATTACTGCCTCAATTTCAGAACTTGTTATTGGTATATTCAGGGATTCAACTTCTTCCTGGTTTAGTCTTGGTAGGGTGTATGCATCTAGGAATGTATCCATTTCTTCTACATTTTCTAGTTTATTTGCATAGAGGTCTTTATAGTACTCTCTGGTAGTTTGTATTTCTGTGGGGTCAGTGGTGGTATCCCCTTTATCATTTTTTATTGTGTCTATTTGATTCTTCTCTCTTTTCTTCTTTATTAGTCTAGCTAGCAGTCTATCAATTTTATTAACTTTTTTTTTTTAAAAAAAAACAGCTCCTGGATTTGTTGATTTTTTTTTTTTTTTTTTTGGAGGGTTTTTCGTGTCTTTATCTCCTTCAATTCTTCTCTGATCTTAGTTATTTCTTGTCTTCTGCTAGCTTTTGGATTAGTTTGCTCTTGTCTCTCTAGCTCTTTTAATTGTGATGTTAGGGTGTCAATTTGAGATCTTTCTAGCTTTCTGATATGGGGATTTAGTGCTATAAATTTCCCTCTTAACACTGCTTTAGCCATGTCCTAGAGATTTTGCTACATTATCTCTTTGTTCTCATTGGTTTCAAAGAACTTCTTGATTTCTGCCTTAATTTCCTTATTTACCCAAGAGTAATTCAGGAGCAGGTTGTTCAATTTCCATGAGATTGTGTGGTTTCGAGTTAGTTTCTTAATCCTGAGTTCTAATTTGATTGCACCATGGTCTGAGAGACTGTTTGTTATGATTTTATTTCTTTTGAATTTGCTGAGGAGTGTTTTACTTCCAATTATGTGGTCAATTTTAGAATAAGTACCATGTGGTACTGAGAAGAATGTATATTCTGTTGATTTGGGGTGGAGAGTTCAGTAGATGTCTACTAGGTCCATTTGATCCAGAGCTGAGTTCAAGCCCTGAATATCCTTGTTAATTTTCTGTGTCGTTGATCTGTCTAATACTGACAGTGGAGTGTTAAAGTCTCCCACTATTATTGTGTGTGAGTTTAAGTGTCTTTGTAGGTCTCTAAGAACTTGCTTTATGAATCTGGGTGCTCCTGTATTGGGCGCCTATATATTCAGAATAGTTAGCTCTTCTTGTTGAATCGTTCCCTTTACCATTATGTAATGCCCTTCTTTGTCTTTTTAGATCTTTGTTGGTTTAAAGTCTGTTTTGTCAGAGACTAGGATTACACCCCCTGCTTTTTTGTGCTTTCCATTTGCTTGGTAAATTTTCCTCCATCCCTGTATTTTGAGCCTGTGTGTATCTTTGCATGTAAGATGGGTCTCCTGAATATAGCACACTGATGGGTCTTGACTCCTTGTCCAATTTGCCAGTCTGTGTCTTTTAATTGTGGCATTTAGTCCATTTACATTTAAGGTTAATATTATGTGTGAATTTGATCCTGTCATCATGATGCTACCTGGTTATTTTGCAAACTAGTTGATGCCATTTCTTTGTAGAGTCATTGGTCTTTATATTTTGGTGTGTTTTTGCAGTGGCTGGTACCAGTTTTTCCTTTCCATATTTAGTGCTTCTTTCAGGAGCTCTTGCAGGGCAGGCCTGGTGGTAACGAAATCCCTCAGCATTTGCTGGAAAGGATTTTATTTCTCCTTCGCTTATGAAGCTTAGTTTGGCTGGATATGAAATTCTGGGTTGAAAATTCTTTTCTTTGGGAATGTTGAATATTGGCCCCCAATCTCTTCTGGCTTGTAGAGTTTCTACTGAGAGGTCTGTTGTTAGTCTGATGGGCTTCCCTTTGTAGGTGACCTGGCCTTTCTCTCTGGCTGCCCTTAACAGTTTTTCCTTCATTTTGACCTTGGAGAATTTGATGAGTATGAGTATGTGTCTTGGGGTTGATCTTCTTGTGGAGTATCTTAATGGTGTTTTCTGTATTTCCTGAATTTGCATATTGGCCTGTCTTGCTAGGTTGGGGAAGTTCTCCTGGATAATATCCTGAAGTGTGTTTTCCAGCTTGTTTCCATTTTCCCCATCTCCTTCTGGTACTCCAATCAATTGTAGGTTCAGTCTTTTTATGAAATCCCATATTTCTTGGAGGCTTTGTTCATTCATTTTCATTCTTTTTTCTCTATTCTTGTCTGCATGTCTTATTTCAGTAAGGTGGTCTTCAAACTCTGATATCCTTTCTTCTGCTTGGTTGATTCGGCTGTTGATACTTGTGTATGCCTCACGAAGTTCTCGTGCTGTGTTTTTCAGATCCCTCAGGTCATTTATCTTCCTCTCTAAACTAGTTAGCAATTCCTCTAACCTTTTATCAAGGTTCTTGCCTTCTTTGCATTGGGTTAGAACATGCTCCTTCAGCTCATCATAGTTTTTTATTACCTATCTTCTGAAGTCTACTTCTGTCATCCATCTGATCCTCCGTCCAGTTCTACGCCCTTGATGGAAAGACATTGTGATCATTTGGAGAAGAGGCACTCTGACCTTTTGAGTTTTTCGCATTTTTTCGTTGATTCTTTCTCATCTTCATGAGTTTGTCTAGTTTCGGTCTTTGAGGCTGCTGATTCTTGGATGGAGTTTTTGTGGGGGCCTTTTTGTTGTTGTTGTTGATGCTGTTGTTGTCACTTTCTGCTTGTTTGTTTTTCTTTCAGTAGTCAGGTCCCTCTTCTATAGGGCTGCTGCCATTTGCCGGAGGTTCACTTCAGGCCTTATTAATCTGATTCGCTCCCGTGCCTGGAGATGTCACTCAAAGAGGCTGGAGAGCAGCAAAGATAGGTGCCTGCTCCTTCTTCTGGGACCTTTGACGGCGAGGGGCACCAACCTGATGCCAGTAGGATTGCTCCTATATAGGGTGTCTGACAACCCCTGTTGGAGGGTCTCACCCAGTTGAATGGCACAGGGAGCAGGACCTATTTAACAAAGCATTTTGTCCCTTGGTGGAGAGGGTGTGTTTCGCTGGGGGGAAACCCGCTTGTCTGGGATGCCCGAATTCCTCAGAACTACCAGGAGGAGAGGCTAAATCTGCTGGTCTGCGGAGACTGCAGCCACCTCTCCCGTTAGGGCCTAAGGCCCAAGGAGATCCGGATTCTGTCCCTGAGCCTCTGGCTGGAGTTATCGGAGAGCCTGCAGGGAAGCCCTGCCCACTGAGGAAGGATGAGTCAGGGTTAGAGCTGAAGAGGCGCTCTGGCAGCAGACTTCCACAGCCAGTGTGTTGGGCTGTGGGGATAAGTCTTGGGACCAAGCCATCCAGCCTCCCTGGCTCCAGCAGGGGAAAAGCGCAGCCTGGAGCTATAGAAATGGGTGCTGCCCTTCCTTGCCTATGGAGCTTAGCGTGTTAGGCAGTTGCCAGTCCCAGTGCTGGTGGCTGCCCCTCCCGCAAGGTGCTCAAAGGGCTTAGACAGCAGGCAGCCGCAGCTGCAGCTGGTGCTGGTTGTCCCTTCCCCCCACCCCTGGGAGTTGGGTAGGCTTAAGCAAATTCCAGCTAAGAGGCTGTAAGAATCTGCGTGTTCCAGAGTTGGGACATTAGGCCCTGGTGGTGTGGGTTTGTGAGTGGAATCTTCCAATCCGTGGGTTGCACAGTTCCGTGGAAAAAGTACAGTTTCCGCTGGCTAGGTAGTGCACTCACTCTGTGCCTCCCTTGGCTGGGGGAAGGGGGTTCCCCTTCCCTGTGTGGCTCTCAGGTGGACTGCCTGCACCACACTGCTCTTCCTTCTCTCAGTGAGTTACACCAGCCTTCTAGTCAATTTTGATGAGAGAACCTGGATACCTTGGTTGCCAGTGGAGGATTCACAAGCTTGTTATGGTTTTTTCTGATGGGATCCTCTGAATGCTGCTGCTTCTAGTCAGCCATCTTGGCCCTGCCCGCCTCCCTCCGCCTTTCATAAATTTTTATAGAGTGATACAAAGTTAATTTTAAGGAAGAAAATTTTCAGTGGCACTGTAAGAATTGCTGGGGATAGGGAGACCCTCTTTCCATTCCTTCTCCACAGGAGCATTCCTCTCAGCCTATGAATGTGTCCCAAAATGTTCTCTTCAAGCCTTTCTCATCTTTATCTTTTCTTTCACGGTCAATCTGCTTCAAAACATAGCCTACACTCACCTTCTGGGTGCAGAGATGGACCTAGAGGCTCATTGAAGAAACTGGATTGGGCAGAGCTGCCACTGTTTCTATCAAGGGCTTTGGTAAAACAAAACCACATTAAAGGGTTTGTCAGGTGGCAGTTAGTGGTAAATTATTAACAGGAAGGCAAAAAATCCAGAAAAGGCAGATAAACATTCACAAGTGTAGTCTGAATTATCTGTAAATAAGGCAAGGAACGAGAAGGGGGAAATCTACAACAATTTCCTGGCATGGGTATTCTTTTCAACGTTTTTCAGATTGCCTGCTGGAGGTGTTCACTTTTCTTAATGGATTGGTGCACTGCCTTGATTTTCAAAAATCTAGCTTGTACCAACATACTACTGACATTAAGGTATAACTTCTAACTGTCAAATCCAAAGGACATTTTTCAGTCTTGTGTTACTTCGAACTGTCCAATTATATTTGCCATTCTTGACCACTCATTTTTTATGGAAATATTTCTCTTGTCTTTGGTGACATGGTAACGCCTCCTTTTTCCTAGCTCACCTTTTTCCTACTTTTCTCAGGATTCCATCCCTTGTAGTTGTAGCCTGTGGGGGGTGGAATTTGGACAGGCCAAATTTTATTCAGGATCCTTGATAACATTGAAAATACACCTTTCACCCCATCTCTACTAAAAATACAAAAATTAGCTGGGCATGGTGGCACGCGCCTGTAATCCCAGCTATTCGGGAGGCTGAAGCAAGAGAATCATTTGAGCCCAGGAGGCGGAAGTTTCAGTGAGCTGAGATTGCACCACTGCACTCCAGCCTGGTGACAGAGCGAGACTCCATCTCAAAATAAATAAATAAATAAATAAATAAATGAATAAATAAATAAAATAAAATTTAGAAAAGATAAAAAAATACACCTTTCAAAACTGAATTCAATAGTTTCCAAGTTGTTATTTGTCTCCTATTATGTATACAGCACTGTAAGGAGATACACAACTTTTACTCTGCCATATTGTACTCCTTCACTGTAGCATAAATAATACACATATGTGTCCTCTGCCTCTTTCATAGTGAGCTTAACTTCTACTTATCTTTCAAAACCTTATATGACTTTTGTCATTTTTTTCTTTTTTCTCATCAACACTTTTTATTTTTTGTTATTTTGATAATAATAAACCTAATGAATGTGAAGTGATTCCCTCATTGTGGTTTCAATTTGCATTTCCTTTTTCCATCAGTGATGTTCATTTCTTGAAAAACATGTCTATTCAAGTCCTTTGCTCATATATATATTTTTAATTAATTTATTATTATTATACTGTAAGTTGTAGGGTACATGTGCATAACGTGCAGGTTTGTTACATATGTATACTTGTGCCTTGTTGGTGTGCTGCACCCATCAGCTCGTCATTTACATCAGGTATAACTCCCAATGCAATCCCTCCTCCCTCCCCCCTCCCCATGATAGGCCCCGGTGTGTGATGTTCCCCTTCCTGAGTCCAAGTGATCTCATTGTTCAGTTCCCACCTATGAGTGAGAACATGCGGTGTTTGGTTTTCTGTTCTTGTGATAGTTTGCTAAGAATGATGGATTCCAGCTGCATCCATGTCTCTACGAAGGACACAAACTCATCCTTTTTTATGGCTGCATAGTATTCCATGGTGTATATGTGCCACATTTTCTTAATCCAATCTGTCACTGATGGACATTTGGGTTGATTCCAAGTCTTTGCTATTGTGAATAGTGCTGCAATAAACATACGTGTGCATGTGTCTTTATAGCAGCATAATTTATAATCCTTTGGGTATATACCCAGTAATGGGATGGCTGGGTCATATGGTACATCTAGTTCTAGATCCTTGAGGAATCGCCATACTGTTTTCCATAATGGTTGAACTAGTTTACAATCCCACCAACAGTGTAAAAGTGTTCCTATTTCTCCACATCCTCTCCAGCACCTGTTGTTTCCTGACTTTTTAATGATCGCCATTCTAACTGGTGTGAGATGGTATCTCATTGTGGTTTTGATTTGCATTTCTCTGATGGCCAGTGATGATGAGCATTTTTTCATGTGTCTGTTGGCTGTATGAATGTCTTCTTTTGAGAAATGTCTGTTCATATCCTTTGCCCACTTTTTGATGGGGTTGTTTGTTTTTTTCTTGTAAATTTGTTTGAGTTCTTTGTAGGTTCTGGATATTAGCCCTTTGTCAGATGAGTAGATTGCAAAAATTTTCTCCCATTCTGTAGGTTGCCTGTTCACTCTGATGGTAGTTTCTTTTGCTGTGCAGAAGCTCTTTAGTTTAATTAGATCCCATTTGTCAATTTTAGCTTTTGCTGCCGTTGCTTTTGGTGTTTTAGACATGAAGTCTTTGCCCATGCCTATGTCCTGAATGGTACTACCTAGGTTTTCCTCTAGGATTTTTATGGTACTAGGTCTAACATTTAAGTCTCTAATCCATCTTGAATTAATTTTCGTATAAGGAGTAAGGAAAGGATCCAGTTTCAGCTTTCTACTTATGGCTAGCCAATTTTCCCAGCACCGTCTATTAAATAGGGAATCCTTTCCCCATTTCTTGTTTCTCTCAGGTTTGTCAAAGATCAGATGGCTGTAGATGTGTGGTATTATTTCTGAGGACTCTGTTCTGTTCCATTGGTCTATATCTCTGTTTTGGTACCAGTACCATGCTGTTTTGGTTACTGTAGCCTTGTAGTATAGTTTGAAGTCAGGTAGCGTGATGCCTCCAGCTTTGTTCTTTTGACTTAGGATTGTCTTGGAGATGCGGGCTCTTTTTTGGTTCCATATGAAATTTAAAGCAGTTTTTTCCAATTCTGTGAAGAAACTCATTGGTAGCTTGATGGGGATGGCATTGAATCTATAAATTACCTTGGGCAGTATGGCCATTTTCACGATATTGATTCTTCCTATCCATGAGCATGGTATGTTCTTCCATTTGTTTGTGTCCTCTTTTATTTCACTGAGCAGTGGTTTGTAGTTCTCCTTGAAGAGGTCCTTTACATCCCTTGTAAGTTGGATTCCTAGGTATTTGATTCTCTTTGAAGCAATTGTGAATGGAAGTTCATTCATGATTTGGCTCTCTGTTTGTCTGTTACTAGTGTATAAGAATGCTTGTGATTTTTGCACATTAATTTTGTATCCTGAGACTTTGCTGAAGTTGCTTATCAGCTTAAGGAGATTTTGGGCTGAGACAATGGGGTTTTCTAAATATACAATCATGTCATCTGCAAAGAGGGACAATTTGACTTCTTCTTTTCCTAACTGAATACCCTTGATTTCTTTCTCTTGCCTGATTGCCCTAGCCAGAACTTCCAACACTATGTTGAATAGGAGTGGTGAGAGAGGGCATCCCTGTCTTGTGCCAGTTGTCAAAGGGAATTTTTCCAGTTTTTGCCCATTCAGTATGATATTGGCTGTGGGTTTGTCATAAATAGCTCTTATTATTTTGAGGTACGTTCCATCAATACCGAATTTATTGAGAGTTTTTAGCATGAAGGGCTGTTGAATTTTGTCAAAAGCCTTTTCTGCATCTATTGAGATAATCATGTGGTTCTTGTCTTTGGTTCTGTTTATATGCTGGATTATGTTTATTGATTTGCGAATGTTGAACCAGCCTTGCATCCCAGGGATGAAGCCCACTTGATCATGGTGGATAAGCTTTTTGATGTGTTGTTGAATCCGGTTTGCCAGTATTTTATTGAGGATTTTTGCATCGATGTTCATCAGGGATATTGGTCTAAAATTCTCTTTTTTTGTTGTATCTCTGCCAGGCTTTGGTATCAGGATGATGTTGGCCTCATAAAATGAGTTAGGGAGGATTCCCTGTTTTTCTATTGATTGGAATAGTTTCAGAAGGAATGGTACCAACTCCTCCTTATACCTCTGGTAGAATTCAGCTGTGAATCCATCTGGTCCTGGACTTTTTTTGGTTGGTAGGCTATTAATTGTTGCCTCAATTTCAGAGCCTGCTATTGGTCTATTCAGGGATTCAACTTCTTCCTGGTTTAGTCTTGGAAGAGTGTAAGTGTCCAGGAAATTATCCATTTCTTCTAGATTTTCCAGTTTATTTGCGTAGAGGTGTTTATAGTATTCTCTGATAGTAGTTTGTATTTCTGTGGGGTCGGTGGTGATATCCCCTTTTTCATTTTTAATTGCGTCGATTTGATTCTTCTCTCTTTTCTTCTTTATTAGTCTTGCTAGTGGTCTGTCAATTTTGTTGATCTTTTCAAAAAACCAACTCCTGGATTCATTGATTTTTTGGAGGGTTTTTTGTGTCTCTATCTCCTTCAGTTCTGCTCTGATCTTAGTTATTTCTAGCCTTCTGCTAGCTTTCGAATGTGTTTGCTCTTGCTTCTCTAGTTCTTTTAATTGCGATGTTAGAGTGTCAATTTTAGATCTTTCCTGCTTTCTCTTGTGGGCATTTAGTGCTATAAATTTCCCTCTACACACTGCTTTAAATGTGTCCCAGAGATTCTGGTATGTTGTATCTTTGTTCTCATTGGTTTCAAAGAACATCTTTATTTCTGCCTTCATTTCGTTATGTACCCAGTAGTCATTCAGGAGCAGGTTGTTCAGTTTCCATGTAGTTGAGCGGTTTTGATTGAGTTTCTTAGTCCTGAGTTCTAGTTTGATTGCACTGTGGTCTGAGAGACAGTTTGTTATAATTTCTGTTCTTGTACATTTGCTGAGGAGTGCTTTACTTCCAATTACGTGGTCAATTTTGGAATAAGTACGATGTGGTGCTGAGAAGAATGTATATTCTGTTGATTTGGGGTGGAGAGTTCTATAGATGTCTATTAGGTCTGCTTGCTGCAGAGATGAGTTCAATTCCTGGATATCCTTGTTAACTTTCTGTCTCGTTGATCTGTCTAATGTTGACAATGGAGTGTTGAAGTCTCCCATTATTATTGTATGGGAGTCTAAGTCTCTTTGTAAGTCTCTAAGGACTTGCTTTATGAATCTGGGTGCTCCTGTATTGGGTGCATATATATTTAGGATAGTTAGCTCTTCCTGTTGAATTGATCCTTTTACCATTATGTAATGGCCTTCTTTGTCTCTTTTGATCTTTGATGGTTTAAAGTCTGTTTTATCAGAGACTAGGATTGCAACCCCCGCTTTTTTTTGTTCTCCATTTGCTTGGTAAATCTTCCTCCATCCCTTTATTTTGAGCCTATGTATGTCTCTGCGTGTGAGATGGGTCTCCTGAATACAGCAGACTGATGGGTCTTGACTCTTTATCCAGTTTGCCAGTCTGTGTCTTTTCATTGGAGCATTTAGTCCATTTACATTTAAGGTTAAGATTGTTATGTGTGAGCTTGATCCTGCCATTATGATATTAACTGGTTATTTTGCTCGTTAGTTGATGCAGTTTCTTCCTAGCCTCGATGGTCTTTACATTTTGGCATGTTTTTGAGATGGCTGGTACCGGTTGTTCCTTTCCATGTTTAGTGCTTCCTTCAGGGTCTCTTGTAAGGCAGGCCTAGTGGTGACAAAATCTCTAAGCATTTGCTTATCTGTAAAGGATTTTATTTCTCCTTCACTTATGAAACTTAGTTTGGCTGGATATGAAATTCTGGGTTTAAAATTCTTTTCTTTAAGAATGTTGAATATTGGCCCCCACTCTCTTCTGGCTTGTAGAGTTTCTGCCGAGAGATCTGCTGTTAGTCTGATGGGCTTCCCTTTGTGGGTAACCCGACCTTTCTCTCTGGCTGCCCTTAAGATTTTTTCCTTCATTTCAACTTTGGTGAATCTGGCAATTATGTGTCTTGGAGTTGCTCTTCTCGAGGAGTATGTTTGTGGCGTTCTCTGTATTTCCTGGATTTGAATGTTGGCCTGCCCTACTAGGTTGGGGAAGTTCTCCTGGATGATGTCCTGAAGAGTGTTTTCCAACTTGGTTCCATTTTCCCCCTCACTTTCAGGCACCCCAATCAGATGGAGATTTGGTCTTTTTACATAATCCCATACTTCTTGCAGGCTTTGTTCACTTCTTTTTCTTCTTTTTTCTTTTGGTTTCTCTTCTCGCTTCATTTCATTCATTTGATCCTCAATCGCTGATACTCTTTCTTCCAGTTGATCGAGTCGGTTACTGAAGCTTGTGCATTTGTCACGTATTTCTCGTGTCATGGTTTTCATCTCTTTCATTTCGTTTATGACCTTCTCTGCATTAATTACTCTAGCCATCAATTCTTCCACTTTTTTTCAAGATTTTTAGTTTCTTTGCGCTGGGTACGTAATTCCTCCTTTAGCTCTGAGAAATTTGATGTACTGAAGCCTTCTTCTCTCATCTCGTCAAAGTCATTCTCCGTCCAGCTTTGATCTGTTGCTGGCGATGAGCTGCGTTCCTTTGCCGGGGGAGATGCGCTCTTATTTTTTGAATTTCCAGCTTTTCTGCCCTGCTTTTTCCCCATCTTTGTGGTTTTATCTGCCTCTGGTCTTTGATGATGGTGATGTACTGATGGGGTTTTGGTGTAGGTGTCCTTCCTGTTTGATAGTTTTCCTTCTAACAGTCAGGACCCTCAGCTGTAGGTCTGTTGGAGATTGCTTGAGGTCCACTCCAGACCCTGTTTGCCTGGGTATCAGCAGCAGAGGCTGCAGAAGATAGAATATTTCTGAACAGCGAGTGTACCTGTCTGATTCTTGCTTTGGAAGCTTCCTCTCAGGGGTGTACTCCACCCTGTGAGGTGTGGGGTGTCAGACTGCCCCTAGTGGGGGATGTCTCCCAGTTAGGCTACTCAGGGGTCAGGGACCCGCTTGAGCAGGCAGTCTGTCCCTTCTCAGATCTCAACCTCCGTGTTGGGAGATCCACTGCTCTCTTCAAAGCTGTCAGACAGAGTCGTTTGCGTCTGCAGAGGTGTCTGCTGCTTTGTTATTGTTTACTGTGCCCTGCCCCCAGAGGTGGAGTCTACAGAGACAGGCAGGTTTCCTTGAGCTGCTGTGAGCTCCACCCAGTTGGAGCTTCCCAGCAGCTTTGTTTACCTACTTAAGCCTCAGCAATGGCGGGCGCCCCTCCCCCAGCCTCGCTGCTGCCTTGCCGGTAGATCACAGACTGCTGTGATAGCAATGAGGGAGGCTCCGTGGGTGTGGGCCCCTCCCGGCCAGGTGTGGGATATGATCTCCTGGTGTGCCTGTTTGCTCAAAGCGCAGTATTGGGGTGGGAGTTACCCGATTCTCCAGGTGTTGTGTGTCTCAGTTCCCCTGGCTAGGAAAAGGGATTCCCTTCCCCCTTGCGCTTCTCAGGTGAGGCAATGCCTCGCCCTGCTTCAGCTCTCGCTGGTCGGGCTGCAGCAGCTGACCAGTACCGATCGTCCGGCACTCCCCAGTGAGATGAACCCAGTACCTCAGTTGAAAATGCCGAAATCACCGGTCTTCTGTGTCGCTGGCACTGGGCGTTGGAGACTGGAGCTGCTCCTATTCGGCCATCTTGCTCCCGACTTTTGTCATTTTTCATAGATTTTGGAGTTGTAGGGGACCTTAGAAATCATCTAGATTTAGTTCACCTTCACGTCTTTTCCAGAAAGTCATTTAGGAGTTATTTCTGCATTTATTCTGATAAGTGATTTTCTAGACTTGCTTAAACCTAATTCTTTCCAAGGCAGCCTGCCCAATATTTAGGCAATTATAAATGTTATGTTCGATTCACTGTAACTTCCATGAAACCTTGTACTGACCACTAAAGAAATATATAATATATTGATTATTTTCTCTAGGTGACAACTTTTCTAGGATTTGAAGATAACTGTTATATTCTTTAAAATTACGTTTTGTCAAGTTAAACATCTCATTTTCCTTAAATTTCCTAACAGGTCAGAGTTTCTAGACTTCTGACTATCCTTAATACTTTTCAGAAGGCCAATTTCCTGCATAAACTGGCTATAATACTCTAGTCATTGTCTGACCATACAAGAGTACACTATGACATTTCTCTTCCTTGCTTTCAGATTCTATTAGCTTTATGAACAGTCAAACCACCCTCCTGGCCTCTGTGCCAGTTATCAATTTATTGCCTCTCTATTCTAAATCCAACTTTCGTTGTCTACTTTTGAAAAAAAAAGATTTTGTTTTATAGAGCAGTTTTAGGTTTACAGAAAAATTTAGGAAAGAGTACAGAGAGTTCTTATATATGTCCTCTCCCTTCCATAGATAGTTTTCTCATTATTACTATCATGCGTTTATGTGCTACCTTGGTGCTATGGTTTGGATATGTTTATTTGTCCCCACCAAATTTCATATTGAAATTTAATCCTCAGTGTGGCAGCATTGGGAAGTGGGACCTAGTGGGAGGTGTTTGGGTCATGGGGGTAAATACCTCATGAACAGATTAGTGCCCTCCTTTGGGTGTGAGTGAGTTCTCACTCTATTAGTTCCCTCAAGAGCCCGTTTTTTTGTTTTTTTTTTTTTAATTAAAATTTTCCCCCTGCCCTTCATAAAGAAAGAGAACTGGTTGTTAAAATAGTCTCACTCTATCACCCAGGCTGGAGTGCAGTGGCACAATCATGGCTCACTGCAGCCTCAACCTCTAGTGCTCAAGCGATCCTCCAACCTCAGCCTTGTAAGTAGCTGGAACTACAGGCACATGCCACCACACCCAGCCGATTTTTAAGTTTTTTTTTTTTTTGGAGAGACAGGGTCTCCCTGTGTTTCCCAGGCTGCTCTTGAACTCCTAGGCTCAAGCACTCCTACTGCCTCAGCCTCTCAAAGTGCTGGGATTACAGGCGTGAGCCTGCCCAGTTCTATGGGTTTTGACAAATGCATATCATGTCATGTGTCCACCATTGCAATATCATACAAAATAGTTTTACTGCCCTCAAAATTCCCTGTGTTCCACTTATTTATCCCTCTCCTTCTTCCTTTTCCTGCTTGTACCCTGGACAACCACTGATCTTTTTCCTGTCTCTATGATTTTGCCTTTTTCAGAAAGGCAAATAGTTAGAATTATACAGTGCTGGGGATAAGCCCCCAAATCTGGCCATAAACTGGCCCCAAAACTGGCCATAAACAAAATCTCTGCAGCACTGTGACATGTTCGTGATGGACATGATGCCCACACTGAAGGTTGTGGGTTTATCAGAATGAGGGCAAGGAACAGCTGGCCCACCCAGGGCAGACAACCACTTAAAGGCGTTCCTGAACCACAAACAATAGCATCAGTGATCTGTGCCTTAAGGACATGTTCCTGCTGCAGATAACTAGCCAGAGCCCATCCCTTTGTTTCAGTCCACCCCTTTGTTTCCTGTAAGGAATACTTTTAGTTAATCTATAATCTATAGAAACAATGCTTATCACTGGCTTGCTGTCAATTAATATGTGGGTAAATCTCTGTTTGGGGCTCTCAGCTCTGAAGGCTGTGAGTCCCCTGTTTCCCACTCCGCATGCTATATTTGTGTGTGTGTGTCTTTAATTCCTCTAGCACCACTGGGTTAGGGTCTCCATGACCAAGCTGGTCTCAGCAATACAGTGTGTAACCTTTTCAGACTGGCATGTTTTACTTAGTGATACGCATTAAAGTTCCTGAATATCTTTTTGTGGCTTAATGGCCCATTTCTTTTTATCACTGAAGAATATTTCATTATATGGATGTACCACAGTTCATTTATCCTGTCACCTATTAGAGGACATCTTACCACTTTTTTCTTTCATGGATCATGCTTTTGGTGTTGTATCTAAAAACTCACTGCCAACCCCTAGGTTACATAGATTTTCTCCTATATTATCTTCTAGAAGTTAACAGTTTTGCATTTTACTTTTAGGGTCATGATTCATTTTGAGTTAATTTTTGTGAAAGGTGTAAAGTCAGGGTGCAGATTCATTTTCTTGGCTATGGATGTTCAATTGTTCCAGCACTATTTGTTGGAAAGCAATTCTTTCTCGGCTGAATTGCCTTTTCTCCTTTGTCAAAGATCAGTTGATTATTCTTGGATGGGTCTATTTCTGGGCCCTCTATTCTGACTTATTAATCTCTTTGTTCTTTCACTAACATCACACAATATTACTGTAGATTTATAGTAAGTCTTGAAGTCACATAATGTCAGTTCTCTGTTTTTTTTCTTTTTCTTCAATATTATGCTGGCTCTACTTGGTCTTTTGCCTCTTCATATAAACGTTTAAATCAGTTTGCCAATAGCCATGAAGTAATTTTCTGGGATTTTAACTGTAATTTTGTTGACTCTATAGATCAAGGGTGTCCAATCTTCTGGCTTCCCTGGGCCACAATGGAAGAAGAATTGTCTTGGGCCACACATAAAATACACTAACACTAACGATAGCTGATGAGCTAAAAAAAAATCGCAAACAAATCTCATAGTGTTTTAAGAAAGTTTACTAATTTGTGTTCAGCCGCATTCAAAGCTGAGTGGCTTGAAACAGGCCACGTGTTGGACAAGCTTGCTGTAGATCAAGTTGGGAACATCTTGACAATATTGAGTCTTGCTATCCATAAACGTGGAGTATGTCTCCATTTATTTAACTCTTCTTTTATATCTTTCATCAGTTTTGTAGTTTTCCTTATATAAATTTATAGGTATTTTGTTAGATTTATGCGTAAGTATATCATTTTTTGTTTTAATGTAAATGGTGTTGTATTTTTAATTTCAAATTCCAATTGTTCATTGTGGGTATATAGGAAGGCAGTTTGGCTTTTGTATATTAACCTTGTATCCTGAATCTTGCCAAAATCACTTACTAGTTCCAGGAGTTATTTTGTTGTTTCTTTGGGGGTTTTCTACATAGACAATTGTGCTGTCTGAGAGCAAAGCAAGTTTTATTTCTTTTGTCCCAGTATGTATACCTCTTCTTATTGCATTAACTAGGACTTCCAGTATAATGTTGAATAGGAGTGGTGAGAAGGTATGCTGTTTTTTTGATATTGAAGTTGGAGCCTGTAAACATTTATTTTGCTAGTTGGCACAATGGCACAAGTTGGCACAAGTTAAGCCTTGTCAGTAGAGGGCACTGTAGGGATACTGCAAGGTGTAACAGAGGAAGGGGCTTCTCTTGCTGGTTTTGGGGTGCTTTACTTCTTGCTATGATGGCATTGCTGCTAGTGATATATGAAAGACTCCATGGTACTCATCATGCAGGGAGTTTCTCCAACACACTCGTGGGTGTGATTTGTTCACCATCCGGAACCACTGACTGTGAACCAGCTCTGCCTAAGGCATCCTACTGATCCTCTCTGCCATCCAGTGGGTTACATTCAAACTTTCTCCAATGGGAGCAAAATCTCAGTTTTGGATAATCTCCCTCAGCCGTAGAGGGAATAGCTTCTCGCTACATTATTTGCTATTCCTGTATTCTTTTTTGTTTTTCCCTGAGATGGAGTCTTGCTCTGCCACCCAGGCTGGAGTGCAGTGGTGTGATCTCAGCTCACTGCAACCTCTGCCTCCCAGGTTCAAGCAATTTTCCTGCCTCAGCCTCCCAAGTAGCTGGGATTACAGGCACCCACCACCGCACTCAGCTAATTTTTGTATTTTTGATAGAGACGGGATTTCAACATGTTGGCCAGGATGGTCACAAACTATTCTTGTATTCTTTAGAGTTCTCTTTTACCCCTTTGGTACTTAACCATCTTTTACTAGTTAACAATTTTTTATATTATATTTTCCCTGTTCAAATTACTGGTTTGATTTCTGTCTCCTGACTGGAATGATACAACTTCTTTCATGTTTCTAGCTAATTTAAACCCTCAGTATGTTTTTGTTCCTCAACTGAATTGCTTTGATTGGATTTGAGGGGAGCAAGAATAGAGTGTAGGAAAGGGAGGCCTAGTCATGCTGGCAGGCATATTGGTTTTTGGCTGCGTGAGGGGCTCAGGTGTCTTGGCTGGCTAGGTTGGTGTGATGTGGGCAGGACTAACTGGCATGTGGAGCAAATGGGATCTGGCATTCTTAAGAACCCTTCCCTCAGGACCCTATATTAGAGATGTGGCTGAGACAGGAGGTTTGAGAGGTGGTGAGCTAGAAGTAATCAACCAGGAAGAGCCTTCTTAATTACTGTCCCAAAGAAAATGGAACTGATTAGTGAGTCCAAATGGGGTTAGGGCCTCTGGTTAAATCCTGAGAAGCATCCGGGGAAGCTATGATATTCCATCTGCTCTGGCCTTTAAGCTGCTGGTTGCCTTGTTGATGGCCAGGAAAAGAGACGCTTCACAGCCCTGAGGGATTTTATCCTTCTGATGAGCAGACGAGCTATAGATACTTATATGATGTTGTTTAAACTTTATGATAAGACACAATATATTAGGAAATGGTTTGCATAAACTGTACATATCAATTGTTAATATAAATAACTTGCATTATGAGTTTGTTTTCCTTGGTGTGTACACTTGCTCATCCCTGGGGATGTGGATGAGCAAAGTGTTATGTTCCACAGCTTTGCTCCTGCTGGCAATGGCACAGGTGCAGAACTGTGGGCAGGATGAATCAAACAACGATTGCATCACTGCCGCCTGTGCTCAGCTCAGATTGCCGTCAGTGGAGGAAATAGAATTCATTAGTTTTCTTTCAGGGCACATGTAAACACGTGGGTTTCAAAGAATGTATAATGGCAGCAAGGAGAAACGGATAAGCTTAGCTTTTCCTTTCCCTGAGCAGCTTTGGCAAAACATGAACTGAGAGGCATTTGGAAGCACTATCTTTGTTAGTAGATATTTGAGAAGAAGGTATCACTATGGCAGAATGCTCTGTTGATAACTAACCACAATTTTAATTCTCTCCCAGGAAGATTGAGAAAATAATATTGATTTGTTAAAGAATCCAGAATGCTATAAATGCTCACAGAAAACATGACCAAATACTCCAACAACAATTTTAAAGAAGCCAGATAATAATAAAATACACAAAAATCACTTTCCTGACACACATGATTAGTTATCTAGTGTGATGAGCTCAAAGCCTCTGTTTTTCATATTTATTTTCCTTTTGGTATTGGTTGTGATAATGCCATTTGACACGTGGGGCTCTGGAGTGATGATAGAGCACTGCACTTGGAGAAAAATACAGGCTCTTTACAAAATATTAATTCCTCCAGGGTTCCTAAGATGAAGGGGGTGCAGGAGCAAGCTTAAGCCCAGTTCTAGCTTGTTATATCCCAAACTAGACTGATCTTGGAGATTCTGGTTGGAATTCTGTGATGAGACTCGGGAATCTGTGTTTTTAACAAGCACCCAAGTTACAAACTTGATTCTGCTAGTTTGGAAAACATCACTCGTGTGTATATTCAAAAGCGAAGTTTATTTTTAATGTACTCAGATTTCCTTCTTGTCCAGCTTGATTTAGGTTGACATGATTCATCTACATGAATGTGAATATATATACATAGGCTTGGGAATACAGGTCTCAGCATTTGGGAGAAAACATTTAAAAAAAAAAAAAAACCTCCCTGTAATGAATAGAGCAGCTGAAAGGCAAACACCTGGCCTTTTATCTCCAATTATGCTGCTTGGGCTGGTAGAGTGCTTGGGATAAAATGTATTTACACCAAAAACAATCCTTCTTGCTCATTCCTGGTCTATACCTCTTTTCCTTCTTTAAAACATAGTGTTAATTGATTTTTTTTCTAATTACAAAAATAATTCGTGGTCAATGCCACAAATCCCAAGGAAAAAACAAAACAAAGGTCTATAATTTCGCCACTTGGAAATAATCTTACTATATGTTTTCTGAAGATGCAGTGATATATGATTCTTGGGGTTTATAATTACAATACATCATGACCACTTAGTAAGAAAAAGGAATTGTAAGTTGAAACAAGAATGTTAAATGTGGCCAGGCACGGTGGCTCATGCCTGTAATCCCAGCACTTTGGGAGGCCGAGGCAGGAGGATTGCCTGAGGTCAGGAATTTGAGACCAGCCTGGTCAACATGGCGAAACCCTGTCTCTACTAAAAATACAAAAATTAACTGGGTGTAGTGGCAGGAATAGAACAGTATTGCCAGACCTTCTGACTGTTCAAAGGAAGCCAGAAAGCTGGATTTTAAAATTTGATTTTTAAATAGTTCAAATTTCAAATACTTGTGAGTCAATATTCTGAAGAATGAACATAAGCAAAGTTAGCCTGCAGACTACCGTTTCGCACCTTTCACACATGCCTAGAACTAAAGAAAGAAATATTAGATACAGATATAGATATGAATAGACATAGACATTAAAAGATATATATAGAGATACATCTCTATATATCTCACATGTAGACACATAGTAGACAATTTCTATGTGGGAGAATTTTCAAACCAAGGCAAGAATAAAAAACCAGGACAATTTGCATCATCCAGCCTGTGTTCCTTTGATCATTTGGGCAGGGGCTGAGCTGAAGTGTCACTTGGTACTGATTATAAAGAGAAGCTCATTAGGCAAATTTATGATATTATCAAGACTATACGTGAATTCTTCCTAAAATTACTTGAGACAAGAAACTTCTGAGTATACACTAATACACAAGGCAATTATGTATTAGCCAATATAAAAACTTCATTAAGACATATATTAAATTGTTGTTTTTGTTCTATGTCCAGAATGCCTCAGTATTCTGAATTGCTGCTGTTTCCCAAAAATAGCAACAATTCATGGCCAGGTGCAGTGGCTCATGCCTATAATCCCAGCACTTTGGGAGGCCGAGGCAGGTGGATCACTAGGTCAGGAGTTCGAGACCAGCCTGGCCAACATGGTGAAACCCCATCTCTACTAAAAATAGAAAAAAAAAAAAAAAAATTAGCCGAGTGTGGTGGTACACACCTGTAGTCCTGGCTACTCGGGAGGCTGAGGCAGGAGAATCACTTGTACCTGGGATGCAGAGGTTGCAGTGATTTGAGATGGTGCCACTGCACTCCAACCTGGGTGACGGAGTGAGATTCTGTCTCAAAAAAACAAAAAACAAAACAAAAAAACAAAAATTAGCCAGGCGTGAGGGTGCACACCTGTAATCCCAGCTACTCCGGAGGCTGAGGCAGGAGAATCAGTTGAACTCAGGAGGCAGAGTTTGCAGTGAGCCAAGATAGCACCATTGGCACTCCAGCCTGGGCAACAGAGTGAAACTCTGTATCAAAAAAAAAAAAAAAAAAAAAAAGAAAATAATTTCAAACTTCTTGCTAATTTACACAGACATCCTCAGGAATTATTTCAAAATGGAGACTACTAGCTAAATATGGTTTTACTACTTTCAATCTATACTTATTATGCTTGAAATACAAAATTGTTTAAGGTGACTTAGTTTTTGCTTCTGAAGATTAGAAAACTGTAATTAAGTTTAATAAGAGATATCAGTATATCCATTCACTAGTTCTCTGATATGTAAGATATGACTATTCTTTTTCACATGACACATAAACTAGCTTCTACGAAATTCCAGAAAATAACTTTCAAAAATGTTTGAGCAATGATAACATCATTAATGTAATGATATGCCTTCCATGTAATACATGCCTTCTCACAAGGTAAAATCTTTAAATAATAAAGTTATTTGAATGTTTAAGATATAGAGCATTTTAAAACATCTTATTTATTTATAGTTACATTTCAGGCAGCAAAACCTAATAGAAGTGAAATGGAATAATTCCACTTTATATTATCTTTGCTGTGTGGGTATACAAATCTATGTAAAATTGAACAACAAACCAACCCTCAGAAAGATAAGGGTTCTTACTATTTCCTCATGAATGAATTTTTTACGACTAGGTCTTTGGATAATCAACTAGTGGCCTGAATAAGCCACCTAGCATATTATGTATGTACTAAAGCTGAAATAATACGTTCCTGAGTTTTAAAATACGTGCTTCTTGTGCCTTACAAATGCAGAAATAATAGTGGAGCGACTTGTGTTTCCTGAATCTAATTCCTGTACTATAGCTTTATAAATATTCTCTGGTGCTTACACATACAGCAGGAGAAGGAACTGCCTAAACAGAAACACTGAGCTGGGCAGTAGGATTTGCCAGGATGATCCAAGTATTTACATGCAGCTATCATCATGAAAAATGCCAGAACTCCTCTGAGTCACCTACCGTCTGGAATAATGAGTACTAGTGCCTTCTAATTCAGACACAGCTGTAAGAACACCAACAGGTGTCCTTTTATTTGTATCTATTGTTGCCTAATGAGGATAAAAATGATTATTGAGCATCTGCCAACCTGATAATATACTACAATTATCCTAACCATGTAACACCTATCAGCCCTTTAACAGGGGTGTAAGTGGAATACATCCAGGTAAAAGTAGCTTAAATCTCTCAGTAGTTTTAGGATATGTTTAATTATTTTGAGTTTCTTCTTAGAAATAACAAAAAGGGAAAAGTGTATTTTTCCTCTTTAGGCCAAACTTGGACATGTTAAAATACATATTTGTTTGATTTGAAAAAAATTATTATTCTAAACCATTACCATCTCGTCGTGTTGATCCTGAAGATTAAAAATGGCTCAAAGTTTAAATGTTCCTTTGCCTAAGGTATTTCTAGTACAGTTTTATTCTCTGCTATTACATTTCTAAAAGTACTTACTACTGTAGATCTATTTTCCCATTTTTTTGTGGTAAAATACACATAAAATTTACCATCTTAACCACTTTTAAGTGTACAGTGGTATTAAATAGCTATAATATTGTGCAACCATCACCACTATTCACTACCTTAACACTTTTCATCTTGTAAGACTGAAACTCTATACCCTTTAAGCAATGACTCCCCATTTCTTCCTCCCCCTGCCCCTTGGCACCATTCTACTGTCTGTCTATAATTTTGTCTACTCTAAGTACTTCATTAAGAGAATCACACAGTATTTTTGTTTTTGTGAATAGCTTATTTCATTTAGCATAATGTCCTCTAGGTTCATCCATGTGGTAGCATTATGTCAGAAATTCAGTCCTTTTAAGGCTGAATAATATTCCATTGTAGGTATTTTGCTTACCAATTCATCCAACAATGGGCACATGGATTGCTTCCAAGTTTTAGTTATCGCGAATAATGCTGCTATAAATATGGATGCACGAAATCTCTTTGAGACCCTGCTTTCAATTTATTTTGGTACATACACAAAAGTAGAACTGAGGGATTGTATGATAATACTATTTTTAATGTTTTGGGGAGCTGCCACCCTTTTTTACAAAGTGGTTGTACCATTTTACATTCCTAGAAACAACGCTCAAGGGTTATAATTTCTCCACATCCTCACCAACACTTGTTGTTTTCTGCTTTTTTTTAAAATAGTAGCCAACCTAATGGGTGTGAGGCAATATCTCATCGAGTTTTGATTTGCATTTGCCTAATTGGTATTGTTGAGCATCTTTTCATGTGCTTAATGGCCACTTGGTATAGCTTCTTTGAAGAAATATCTATTCAAGTCCTTGCCCATTTTTGAATTGAGTAATTTGGGGTTTTTTGGTTGAGTTTTAGCAGTTCTCTGTATATTTTTGGATATTACTCCCTTATCAGATACATGATTTGAAAATATTTTCTCCTGTTCTGTGGGCTGCCTTTTTATGCTGTTGATATTATCTTTTGATGTACAAAATGTTTTCATTTCATGAAGCCCAATTTATCTATTTATTCTTTTGTTGCTTGTGCCTTTTGTATCATATCCAGAAAATGACTGACAAATCCAGTGTCATAGAGCTTTTGCTCTATATTTTCGTCTAAGAGTTTTATGGTCTAGTTTCATGAAGCGAGGAGCACCCAGATATCATGCCACCACACAAGCCCACACCACACTCTTCTCTGTGTTCTGACACTGAGGGGTCCTCCCCTGCTAGAGATTAGACCACAAGTCTCATCTCTGTACCCCTGGGCAGTGGGCTCATGTCCTGGGAAACCGGGACAAGGCCAATGGATTTCTCCTCTGGCCGTTCAGGCTCAGTCACTGGATATGGTAGGGAGGAAAGAACTGCTCCCAGGTCACCAACAAAATACTTAGGCAAGGCAATAGAATGTATGCTGTGGAGTTTCCCTGCGGAAACAGCCAGGCAGGCAATCTTGGGAAGAACTGGCAGGTATGAGACATATGATTCAGATGGACCTTAGTCCTGCAGCAATGGTGGTGGAGCCTGCCTATGGGGCATATGAGCGTGTCTGGGCCCTGATCACTTCTCAGCCCAGCAGACAGCTGCTTAGGGCAGGATAGAGAGCCTTAGGGGGTGGGAGCCCAGCATTGTGTTTTGCTGCAACTGTCCCGTACACTAAAACCTTTTGGGGTCCACGTGACTTCAGGCAGTGCCTCTGTGTGGTCTCCAGGTATCTCCCTCTGCCAGTGCAAAGGTCTGTGGTAGTCACGGAACCCTCCTGTAGCTAGGAACTCAGGTCCATGATGGGAATGTGGTACTGTGGTGTTCCTTCACTTACCCTTCCTTGGGTCCAGGTCTAGGTCTGGTGGCTGGTCCTGGCGCCCAGCAGCAACTCTGAGCAGGCAGCCTCTCTTTAACCATGGTATCTTCCATTGCCTCTTTGTTGAATTTCAGTGCTTTCTCACAAAAGGTCTGTTTGAAGTGTGAAGATTTAGTTGATATTTTGGTTCCTCTGCATGGAAGAGGCACAACCTAGCTATATCTAGCCAGCTATCTTGAATTCTAGATAAGTTTAGAATGTAGCTTCAGAAAACTCATTCATTGGCCTTTAATATTAATTATGATAGAGTATCTCTATTTTATGAAATTAACCCAAAAGTCTATAAATTGTAAATAATATTGGGAATGACCAATGGTTAACTAGAATTAAACTGTTAGTGTATAATTTATACGCTTATCCTTTCATTATTAATTAACTTAACATGGTCATCTTCTTTGCCCCATAGTTTATAAAGTAGACAATATAAAAGTCTTTCTTAATGTTACATGTTCACATACTATGCTATGTGAAATAAGCCTGTCACAAAAAGAAAAAATGTATGATTCGACTTATATGAAGTATATGAAGTCGTCAAATTCATACAAACAGAATAGAATGGTGGCTACCAGGGGCTGGAAATGGGGGAAACAAGGAATTATTGTTTAATAAGTATAGATTTCAGATTTGAAAGATGAAAAAGTTCCAGAGATCTCTTTCATAAAAATGTGAATATTTTTAACACTACTGTACTGTACACTTAAAAATGCTTAAGATGGTTAAAACATAGTTACAAGCTCATCACATCAAGAAAATAATCGTATCGCACTAATCTTTTAGGAAGGTAATTAGTCTATCTAATGATATTCCAATAAGCAAAATTATCAGAATAATGTT
Organism: Theropithecus gelada; assembly: GCF_003255815.1. NCBI lineage: Eukaryota > Metazoa > Chordata > Mammalia > Primates > Cercopithecidae > Theropithecus > Theropithecus gelada. Next base: position 47,214,312 of record NC_037689.1, read on the forward strand.
ACCAAAAAATACTGTTTTAAGTTACAGTGAAGTATAATTTTAAAGGAATAGGATGTCAATACTGTATTAGTCCGTTCCTGCATTGCTATGAAAAACTACCTGAGACTGGGTAATTCATGAAGAAAAGAGGTTTAATTGACTCACAGTTCTGCAGGCTGTACAGGAGGCATGGCTGGGGAGGCCTCGGGAAACTTACAATTATGGCGGAAGGTGAAGGGGAAGCAGGTACATCTTCATATGGGAGAGTGGGATGGGGGAGAGTTACACACTTTCTTTTTCTTTTTCTTTGAGACGGAGTCTCCCTCACTCTGTCACCCAGGCTGGAGTGCAGTGGCACAGTCTCAGCTCACTGCAACCTTCACCTCCTGGGTTCAAGTGATTCTCCCTCCTCAGCCTCCCGAGTAGCTGGGATTACAGGCATCCACTGTCATGCCCAGCTAATCTTTGTATATTTGTAATGAGAACTCTATCAACGAGACAGCACTAGGGGGACGGTGCTAAACTGTTAGAAATCACCCCCATGATTAAATCACGTCCCACCAGGCCCCTTCTCCAACACTAGGGATTACAATTCAACATGAGATTTGGGTGGGGACACAGAGCCAAACCATATCAAATACCTTCTATTATTTTCACACTCCCAAAGACAACTGGTAAGATGAAGTCACTTTCTCAAAGACTATGTATTATAGTTCAACCAATTACATTTCCCGCTTGAAAATACATGTTAAAGGCACAGTGATAAATAAGGCAGGGAAATTATTTCCAGCCAATGTTTACAGGGGCTGCAAACAAGCATCTAGGAATAGAGCAATACTGCCTGAATTACCTGCTTTATCTTTGTACTAAGTGATAGCCAGAAAGCCTATAAGAACTAGTGCCTAATTCATAAGTAAATAATTCAATTGATGTAAAAGCTCTTTGAAGGTATATAAAAAATTAGTATTATTAAAAGGTTGCTATAAAATGCTAATCCCATTATAGGAAAAACTTACTACTATTATTCATTTTTGACAAATTAATGCATTTCTGGGAAACTGTAATAGCTTTTGTATTGGTCTTAGATCCCTATTTTCTACTCCTTTGACTTCTACTAGGTCCCACTGACCAGGGTAAGAAAAGGTGTAAAAGGTTTTAGAATATTGGAAGGAGATTTTCTATGAGAAGTATAGTGATTCTGATGTGAGATGAAACTTCTCTATCACAAGAATGGCAATACAGTGAGGTAATTGTAACCATCTAAACTAGAATTCATTTACATTACATAACTGCTAAAAACTATAAAGATCAAAAAGAAGAAAATAGAAAACCACAAAAGTCCCATGCTCTCATTACTAGAAGACAAAAAAATACTTTGAAAATAGATCCAGAATGATCAATTCCAAAATATATTGAAGTAAAATTAATACAGATTTTTTAAACTAAAGAAAATTTAGCATTTCTTCTAGGCAAAAATCAACTTACAATGATTTCTTATTCAAAACCAAACCAAACCAAACTAAAGACTTGGTAACACATTCTTTTGTTATGGTTGTAGGGAAAAAGACCCTCTCATTTTCCCAAGGCTAAGATCCTTTCAGTTTTTTCCATGTCAACTCTGATGTCACCTCCTCGGGGTGGCTTTCCTTGACTACCCAATCCAAAGAATCTGAAGATGTGTTGTTAATTTCTTTACTTATTATTTCTTGCCCCTATCCCAGACAGTAAGCTCATTGGAGACAGGGGCCTTATCAGTCTCGTTAGATACTGCATTCCCATAATAAATGCTTAACAACTCTGCGATGAATGATAGATATCTAAAGGTTAAAAAAAAAAATCTCTTTAGAGAAAAAAATACGTATCTAATATATGACAACTTTAGAAGAGCATACAATATTTATACATTGTAAACATATAGATTCTCTTGAAATTCTAAGGGCAGTTTGATATACATCAGCATTTCTTAAGATATGAAAATGTGGCAGGAGTGAACTTCTAGTTTTTATACTGTTACCATTAACATTTTTTTTCTTTTTTTTTGGAGGCAGAGTCTCACTTTATCCCTCAGGGCTGGAGTGCAGTGGTGCGATCTTGACTCACTGCAACCTCTGCCTCCCAGGTTCAAGAGATTCTCCTGCCTTAGCCTCCCGAGCAACTGGGATTACAGGTGTGCACCCCCACGTCCGGCTAATTTTTGTATTTTTAGTAGAGATGGGGTTTCATCATGTTGGTCAGGCTGGCCTCGAGCTCCTGACCTCAGGTGATCTGCCCACCTCGGCCTCCCAAAGTGCTGGGATTACAGGCATGAGCCACTGTACCTGTGTTTTTTGTTTTTTGCTTTTTTTTGTTGTTGTTGTTACTTAGTTTTTATTTCATAATCATAAACTTAACTCTGCAATCCAGCTAGGCATGGGAGAGAACAAGGAAAACATGGAACCCAAAGGGAACTGCAGCGAGAGCACAAAGATTCTAGGATACTGCGAGCAAATGGGGTGGGGGGGTACTCTCCTGAGCTACAGAAGGAATGGTCTGGTGGTTAAGATAAAACACAAGTCAAACTTATTCGAGTTGTCCACAGTCAGCAATGGTGATCTTCTTGCTGGTCTTGCCATTCCTGGACCCAAAGCGCTCCATGGCCCCCACAATATTCATGCCTTCTTTCACTTAGCCAAAGACCACATGCTTGCCATCCAACCACTCAGTCTTGGCAGTGCAGATGAAAAACTGGGAACCATTTGTGTTGGGTCCAGCATTTGCCATGGACAAGATGCCAGGACCTGTATGCTTTAGGATGAAGTTCTCACCTTCAAATTTCTCCCCATAGATGGACTTGCTACCAGTGCCATTATGGCGTGTGAAGTCACCACCCTGACACATAAACCCTGGAATAATTCTGTGAAAGCAGGAACCCTTATAACCAAATCCTTTCTCTCCAGTGCTCAGAGCATGAAAATTTTCTGCTGTCTTTGGAACCTTGTCTGCAAACAGCTTGAAGGAGACGTGGCCCAAGGGCTCGCCGTCGACGGCAATGTCGAAGAACACGGTAGGGTTGACCATGGCTAGTAGTACAGGACTTTCCTCGGCGGCAGCGTCTGCAAAGCCCGTACCTGTTTTTTAAACAGCAACAATTCAGAACACTGAGGTATTCAGGACATAGAACAAAAACAACAATCTAATATATGTCTTAATGAAGTTTTTATATTGGCTAATACATAATTACCTTGTGTATTAGTATATATACAGAAGTTTCTTGAATCAAGTAATTTTAAGAAGTTAAGAATACACCTTGGCTGGGCATGGTGGCTCACGCCTGTAATCCCAGCACTTTGGGAGGCCGAGGTGGGTGGATCACCTGAAGTGAGGAGTTTAAGACCAGCCTGACCAACATGGAGAAACCCCGTCTCTGCTAAAAATACAAAATTAACCGGGTGTGGTGGTGGGTGCCTGTAATCCCAGCTACTTGGGAGACTGAGTCAGGAGAATCACTCAAACCCAGGAGGCGGAAGTTGCAGTGAGCTGAGATCGTGCCATTGCACTTCAGCCTGGGCAACAAGAGTGAAACTCTGTCCAAAAAAAAAAAAAAAAGGAATTCACCTATAGTCTTGATAATATCGTACATTTGCCTAATGAGCTTCTCTTTTTATAATCAGTACCAAGTGACACTTCAGCTCAGCCCCTGCCCAAATGATCAAAGGAATACAGGCTGGATGATGCAAATTGTCCTGGTTTTTTATTCTTGTCTTGGTTTGAAAATTTTCCCATATATAAATTGTCTACTATGTGTCTACCTGTGAGATATATAGAGATGTATCTCTCTCTATATATATATATTTTTAATGCCTATATCTATGTCTATTCATATCTAATCTTTCTCTCTCTTTAGTTCTGGGCATGCGTGAAAGTTGCAAAATGATAGTCTGTAGGCTAACTGTGCTTATGTTTGTTCTTCAGACTATCAACTCATACAGTATTTGAAATTTGAACTACTTAAAAAATCAAATTTTAAAATCCAGCTTTCTGGCTTCCCTTGAACAGTCAGAAGGTCTGGCAGTACTGTTCTATTCCATGTCCAACAAATCAGGTAGAACTGCAGGAAGGCTACTCCTGTGATATGGGCCTTGTGCCCTGACATTCCCCACAGTCTCCATCACTTCCTATTGCTTCCTGACGTACAGGCCTGGGATCAGTTGTCATTTATCATCTAGTATCGGGCCTGAGTTTGAAATCCTTGATGTAAGTCCTTATAAGGATTTTGGTTTTAACATTAAGGTCAATGAGGATGGTTTTAAGCACGGGAGTGACATGGTATGAAGTCATGGAAATTTGACTGGCTTATTCAGGGGATATTATTCTGCTCCTGTAAAAATAACGTGCTCATTGGCACACAGTTACTTCTTTCAAGCTAGAAGTAGTGGTTATTTGCTGTCTGGCAGGTCTGTAATTCTCCCCCTTCACTTTTTGGCCAGAAAAGAGTCCCACTGTTTCTAATTTCCCTCAATCAGACTATTTTGTGTATTTGTCTACTGAGTGTGATTTTTTCTGCCACCTGGAGCTGCATCACATTGTGGAAAACTGGGCTGTTGGACTCATGTGGCTGTGTAAACACCAGAGGTTGGTGCACGGAACCCCTCAGATTGCCAAAATATGAATTGGATGATGATACTGTTCCCAACATCTTCCTCACTATTCTCCCGCATGGCCTAGCTTTTTAGATCCAGCTATTAAACATTGAGGTGACAAAAATAAAATTAATATGACAGAATGACAGCCTCACTTTTGGTAGAACTAAATGATGCAAATGCCCTTAATTAGATTCAATTCCATATGCCTAGAGAGTAAACTCTTCTTCTAAAAGATAGAATACTAATGTCTTGCATTGATGAAGGGCCTTTCATCTGGGAGTTTTCTCACAGGGTTTGCAGACCAATATGGCACAGTAAAAGCAAAGCAAAGACAACATCAACCACAAATGGAATGCAACAACTGCTTAATGGTCTATGACAAGACAGTAGACCAGGAGCTATAAAAAGCTGTTAAAAACATTGTTAATATTTTTCTAGAATAGAAAGTGTTATTTGATACAAAAATTAAATTTTAACAAAAATAATTTCCTGGAGCCTAAGAGCTAGCTGTTTTAAACTCTGAGGACAGAACAAGTAGTCTTCCAACGTGTCAGGATATATTTATACTTGATCTTTAAAGGTGATTAGAGAGTTTATCTCAATGTCTTTAAAGAATGGCTAGGGGGAAGGGGAACACTAAAATGTATCTAATTCCTCAACATGCCAATCCTTACAATGATACTGTGAGGTATATATTATTAGGGACATTATAGAGATGAGAAAATTGAAGCTCAGAGAAGATGAGGAATTTACCAAAGATAACTCAGTTACTGGTGAAACTAGAATTCAAATTAGGTCTGTCTGTTTGATTTCAAGCCCATATTTTTTTTTCCTGCTCTGCCATATTACTGTTCACAGAAGCTTTTGACACTTCTTGTATTCAAAAATAGACACTCTGTTTTCTATGTAACAGGTCTTTTGTCTGCCCCATAAAACAATTAGATTTAATTTCATGGAAACGTATGAAAGAGCTGGTCCTGTCACATGTCCATCTGCTTCCTAAACTAACACTGACTTGCGTCCCCCCAAATGCTGCACATGTGGTTTCTGGCTTCTCCTTACTGCAGGGTAAGTTCCTTGCCTTACCAAGGGCACTTTTCCTAAGCTATTCAAGTGTTTGTTAATGTGGCTTGTTGACTTGGAGTGTGACTTACAGTTCCAACATTGTTCTTATCATTCTTGCAGAGGCTCTAGGGTTCTAATAGGCAAACCGTTCCTTGCCTCCCTATCCCAGGGCTTTTGGCTACTGTCTACTGGTTATCTTCCATGAGGAGTATTAAGTTAGTTAGTAACCTTTTCTTGCCACCCCACCCACTCCCAGAATGTATATTCTAAAGTAATTTACTTTTACCCTTATAAGGCAACCAACAAGCTTATTCTGCTTTTCCTACCATCTCCCCTTCTTCCTTCAAATTTGATAGCTATATCACCAAAGCATATAATCATTACATGCTATCCTGTCACCTTTGTTCCATGTAAAGGAGAAAATGTTTTAAAATCCAATATCTTTGCATATTAAATTGAATGTTTTCCTTTTCTGGTACTCATGTTTAAGTGAAGTAAATGTACCTGTACTTTTGCAAGGAGTTGCCTGAGAGTTCAACCAGAATGGTTGCCCAGGCTTCAAAGCTCTTGGGCTCCCCCTTCTATTGTTACTTTGAAATATTTAAAGAACATGGTAGAACTAAATGATGTAGCTTGGTGCAGCTGTTTCTTCATTTATTCTAAAAATTTCCTTTATTGGCTTCCCCTGCTTCCACCCCCTTCAATATGGATGGTACTATCTCTTTCTTTTTCTTTTTTCCCCCTTTTTATAAACCCTAGAGTTCCTACCTTGGGGTATGTCCTCAGTGCAGAGTTCTTTACTTTCTCAGAGAGCCTCTGGGATCAGGCTGTCCAGCAACTGAAATCTCCCTGCAGCCCTCCTGCACTCACCTCAGGTTGGGGGCTGAGAAGTCACCTCCTGTTTCAACTGTTTTTCTTGGATTGGGTCAGTGAGCTTTCCATTCCCATCAAGGACTCCTCCTCTTCATGGTGATGACTTGTTGGTAATTTCTGAGTTCCTTAGCTCTTATGACCATCAAAAATCTCTGTCTTCCCTTCTTTTTCCCAGAGCTCCCACATTCTCCTTACATCCATCTTATATTCTGGATTTGTGAGGGATTCATTTGTCACTTTGTTTGTCAATGATATTGTCTTTGAATTAATTTTTATTTGTTTTCATATACTACCCTAGTTCCTTTTTCTACTTTTGAGAGGAGCTTAGGGAGATTAAAAATCTACTCTCTTTCCCACACCTTGCTAAAGGATGCTAACTTATTTATTTGTCTCCCTCCTTCTGCCCTTACCCCTGCAGTCTGTTTTTGACCCTGAACGAGCCTGCTAAAACTAAGTTAGACCATCTTTGCTGAAAACTCTTCAATGACTTTCAGCTGGAATCAGAGAAAAGCCTGGATTCCTATGGGCTCAATAAGGTCTCCATATGCTGGTCCTTCATTACCTCTCTTACTTCCTCTCCTACTATTCTTTCCCTTGCTCACTCTGCCTCTTCATTCTTTTACCAAAAATCTGGCATGTTTCAAACTTGGGGATTTAGTATTTGCTGTTACCTCCGTCTTGAATGATCTTCCCTAAGATAGCCAATTGGTCCACTTCCTCAGTTGCTTCTGGCCTTTTTTCAAGTGTTACCTTCTCTTTGAAGCCTTCTGTGCCCATCTTATCTGAAATGGCACACTCCATGCTATTTGCTAGGCCCTTCTCTGTTGACTGTTTCCTCCATAGTACCTATCACTTTCTAACCTACTATACATTTTACTTATTATTTTGTTCATGGCCTGTCTCCTCACTAGACAAAGATTAATGTCTATTTGGTTTATCGCTGTTATTTCCAGCCTTAAGAAAAAATTTCGACCCATAGTAGGTACATAATAAACATCAGTCGGATGCATTAATAAGGGCAGGAAAATATGGAAATTGTGGCATAAAACTTAAGAATGAGGAGTAGTTATACCTGGCTAGGCACAGGAGATGGGGATAAGAAAAGAGCTGACTTTGAACTAGTTCTTGAAGAATGAGCAGGATTTAAACAGATTTAGCAGGATTTAAACAGATTTGTCTGCTGCTGTGATTTCACAGAGGTCTGCATTTATTTCAGACAGGTGTGTGACATGTTGAAGAGGGGGAAATGACAGGGTGATAAGGTACATGAAGTTGTTAAAGTGATGCCTGGTTTGAGTGTTAATGATTTGGAAGGTGATGGGTCTACGTGTGTTGAAGGGAGATGTTAAGTTTGGATTGGGTTTTGAACCTTTAGGGGTTCTTGGCTGCTAGAAACATAAACCAGATCAGGCCATCATAAGAAAAAAGGAAACTTTGCTGCAAGGACTGGGGCTCACAAAATTGATGGGAGGTTGTAGAATTAAAAGCTGGCCAACAGAAACTACTGCAAAAGTTATGCAACAGGAATAATCTGTTACCTGCTCCCCATGGACTGAGTATTAATCCTCAATGTTTTTCAATATATTAATCCATCTTCCTGCCAGTGGAGATTTGGGTTGTTTTCAGACTTTTGCAATTACAAACAGTGCTGTTATATATGAATGTTTTCTGGTATAGATGTATAAGCTTTTCTGTGGGGTAAAATTGCCAGTTCATAAGATATGTCCATATTCAACTCTATTAAGATGATGCCAAACTGTTTTCAGTTTTATGCCAGACTATATAAATATTACTTTGTTCCACATCCTTACCCACACTTCTGTTTTTTTCTAAGTATATCTTAAAATTTGCGTATGGTAAAATGTACTCTTATAAACTATTACAGTGGTATGGATTTTTAAAAATGCATACAGGCTTGTATCTACTACCACAATCAGGATACAGAACAGTTTAATCACCCTTGAATATTTCCTCTGCTGCCCTTTGTAGTCAATTTCTCCTTCATCCCCAGGTTCTGACAGGCATGGATCTATCCCTATCTCTATCCCTATCATTTTGCCTTTTCCAGAGTGTTATATAAATGTAATTCTGGGCCTGGTTTCTTGTATTCAACAAAGTGCATTTGAGATTCATTCATTTGTTGCATGTATTAGTAGTTCATTCTTTTTTTTTTAATTGTTGAGTACTATTCCATTGTATAGATGTACCGCAGTTTGTTTACTCATTCCCTAGGTGAAGATCATTTGGGTTGTTTCCATTTTGGCAATTATGAATAAAGCCACTATTAATATTTGTGTACAGATTTTTGTATAAACAATTTTCATTTCTCTTGCATAAATATCTAAAAGTGGAATTGCTGAGTCATATGGTAACTATGTTTAACTTTATAAGAAACTGCCATTCTGCTTTCCAGAGCAGATGTGTGACACTTATACACACAGTAATGAGAGCTCTAGTTGCTCTGTATCCTTGACTGCATTGGGTATTGTCATTTTAAAAAGTCATTCTAATAGGCATATAGTGGCATATCATTGTTTTAATTTGCATTTCCCTAATGACAAATGATGTTCATCATCTTTAAAACAATTTTTTAAATTTCCATAGGTTATTTGGGAACAGGTGTTGTTTGGTTACGTAAGTTCTCTAGTGGTGATTTGTGAGATTTTGGTGCACCCATCGCCTGAGCAATATACACTGCACCCTATTTGTAGTCTTTTATCCCTCACCCCCTTCCCATCCTTTCCCCTGATTCCCCAAAATTCATTGTGTCATTCTTATGCCTTTGCATCCTCACAGCTTAACTTCCACTTATGAATGAGAGGATACGATGTTTGGTTTTCCATTTCTGAGTTATTTCACTTAGAATAGTAGTCTCCAATCTCATCCAGGTCACTGCAAATGCTGTTAATTCATTCCTTTTTATGACTGAGTCGTATTCCAACATATATATATATATATATATATATCTCACAGTTTCTTTATCCACTCATTGATTGATGGGCATTTGGGTTGGTTCCACATTTTTGCAGTTGTGAATTGTGCTGCTATAAACATGCATGTGCAAGTATCTTGTTCGTATAATGACTTCTTTTCCTCTGGTTAGATACCCAGTAGTGAGATTGCTGGATCAAATGCTAGTTCTGCTTTTGGTTCTTTAAGGAGTCTTCACACTGTTTTCCATAGTGGTTGTACTAGTTTACATTCCCACCAGCAATGTAGAAGTGTTCCTTGTTCACCGCATCCATGCCAACATCTACGATTTTTGGACTTTTTGATTGTGGCCATTCTTGCAGGAGTAAGGTGGCATCACATTGTGGTTTTGATTTGCATTTCCCTGATCATTAGTGATTTTGAGCATTTTTTCATGTTTGTTGGCCATTAGTATATCTTCTTTTGAGAATTGTTTATTCAGGTCCTTAGCCCACTTCTTGATGAGATTATTTGTTTTTTTTCTTGCTAATTTGTTTGCGTTTGTTGTAGATTCTGGATATTAGTCCTTTGTCAGATGTATAGATTGTGAAGACTTTTTCCCTCTCTGTAGGTTGTCTGTTTACTCTGCTGACTGTTCCTTTTGCTGTGTACAAGTTTTTTAGTTTAATTAAGTCCCAGCAATTTATCTTTGTTTTTATTGCATTTGCTTTTGGGTTCTTGGTCAATAAATCCTTGCCTAAGCCAATGTCTAGAAGAGTTATTCCAATGTTATCTTCTAGAATTTCTGTAGTTTCAGGTGTTATATTTAAGTCCTTGATCTATCTTGAGTTGATTTTTGTATAAGGTGAGAAATGAAGATCCAGTTTCATTCTCCTACATGTGGTTAGCCAAGTATCCCAGCACCATTTGTTGAAAAGGGTGTCCTGGCCGGGTGTGGTGACTCATGCCTGTAATCCCAGCACTTTGGGAGGCTGAGGCGGGCGGATCATGATGTCAGGAGTTCGAGACCAGCCTGGCCAACGTCGTGAAACCACATCTTTACTAAAAATACAAAAAATTAGCTGGGCGTGGTGGCAGGCACCTGTAATCCCAGTTACCCAGGAGGCTGAGGCAGGAGAATTGCTTGAATCTGGGAGGTGGAGGTTGCAGTGAGCCGAGGTTGCACCACTGCACTCCAGCCTGGGTGACAGAGCAAGACATTGTCTCAAAAAAAAAAAAAAAAAAAAGATAGAAAAGGGTGTCCTTTCCCCACTTTATGTTTTTGTTTGCTTTGTCAAGGATCAGTTGGCTATAAGTATTTGAGTTTATTTCTGGGTTCTCTATTCTTTTCCATTGGTCTATATGCCTGTTTTTTGTACCAGTACCATGATGTTTTGGTGACTATGGCCTTATAGTATAGTTTGAAATCGGGTAATGTGATGCCTCCAGATTTGTTCTTTTTGCTTAGTCTCGCTTTGGCTATGTGGGCTCTTTTTTGATTCCATATGAATTTTAGATTTTGTTTTAAATTCTGAGAAGAATGATGATGTTAGTTTGATGGGAATTGCACTGAATGTGTAGATAGCTTTTGGCAGTATGGTCATTGTCACAATATTGACTCTACCCATCCATGGGATGGTGATGGGTTCTATCAATGGATAGAATCAATGGCATGGGATGTGTTTCCGTTTGTTTGTGTCGTCTATGATTTCTTTCAGCAGTGTTTTGTAGTTTTCCTTCTAGAGGTCTTTCACCTCCTTGTTTAGGTATATTCCTAAGTATTTTATTTTTTATTTTTTGCAGCTATTTTAAAAGGGGTTGAGTTCTTGATTTAATTCTCTGCTTGATCGTTGTTGGTGTATAGAAGAGCTACTGATTTGTGTACATTAATCTCGTATCTGGAAACTTTGCTGAATTCTTTTATCAGTTCTAGGAGCTTTCTTGAGGAGTCTTTGGGATTTTCTAGGTAAACAGTCATATCATCAGTAAACAGTGATAGTTTGACTTCCTCTTTACTGATTTGGATGCCCTTTATTTCTTTCTCTTGTCTGATTGCTCTGGCTAGGACTTCCAGTACTATATTGAATAGGAGTGGTGAGAGTGGGCATCTTTGTCTTTTTCTAGTTCTCAGAGGGAATGCTTTCAACTTTTCCCCATGCAGTATTATGTTGGCTGTGGGTTTGTCATAGATGGCTTTTACTATATTGGGGTATATCCCTTGTACGCTGGTTGTGCTGAGGGTTTTAATCATAAAGAGATGCTGGATTTTGTCGAATGATTTTTCAGCACCTATTGAGATGATCGTGTGATTTTTGTTTTAAATTCTGTTTATGTGGTATATCACATTTATTGACTTGCATATGTTAAGCCATCCCTGTATCCCTGGTATGAAAGCCACTTGATCATTGTGAATTATCTTTTTGATATGTTGTTGGATTCGGTTAGCTAGTATTTTGTTAAGGATTTTAGCATCTAAGTTCATCAGGGATATTGGTCTATAGTTTTCTTTTTTGGTTATATCCTTTCTTGGTTTTGGTATTAGGGTGATGCTGGCTTCATAGAATGAATTAGGGAAGGTTCCCTCTTTCTCTATCTTGTGGAATAGTGTCAATAGGATTGGTACCAATTCTTATTTGAATGTCTGGTAGAATTCTGCTGTGAATTTGTCTGGTTCTGGACTTTTTTGTTGGTAATTTTGTAATTACCATCTCAATCTCATGGCTTGTTATTGGTCTGTTAAGGGTATCTAATTCTTCCTGATTTAAGCTAGGAGGATTGTATCTTTCCAGTTATTTATCCATCTCTTCTAGGTTTTCTAGTTTATGTACACGAAGGTGTTCATAGTAGCCTTGAATGATCTTTTGTATTTCTGTGGTGTCAGTTGTAATATCTCCCATTTCATTTCTTATAGAGCTCATTTGGATTTTCTCTCTTCTTTTGTTGGTTAATCTTGCTAATGGTCTATCAATTTTATTATCTTTTCAAAGAACCAGCTTTTTGTTTCATTTATCTTTTGTGTTCCTCTTTTTTTGTTTGTTTCAATTTCATTTAGTTCTGATGTTGGTTATTTCCTTTCTTCTGCTGGGTTTGGGTTTGGTTTGTTCGTGTTTCTCTAGTTCCCTGAGGTATGACCTTAGATTGTCTGTGCTCTTTCAGACTTTTCAATGTAGGCATTTAGGACAATTAACTTTCCTCTTAACACCACCTTTGCTTTTTCCCAGAGGTTTTGATAGGTTGTGTCACTGTTGTTCAATTTGAAGAATTTTTAAATTTCCATCTTGATTTCATTTTTGACCCAATGCTCATTCAGGAGTAGGTTATTTAATTTCCATTTATTTGATGGTTTTGAAAGTTCCTTTTGGAGTTGATTTCCAGTTTTATTCCACTGTGGTCTGAGTAAGTGCTTAATATATTTTCAATTTTTAAAAAAATTTATTGAGACTAGTTTTGTGGCCTATCATATGGTCTCTCTTAGGGAAAGTTCCATGCACTCTTGGATGTATATTCTGCGGTTGTTGGATGGAATGTTCTGTATATATCTGTTAAGTCCATTTGTTTCAGGGTATAGTTTAAATCCATTGTTTCCTTGTTGACTTGCTGTCTTGATGACCTGTCTAGTGCTGTCAGTGGAGTATTGAAGTCCCCCACTATTGTTGTGTTCCTGTCTATCTCATTTCTTAGGTCTATTAGTCATTGTTTGATAAATTTGGGAACTCCAGTGTTAGGTACATATATGTTTAGGATTGTGATATTTTCCTGCTAGACAAGGCCTTTTATCATTATGTAATATTCCTCTTTGTCTTTTTAAACTGCTATTGCTTTAAAGTTTGTTTTTTTCTGATATAAGAATAGCTACTCCTGCTCGCTTTTGATGTCCATTTGCCTGAAATGTCTTTTTCCACCCCTTTACCTTAAGTTTGTATGAGTCCTTATGTGTTAGGTGAGTCTCTTGAAGGCAGCAGATAGTTGGTTGGTGAATTCTTATCCATTCTTCAATTCTGTATCTTTTAAGTGGAGCATTTAGGCCATTTACATTCAATGTTAGTATTGAGATGTGAGGTACCATTCCATTCATTGTGCTGTTTGTTGCCCGTATATCTTAGTTTCTTGTTTTTGTCTTTTAAATTGTATTTTTTGTTTTATAGGCCCTGTGAGACTTATGCTTTAAAGAGGTTCTGTTTTGATGTGTTTCCAGGATTTATTTCAATATTTAGAGCTCCTTTTAGCAGTTCTTGTAGTGGTGGGTTGGTAGTGGCAAATTCTCTCAGCATTTGTTTGTCTAAAAAAGACTGTATCTTTCTTTCTTATATGAAGCTTAGTTTCACTGGATACAAAATTCTTGACTGATAATGGTTTTGTTTGAAGAGGCTGAAGATAGGGCCTGAATCCCTTCTAGCTTGTAGGGTTTCTGCCGAGAAATCTGCTGTTAATCTGATAGGTTTTCCTCTGTACGTTGCCTGGTGCTCTTGTCTCACAGCTCTTGAAATTCTTTCCTTTGTCTTAACTTTAGATAACCTGATGACAATGTGCCTATAGGAGATGATCTTTTTGTGTTGAATTTCCCAGGTGTTCTTTTTGCTTCTCGTATTTGGATGTCTAGGTCTCTGGCAAGGCCAGGGAAATTTTCCTCGATTATTCCCCCAAATATGTTTTCCAAACATTCAGATTTTTCTCCTTCCTCAGAAACCCCAATTATTCTTAGGTTTGGTCATTTAACATAATCCTGGACTTCTTGGAGGCTTTGTTCATATTTTCTTATTTTTTTTTCTTTGACTTTGTTGGATTGGGTTAATTCAAATATCTCGTCTTTGTGCTCTGAATTTCTTTCTTCCACTTGTTCAGTTCTATTGCTGAGACTTTCCAGAGCATTTTGCATTTATGTAAGTGTGTCCATTGTTTCCTGAAATGTTGATTGCTTTTTTATTTAAGCTATCTATTTCCTTGAATATTTCTTCCTTCACTTCTTGTATCATTTTTTGTATTTCCCTACATTGGGCTTCACCTTTCTCTGGTGCCTCTCTGATTAGCTTAACAACTAACCTCCTGAATTCTTTTTCAGGTAAATCAGGGGTTTCTTCTTGGTTTGGGTCCATCGCTGGTGAGCTAGTGTGATTTTTTGGGAAGGTGTTAAAAAACCTTGTTTTGTCATATTACCAGAGTTGGTTTTCTGGTTCCTTCTCATTTGGGTAGGCTCTGTCAGAAGGAAGGTCTAGGACCCAAGGCTATTGTTCAGATTCTTTTGTTCCATGGTGTGTTCCCTTGATGTAGTACTTTCTCCCTTTTCCTATGGATGTGGCTTCCTGCGAGCCAAGCTGTATGATTGTTATCTCTCTTCTGGATCTAGCCACTGAGCAAGTCTACCAGGCTCTGGGCCAGTAGTGGGGATTGTCTGCACAGAGTCCTGTGATGTGAACTGTCTGTGGGTCTCTCAGCTGTGGATACCAGCACAGTATTTGGGGTGTCTCCCAGGTCCTGCAGGAGCAATCTGCTTCTTTCATGGGAACTGCGGGTCTTCTCCTCAGCATGTTTTCATATGCTTATTTGCCATTCACACTTCTTCTCAGGCAAAGAGTTCTTAGATTTGACCATAAAAGAAAAAAAAATTGGTAAATTGGGCTATATAAAAATTAGTAAATGTTTAGGTAGATATGAGAGGTGTATAATAGAGTGAGAAAATTTAGATTCTAGTAGCTACATCTATTAAATATTTTGGTGGCAACAGATGTTACCAGAAGGAATCTGCCTTTTCTTAGGACAGCAAAACATTAGACTGGAGAAGTAGGTAAGAAAAAGGAATGTTAGGGTAAACTGAGGGATGTAACAGTTTGAAGGACAGGAAAATGTAGATAGAGAAGGTAGTTACAAAGGTGGCATCAATGAGCTGGAGCAGAGTTCCAAGTGATGCCATTGCCTGTGAAATAGCCATGCTTGGTAGTAAATGCAGGGAAAGGAAGATGTTTTTAAAAATCGATACATCATATCTACACATAATTATGGGGTACATGTGATATTTTGTCACATGCATGGAATATGTAATGATCAAGTCAGGGTATTTAGGGTGTCCATCACTTTGAGTATTCATCACTTCCAGGTGTTGGAATTATTTCGTGTCTTCTAGCTATTTTGCAATATATAATACATTATTGTTAACTATAATGACCCTACTCTGCTACTGAACATTAGAACTTAGTCCTTCTATAAAACTGTATGTGTGTACCTATTAACCAACCTCTCTTCATCTCTCAACATACACACAACCTTCAGAGCCTCAAGTATCTATCATTGATCTCTCTACCCCATGAGATCAACTTTCTAAACTCCTACATATGAGTGAGAACATGCAATATTTGTCTTTCTGTGCTTGGCTTATTTCACTTAAGATAATGGCCTTCAGTCCCTATGTTGCTGCAAATGAAATGATTTCATTCTTTTTTATGGCCAAATAATATGTGTATCTTCATAGATGAAGTGTGTTTCTTGTTGACACAGATCAATGGGTCTCTTTTTTTATCCATTCGGGCAGTGTATGTCTTTTGATTGGAGAGTTTTGTTCGTTTAGATTCACTGTTATTATCGATAATAAGAACTTATGTCTGCCATCTTGTTGTTTGTTTTCTGGTTGTTTTGTGGTCTTCTCTTTCTTCTTTATTTCATTCCTTTTCCCCAGTGATGGTGTTTTTTTTTTTTTTTTTCTGGTGATATGATTTAGTTTCTTGCTTTTTATTTGTTGTGCATCCATTTTTTTGTTTGAGATTACCATGAGGCTTGCAAATACCATCTTATAATGCATTATTTTAATCTGATAACAACTTATCACTATTTGCATAAATACACAAGCAAGCAAGCAAGCAAAAAAAAAAAAAAAAAAAAAAACTAGTAAAAACTCTACACCTTAACTTGGTTTCCTTGCTTTTGAACTTTCTGTTGTTTCTATTTATATCTTATTGTATTGACTATGTCTTGAAAAGTTGTTGTAGTTATTATTTTTGATTGGTTCATTGTTTAGTCTTTCTACTTAAGATAAGAGTAGTTTATACACCACAGTTACAGTTTTATAATATTCTGTGTTTTTCTGTGTACTTACTATTATCAGTGAGTTTTGTACCCTTTGGTGATTATTTATTGCTCATTAATATTCTTTTCTTTCTGATTGAAGTACTCTGTTTCACAAGGATTGGTCTGTGGTGCCTCATTTAATTCATTTGGTGAGGCCATGTTTTCCTGGATAGTTTTGATACTAGTATGTGAAGTGTATTTCTTGTGGTGTCTGTGCACTGAAGGGTTAGGCATTTATTGTAGTCTTCACTGCCTGGGCTTACTTGTAACCGTCCTTCTTGGCAAGGCTCCCCAGATATTCAAAAGGACTTGGGTGTTGTGATCTAAGCTGTATCTGCGTTAGTGGGCACCCCAAACCCAGTAATGCTTTGGTTTTTGCAGTGTCATAGAGGTACCACCTTGATGGTCTTAGACAAGATGTGGGAGAATTCTCTGGATTACTAGCCAGACTCTTGTTCGTTTACCTTACTTGCTCTTAAACATAGAATCTCTCTGTCTGTTCTGAGCCAACTAAAGCTGGGGGTGGAGTGACATAAGCACCTCTGTGGCCACCACCACTATGACTGCATTGGGCCACATTGCAGGGTCTTGCCCAAGGCCTGCTATAACCACTGCCTGGCTATTGCCTATGTTTGCTCAAGGCCCTGGGGCTCTACAATCCGCATGTGGCAAAGCCAGCCAGGCCTTTGTCATTCCCTTCAGGGGAGTGAGGTTCCCTAAGCCCCAGGTGGGTCCAGAAGTCAGTGACTGGAGTTGGCGACTGGAGTCAGTGGCTAGAGTCAAAAACCATAGAAGTCTAAGTGGGGTTCTATTGTAGTGTAGCTGAGCTGGCAATCAAACCACAGGACACAGTTCTTCCTACTCTTTCTTTTGCATTCCAAAGGCAGAGGAGCCTCACCCTGTAGCTACCACCATCCCCAGACCATGAGGGGTACTGCCAGATTACTGCTGATGTTCCCTTAAGACCCAAGGTCTCTTAAGTCAGCTTTGGCAGGTCCAGAAATATTGTCCAAGAGACAAGTCCTGAGATCGGGGACCCCAAGAGCTTGCTTGTTGCTCTACTCCTCTGTGGCAGTGCTGGTACCTGAGGCACAAGACGAAGTCTCCTTTACTTTTTCCTCTGCTTTTTTCAAGCAGAAGGAGTTTGCCCTGTAGCCACCACAGCTAGTTATGTGCTGAGTATCACCTGAAGCCAGCAAACCTCAGAGGTTCACCCTAGGCCCTCGATGTGGTACCTGGGTATCACTGCTGGTTATTCAGGGTCCAAGGGCTCTTCAGTTAGCAGGTGACGAATGCTGACAGAAGTTGGTTCTTTCCTTCAAGGCGGTGGACTCCCTTCTGGCGCAAGGTGTGTCTAGAAATGTCTGGGAGTCAGGGCCTGGAACCAGGGCCTCATGACTCTGATCAGTGACCTATACTACTGTGGCTGGCCTGGTATCCTAGATGTAAGACACAGTCCTCCCCAGTCTTCCCTCACTTCTGCTCAAGCAGAAGGAAAGGGTCTCTTTTGGAGCCTAGATCTGTGAAGCCTGTGTTTAGGGGAGAGGTGATGCCAGCACTCTCTTGGCTGCCCCAGCTGGTGTCTAAATATGTTGCACCTGCACTGTACCCCTACCCCCTGCCTTGCCCCCCGACCTCCACCTCAGTTCACTGTCTTGGGCCTAGTTCAGCACTATGGCTCACCTAAGAGTTGCAGTCCTTACATCCTAGACTGCCTTTCAAGATTACTTGGAGACCTGGAGAGCTGTAGTCCTTGGTAGTGAGGTTTGCAGGCACCAAGTTTGGACTGTTGGGATTGGCAATTCCCCTCTGGCCAGGGCTGGTTTAAATGCACCTTCTGTGGCTGAGCACCAACTGAGTTTGATTTGGTTTTCCTTTCTGCTCTAACAGGGCATCATTGAGTTCACTACCTCACAATTGCTGTGTTTCTCCCTCCCTCAGTGCCCAGAGGTGCTCTGGGCACCATGCTGCTGCTGCCAGAGATGGGGGAGGG
Source organism: Theropithecus gelada (assembly GCF_003255815.1). Classification (NCBI taxonomy): domain Eukaryota; kingdom Metazoa; phylum Chordata; class Mammalia; order Primates; family Cercopithecidae; genus Theropithecus; species Theropithecus gelada. The sequence continues at coordinate 47,232,810 of NC_037689.1, forward strand.
GTGGCATCCACAATTCAGGAATGTTTTTGTGTCTATTCAGTGCCTCTTTCAGCGATATGAAGTTCAAACCTGGTACTATAAGTGCTCACTTGATTTTTGGATCTTATAAAGCTGTTTTTTTTTTTTGTTTTTTTTTGTTTTTTTTTTCTGTGTAGATTATTGCTATCTTGGCGATCCTGTGGGGAGGATCATTGGTGGAGCTTTCTATACCACCATGTTGCTCCCTCTGCTCCCTTGATTTTTGTATGTTGATTTTGTATCATACAACTTTACTGAGTTTATCAGATTTAAGAGTTTTTTGGTGGAATCTTTAGGTTTTTCTTAATACAAGATCATGTCATCTGCAAAAAGGGATAATTTGACTTCTTCTTTTCTAATTTGGATGCTTTTTATTTGTTTGTCTTGCCTGATTGCTCTGGCTAGGACTTCTAGTAGTATGTTTAATCGAAATTTTGAAAGTGAACATCCGCCTATAATCCCAGCACTTTGGGAGGCTGAGGTGGGCGGATCACTTGAGGTCCAGAGTTCGAGACCAGCCTGGCCAACACAATGAAACCTAGTCTCTACTAAAAATACAAAAATCAGCTGGGTGTGGTGGTGCACACCTGTAATCCCAGCTACTCCGGAGGCTGAGGCAGGAGAATTGCTTGAACCCAGGAGGTGGAGGTTGCAGTGAGCCGAGATCGCGCCACTGCACTCCAGCCTGGGTGTTAGAGTGAGACTCCATCTAAAAAAAAAAAAAAAAAAGAAAAAAGAAAAAAAAAAGTGGACAACCTTTTTCTAGATCTTAGAGGATAGGCTTTCAGCTTTCTTCTAAACTGTATCTCTGTAGTATCAGTGTAATGTGTCTGTTTTTGTTGCTGATTTTATTTGTCTAGGTCTTCTCTCTTTGGTTAGCCTAGCTAGGAGTTTATTGATTTTGTTTATATTTTCTTTTTTTTTTTTTTTTTTTTTTTTGAGACAGAGTCTGGCTCTGTCGGCCGGGCTGGAGTGCAGTGGCCGGATCTCAGCTCACTGCAACCTCCGCCTCCCGGGTTTACGCCATTCTCCTGCCTCAGCCTCCCGAGTAGCTGGGACTACAGGCGCCCGCCACCTCGCCCGGCTAGTTTTTTGTATTTTTTAGTAGAGACGGGGTTTCACCGTGTTAGCCAGGATGGTCTCGATCTTCTGACCTGGTGATCCGCCCGTCTCGGCCTCCCAAAGTGCTAGGATTACAGGCTTGAGCCACCGCGCCCGGCCTTTTGTTTATATTTTCAAAAAATCAACTTTTTGTTTCTTTGATCTTTAGTTTTTTTTTTGTTTTTTTGGTTTTTGTTTTTTTTTTGAGACAGAGTCTTGCTCTGTTGCCCAGGCTGGAGTGCAGTGGTGCAATCTCAACTCACTGAAACCTCCGCCTTCTGGGTTCAAGTGATTCTCCTGCCTCAGCCTCCCAAGTAGCTGGGACTACAGGCATGTGCCACCACGCCTGGCTAATTTTTCATATTTTTAGTGGAGACAGAGTTTCACTGTGTTAGCCAGGATGGTCTCAATCTCCTGACCTTGTGATCCCCCTGCCTCATCCTCCCAAAGTGCTGAGATTACAGGTGTGAGCCACCGTGCCTGGCCTTGTGGTGTTTTTTAGTCTGTTTTATTTAGTCCTGCTCTGATCTTTGTTACTTCTTTTCTTCTCCTAATTTTGTTTTTTTCTTGCTTTTCTAGTTCCTTGAGGTACCTCTTAGATTGTGCATTAGAAATCTTTCTATTTTTTTTGATGTGGGCATTTGTTGCTATAAACTTTCCTTTGAACACTGCTTTTGCATTTTCACCCATAGGTTTAGGTATGTTGTGTTTTGATTCTCATTTGTTTTGAGAAATTTTTTTATTTCCTCCTTAGTTTTTTTCCTGACCCAGTAGTCATTCTGCACGTGTGGTACAGCAGTCGCCTCTTCTAATTGTTTGAATTTGCTTTTAGAAGGGAGTACTTTTTCCTGAAGCTGTATCTGTGTAGTTGGTTGGGCAGGGTGCTTTAGCTTTGATTCTGGGTTCATGCAGTAGCATAGTCTTCATATGATTTCTTCAGCTGTAAACAGACTCAGTAGTGTTGGTAATTTCCTTGGGGGATTAGGGTATGCTTGTTAGTAGAGGCTGTGATAAACTTTTGCTGGGGATAGGGAGGCCAGGTGGTCCAGTCCTTTGGTCCTAGTTGTGGTGGTGGCAGGCCAACCATGCTTGTCCTTGAGCCTCAGGGCAACATATACTGGCACCAGTGTTAATAGGCCTGGGTGGGCTGATTCTTGAGCCTCTAGGCAGCTTGTTTGGGTGCTGGGAATGGCAGAGGTGGGCTAGGTGGGTTGGTGGGTCCTTAGGCCCCTGGTCAGTGGGCATGGTTTGGGCAATGGCAGTAGCAGTGGTGGGACCCTGTGACTCCCAAGTGATCTTTGCTCATGTTGGTAGTGGCTATGACAGGCTAGATGGGCCAGTCCCCATGTCCACAAGTGGTGGGTGCAGGTGGGTGCCAGCTGTACTGGTAGCAGCAGGTTTGGTGGGCCTATCCTTAGGCTTCTGGGCTGACTGCTCAGGTGCTGACAGTGATGGAAGGGGCGGGCAATCCCCAGACGCTAGATAACATGCTTGAGCGTGGGGGGATGGGTGGAGCCAGGCCGGGGAGTCCTGTCCTCAGGTCCCCTAGTGGTGTGTGGGAGCATTGGCTGTGGTAGGCCAGAGCAGAGTGAGCCCAAGGCCTCTGGCAGAATGCTTAAGTGGGAGAAGCAGTGGCTGCACTGTGGCCCTGCTGTTGCAGAGAGTGAAGTTGCTTTTAGTGGCAGCAGTTGTAAACACGTGGCTAGGGAGTGCTTGCTTCAGCCCCAGGTGGTGTGTATAAACAAGGTAGCCTTTCTTCAGTGCACTTTTAAATGTGTGACAGCCCTGTTATTAGGGTGGCAGGTTTACTGCTAATGGTTCATGCTTCAGCCCTGGCAACAGCAGCCGGCAGTGATACCTGCATGTGGGCAATGCCAGTGGGGCTCCAGGGATGTGGTGATGCAGGGACTATTGGGCCCCAGAGCAGGATGTAGTCTGCTGGGGGCTTGTCTCTCAAAACGGTGCCTTGCTGCAGCTGCACAGGACTTGGGGTATGTGTGGAACCTGGCATGAGCTCCCCCTTTAGAGTAATGCAGTTTGCACAGTGTCCAGGCAGCTCACTATATTAACCTCATAGCCTGCATGTGTTGAGGGTTTTCATGTGGCTAAGATTGCAGAAGTCCAAGGTGGGAATGTGGACCACAGTGGTGGGGAGGTCACTCACTTACCCTTTCCCCAGATTGTGGAGCCTCTCCAGGCTCACAGCTGATTCCAGCCTAGCAGGTTGCCTTGCTTCCCTCTTCTTCCTTGCTTTAGGCATTTCTTTGTTATTTCCCTGTTGAATTCTAGTATTTTCTCTTAGGCGATCTATTTGATGTGTGACTATCTGCTGCTATTTTGGTTCTTCTTTGTGGAGGAAAGGAGTATCAGATATCTCTAGTCAGCCATCTTGAAGCCCCTCTGAGATAAGTAAGTTTAAGACTTAGGAGATCCAGGATTCTAAGGCCAGGGGGTAAAATGGTTAAATAATATGAAGATGAAGAACCCACAGATGTGAGCAGAGAGCAAAGTGGGTAGATTATAAAGCAGATGTTGAACCATTGATGATGCTGGGTTATTGTTTCTGCCACATGTGGGAGTGAACCACAGGTATCCAGTCTGCATACTCCCCTTAACCCGTGCTTGTCTTCTTCCTCAAATGTTCCCTTTTTGTTTATACATATATTTTCACAGAAGCAGAGACACTCAACGCAACAACCCTAGGAAGGATTAATACTTCTATTCCCCATATTTGGCAGTATTCTATAGAGTGGAAATTGAAATCTCTCCCAAGACTGACTCTAGGCAGCATATTGAAAATTGAATATTGATATTCATATCATTGAACACCAGACATCTGTACCAGAAAAGCTTGACATTATTGTTCTCCCAGCCTTACTGCCTTAGGTTGTCCTGTCTCTTGTTTTTTTAAGAGCTGGATGTCTGTACAGAGAATGTTATTTATCATATTACTGTGATCAATATTATCATCAGACATATAAACACCTAAATGAATCAACTGGAAGATGCATTTAAAGATGTATATTTTGTAAAACTTTGCGATACATATTTTTTCATTTTATACTTTATCATCCTGAAACAACATGTCACAATCCATCAGTAAACTGATTCTGCACTGTATTAATGTTTTGTTTTATAAAGTGAAGTTTATCTTGTGTGATTCTGTTTGGCAGCCATTTTTATTAAGGAGAGATGTCACCTTTCATGTATGTTTGTCTATAGTTTGTCCAGATCTGTGCCAGGTAGTGTGAAGGGATACAATACACTGTTCTTGGAGGATTGCAGTCTAGTTGGGGAGAAATAATAGATGCTGGAGGCAGCTAGATTTAGTACCATAGGTTTTAAACATTAATTATACACTGTCATATCATTTTTAATCATTTTGTGGGTGTTGGAGGCAGTGTATGAACTGGACAAACACTGAAGTATCTGTGGAAATTTTCTCGTGGAACTTTGATGTAAATAACTTGGGACAAGGGAGAAGTTCTTAGGATGGAAGAACTAAAAAGAAAACACATAAAGAAAAATATGTGTGTTTACGGAGGAAGCAAGTGAGAAAGTAATGGCAGAAGGGGTAGAAGAGAAAGGATTTGAGAGCCTGGATGTCATAAAGAGTTTCAGCGCAAGTTCAGTGGGAAGGAGGGTGAGGTGAGGAGAGAGAAAGTTTAATTTAAAGGAAGTATTTTGTTGTTCAGGATAAAATCCTGAGAGAAACAGTGATTTGTATTGAGGAAGTCCAAGCTCACATTTATAAGCTCACATTACAAGCTCAAATGTTACAAGCTCACATTTCCTTCATGGCTAGCTCACAGGTTTACCTCCTTTAACATATCTTCAGATCAAGCTCTGGATGTTCCCTTTTTCTGAATGGTGTTTATGTTTGAGTGTACATTGACTTAGCATCCAGTGATTTAAAGTATGTTTATTTCGGCTGGGTGCGGTGGCTAGTGCCTGTAATCCCAGCACTTTGGGAGGCCGAGGCAGATGGATCACCTGATGTCAGGAGTTCCACACCAGCTGGCCAACGTGGCGAAACCCCGTCTCTACTAAAGATACAAAAGTAGCCAGGTGCAATCCCAGCTACTGGGGAGGCTGAGGCAGGAGAATCGCTTGAACCTGGAAGGCGGAGGTTGCAATGAGCTGAGATCGCACCATTGCACTCCAGCCAGGGCAACAAGAGTGAAACTCTGTCTCGGAAAAAAAAAAAAAAAAAAAAAGTTTATTTCATCTCTCCAAATATATTTAAGGATTATATGTTCTATTTTAAGTACAGCAGACTACTATTGAAATTTGATTCAGAAAACTGATTTAGAAGCCATCTGGTCCAGTATCTTCCTCTGTAGTGGCTACTGATCTCTACCCAGAATGGTGTCTCTTCCACAGTTTGGGTGTCTTTGTGATTTTCAAAGCCTCCACTTGTGATTTTCTTTAGAGGAAAGGCCTTGGGCTACTAGTCACTTTGTCCAGACATAGAGAGCTGGAAGCGCCTGGGAGTTTAGTGTTACCGTCTCCAGCCCTGTCCTTGTACCAACCAATGACTGACAGGTGTGAGTATGAAAGCACAACTCCTTTGACTCAAGTTGGGACAGTGTTGAGGCTAGGCTTTATATGTGTGATCCAGATCCTGATCAGGCTCAGGCTGGGACTTCAGCTGAAATCACACCCTTGTTTGGCTTTCTCTCTCTCTGTCTTCCCTCCCCGTCACCCACACTCTCTCGGTTCTTTCTTTACTTAATAAACCAGTTGCACATGAATCCTCATCTTAAGGTTCATTGAGATTACTGACCTACAACATCCTCATTTTACTATGGGGAAACTGAGGCCTACTGTGGTTCACCCATTTGTCTAGTCATGCAGAGCCTAATTTTCAATCCAAATCTCTTGATTTCCATTTCTATGCTCTTTTAGCTTCTCCTTAGTAGTTCTATGTATTCAGTAGACATAGAATAATTGTCTATTGAGTTGGTGAATAAATGATGAATGCACAGGCATTTTACTGGATACTGGAGGTATGAATTTAAGATGTAATTCTTACTCTCCAGAAACTTAAAAACAAGAGAAGGGATATGACTAATATTTATTAAACCAAATAAGAAGGCAAGTTGCTATTAGATTTAGAAGAACAAGGGACAGACAGAGAATGCATGATTAGAGAAGGCAGAGAGAGAGAGAGAGAGAGAGAGAGAGAGTCAGCTTCAAAAACAGTGTAGCATCTGCATTGCGGCTGAGAATGGTTAAATTTAAACAAAATTTGTTTCAAAGTTGTTGGCATTTTAAAACCTGGTATAGCTTTGTGTCCTAATGTTTTCATCGCACTTTGGGTACATTTCCATATTATCATGAATTGGGCTTTAAAATCACTCTTTAAGAGAGACCCAGAATTTAATGGCGTATAGATATGTTGAATATATTTAACGATGCTCTTATTTTTGAATACTTAGATTTCTGATAATGGAATGACACTGCACTGAAGATCTTTGTAGGTAAATATTAGTCTACATTCTGAGATTATACATGGAGAGTAAATTACTATGTAACTACTGGGTTAGAGGGTAGAAAGTTTTTTAAGCATTTCTGAGACATATTGCCAAACTGCTTTCCAGAAAAGATTTCCAATGCTAGTACTTCACTTCTCAATGGCACATGGCTGTGGCTTCTCCAGAAGCTCTAGTCATTTGTTTATTTATTTATTAATTCATTAAATATTTGTTGAGCTCTGACTACATGGGAAACCACATGCTAAGTTGTTCTACATTATTATGTTCTACCTGATAATGTAGAATCTTTATTGAGTTTTCCTCTTCTACTCTACCTTTTTTCCTCCACTTACAATATTCATAGCCCAGAATTGAGCATAAAGTAGGTGCTCAATATGTGCTTGTTCATTGATTGAAATGTGAACAATAGTCAAATTTTGCTATTTCTGTGCCGTACCAGACCACGAACACATTGGTTTCCTTTTTCTATTATTTTCTGAGATCTAGCCAGGAATTATTTCATTATATGTTGTCCTATTATCATTGTTCATCCTATTCTTTTTCAAGGTTGCACTATCTTCTCTTATCCCTCTGAGGATATTAATGACAATTTTCAGGATTTTTTTCTTTTTCACCCTTCACACTTTCTGTTTCTCCCAGCAACTATTTTCCTGTTTGTTTTGATTTCTATCTTTAATATTAAGACTTACCTTAACCACTTAGTTTTTCTTGTCTGATTACATTCAAGGATGGGCATACATAATAATAACAGTTAACAACTATATGAAGCTTACTCTATGCCAAGCTTTGTTCTAAGAGGTTTACATTTAATTCTCACAGTAACCCCATAAAACAGGTTCTCTTATTATTTCCATTTGGTAGATTAAGTAGAAAAGGTTAATAACTTGCCAAAGGCTTCACGTCTAATAAATAGCAGAGCTAGCATTGCACCTGAGAGAGTTTGGATCCATAGTCTGTGCCTATTACCACCATGCCGTAGCGTCTGCTTACAGACTTTATGCAGAGTGGTTGCAGGTCAGGCTGGTTCTTGATGTCTTTTTATCTTGGTTTGATTAGACTTTCCTATGCAGATCCCACCTGGCAGCCAGGGTTCTGGAATCTAAAGGGGAAAGAAGGCTGAGTGTCTTAACATACAGAGCATGAATTTTCCCTTAATCCAACCCCCCTGTTTTCACTACAACACTTGCCTTTGGTTGACTGTTCAGAGGCCTGCAGGTATATCCTCACCAAAGAACATGTCTCTGATCTTTTGAAGAGGTGGAAAGGGGTCAGTGGACTGCGTGTGTTGAGTAGAGGAGGATATCTGGGAATGTAACTCTTTTTTTTTTTTTTTTTAAGTAGCTTCATTGAGATATACCGGTTTCAAAAGTAAAACTCAATGGTTTCTAGTATATTCAAAGAATTGTGGAAACACCACCACAATCAATTTTAGAACCTTTTGTTTCCCTCAAACAAAATCCTGTACCCATTAACAGACATTCCTCATGTTTGTGGGAATTGGGGTAATTCTTTGATTTCTAATACTTTTCTGTTTTGCTTGTTTTTTAGAAAAATGATAAGCACAGGTCATTTTTGTAAAAATTATAAAATCGTTATGTAAAAAGCCCAATGTCTTAAAAGTTAAAGGAGTAGGATGTCTCAAAGAGAGCATGAATAATAACATCAAATAGAAAGAAGTTGAAGGGGACAAAGATGGAAAGGGATCATTCTTCCTCCAGTTGTGGGCGCTGCATTCTGGTTTTCATTTGGCAGCTTTAATTTTGAACTCAGGGGCGGAGCAAGATGGCCGAATAGGAGCAGCTCCAGTCTTCAACTCCCAGCGTCAGCGACACAGAAGACCGGTGATTTCGGCATTTTCAACTGAGGTACTGGGTTCATCTCACTGGGGAGTGCCGGACGATCGGTACTGGTCAGCTGCTGCAGCCCGACCAGCGAGAGCTGAAGCAGGGCGAGGCATTGCCTCACCTGAGAAGCGCAAGGGGGAAGGGAATCCCTTTTCCTAGCCAGGGGAACTGAGACACACAACACCTGGAGAATCGGGTAACTCCCACCCCAATACTGCGCTTTGAGCAAACAGGCACACCAGGAGATCATATCCCACACCTGGCCGGGAGGGTCCCACACCCACGGAGCCTCCCTCATTGCTATTACAGCAGTCTGTGATCTACCGGCAAGGCAGCAGCGAGGCTGGGGGAGGGGCGCCCGCCATTGCTGAGGCTTAAGTAGGTAAACAAAGCTGCTGGGAAGCTCGAACTGGGTGGAGCTCACAGCAGCTCAAGGAAACCTGCCTGTCTCTGTAGACTCCACCTCTGGGGACAGGGCACAGCTACACAACAACAACAACAACAACAACAACAACAACAAAAAAGCAGCAGAAACCTCTGCAGACGCAAACGACTCTGTCTGACAGCTTTGAAGAGAGCAGTGGATCTCCCAACACGGAGGTTGAGATCTGAGAAGGGACAGACTCCCTGCTCAAGCGGGTCCCGGACCCCTGAGTAGCCTAACTGGGAGACATCCCCCACTAGGGGCAGTCTGACACCCCACACCTCACAGGGTGGAGTACACCCCTGAGAGGAAGCTTCCAAAGCAAGAATCAGACAGGTACACTTGCTGTTCAGAAATATTCTATCTTCTGCAGCCTCTGCTGCTGTTACCCAGGCAAACAGGGTCTGGAGTGGACCTCAAGCAATCTCCAACAGACCTACAGCTGAGGGTCCTGACTGTTAGAAGGAAAACTATCAAACAGGAAGGACACCTACACCAAAACCCCATCAGTACATCACCATCATCAAAGACCAGAGGCAGATAAAACCACAAAGATGGGGAAAAAGCAGGGCAGAAAAGCTGGAAATTCAAAAAACAAGAGCGCATCTCCCCCGGCAAAGGAGCGCAGCTCATCGCCAGCAACGGATCAAAGCTGGACGGAGAATGACTTTGACGAGATGAGAGAAGAAGGCTTCAGTCCATCAAATTTCTCAGAGCTAAAGGAGGAACTACGTACCCAGCGCAAAGAAACTAAAAATCTTGAAAAAAAAGTGGAAGAATTGACGGCTAGACTAATTAATGCAGAGAAGGTCATAAACGAAATGAAAGAGATGAAAACCATGACACGAGAAATACGTGACAAATGCACAAGCTTCAGTAACCGACTCGATCAACTGGAAGAAAGAGTATCAGCAATTGAGGATCAAATGAATGAAATGAAGCGAGAAGAGAAACCAAAAGAAAAAAGAAGAAAAAGAAATGAACAAAGCCTGCAAGAAGTATGGGATTATGTAAAAAGACCAAATCTACGTCTGATTGGGGTGCCTGAAAGTGAGGGGGAAAATGGAACCAAGTTGGAAAACACTCTTCAGGATATCATCCAGGAGAACTTCCCCAACCTAGTAGGGCAGGCCAACATTCAAATCCAGGAAATACAGAGAACGCCACAAAGATACTCCTCGAGAAGAGCAACTCCAAGACACATAATTGCCAGATTCACCAAAGTTGAAATGAAGGAAAAAATCTTAAGGGCAGCCAGAGAGAAAGGTCGGGTTACCCACAAAGGGAAGCCCATCAGACTCACAGCAGATCTCTCGGCAGAAACTCTCCAAGCCAGAAGAGAGTGGGGGCCAATATTCAACATTCTTAAAGAAAAGAATTTTAAACCCAGAATTTCATATCCAGCCAAACTAAGTTTCATAAGTGAAGGAGAAATAAAATCCTTTACAGATAAGCAAATGCTTCGAGATTTTGTCACCACTAGGCCTGCCTTACAAGAGACCCTGAAGGAAGCACTCAACATGGAAAGGAACAACCGGTACCAGCCATCTCAAAAACATGCCAAAATGTAAAGACCATCGAGGCTAGGAAGAAACTGCATCAACTAATGAGCAAAATAACCAGTTAATATCATAATGGCAGGATCAAGTTCACACATAACAATCTTAACCTTAAATGTAAATGGACTAAATGCTCCAATTAAAAGACACAGACTGGCAAACTGGATAAAGAGTCAAGACCCATCAGTCTGCTGTATTCAGGAGACCCATCTCACACGCAGAGACATACATAGGCTCAAAATAAAGGGATGGAGGAAGATTTACCAAGCAAATGGAGAACAAAAAAAAGCGGGGGTTGCAATACTAGTCTCTGATAAAACAGACTTTAAACCATCAAAGATCAAAAGAGACAAAGAAGGCCATTACATAATGGTAAAGGGATCAATTCAACAGGAAGAGCTAACTATCCTAAATATATATGCACCCAATACAGGAGCACCCAGATTCATAAAGCAAGTCCTTAGAGACTTACAAAGAGACTTAGACTCCCATACAATAATAATGGGAGACTTCAACACTCCATTGTCAACATTAGACAGATCAACGAGACAGAAAGTTAACAAGGATATCCAGGAATTGAACTCATCTCTGCAGCAAGCAGACCTAATAGACATCTATAGAACTCTCCACCCCAAATCAACAGAATATACATTCTTCTCAGCACCACATCGTACTTACTCCAAAATTGACCACGTAATTGGAAGTAAAGCACTCCTCAGCAAATGTACAAGAACAGAAATTATAACAAACTGTCTCTCAGACCACAGTGCAATCAAACTAGAACTCAGGACTAAGAAACTCAATCAAAACCGCTCAACTACATGGAAACTGAACAACCTGCTCCTGAATGACTACTGGGTACATAACGAAATGAAGGCAGAAATAAAGATGTTCTTTGAAACCAATGAGAACAAAGATACAACATACCAGAATCTCTGGGACACATTTAAAGCAGTGTGTAGAGGGAAATTTATAGCACTAAATGCCCACAAGAGAAAGCAGGAAAGATCTAAAATTGACACTCTAACATCGCAATTAAAAGAACTAGAGAAGCAAGAGCAAACACATTCGAAAGCTAGCAGAAGGCTAGAAATAACTAAGATCAGAGCAGAACTGAAGGAGATAGAGACACAAAAAACCCTCCAAAAAATCAATGAATCCAGGAGTTGGTTTTTTGAAAAGATCAACAAAATTGACAGACCACTAGCAAGACTAATAAAGAAGAAAAGAGAGAAGAATCAAATCGACGCAATTAAAAATGAAAAAGGGGATATCACCACCGACCCCACAGAAATACAAACTACTATCAGAGAATACTATAAACACCTCTACGCAAATAAACTGGAAAATCTAGAAGAAATGGATAATTTCCTGGACACTTACACTCTTCCAAGACTAAACCAGGAAGAAGTTGAATCCCTGAATAGACCAATAGCAGGCTCTGAAATTGAGGCAACAATTAATAGCCTACCAACCAAAAAAAGTCCAGGACCAGATGGATTCACAGCTGAATTCTACCAGAGATACAAGGAGGAGTTGGTACCATTCCTTCTGAAACTATTCCAATCAATAGAAAAACAGGGAATCCTCCCTAACTCATTTTATGAGGCCAACATCATCCTGATACCAAAGCCTGGCAGAGATACAACAAAAAAAGAGAATTTTAGACCAATATCCCTGATGAACATCGATGCAAAAATCCTCAATAAAATACTGGCAAACCGGATTCAGCAACACATCAAAAAGCTTATCCACCATGATCAAGTGGGCTTCATCCCTGGGATGCAAGGCTGGTTCAACATTCGCAAATCAATAAACATAATCCAGCATATAAACAGAACCAAAGACAAGAACCACATGATTATCTCAATAGATGCAGAAAAGGCTTTTGACAAAATTCAACAGCCCTTCATGCTAAAAACTCTCAATAAATTCGGTATTGATGGAACGTACCTCAAAATAATAAGAGCTATTTATGACAAACCCACAGCCAATATCATACTGAATGGGCAAAAACTGGAAAAATTCCCTTTGAAAACTGGCACAAGACAGGGATGCCCTCTCTCACCACTCCTATTCAACATAGTGTTGGAAGTTCTGGCTAGGGCAATCAGGCAAGAGAAAGAAATCAGGGGTATTCAGTTAGGAAAAGAAGAAGTCAAATTGTCCCTCTTTGCAGATGACATGATTGTATATTTAGAAAACCCCATTGTCTCAGCCCAAAATCTCCTTAAGCTGATAAGCAACTTCAGCAAAGTCTCAGGATACAAAATTAATGTGCAAAAATCACAAGCATTCTTATACACTAGTAACAGACAAACAGAGAGCCAAATCATGAATGAACTTCCATTCACAATTGCTTCAAAGAGAATCAAATACCTAGGAATCCAACTTACAAGGGATGTAAAGGACCTCTTCAAGGAGAACTACAAACCACTGCTCAGTGAAATAAAAGAGGACACAAACAAATGGAAGAACATACCATGCTCATGGATAGGAAGAATCAATATCGTGAAAATGGCCATACTGCCCAAGGTAATTTATAGATTCAATGCCATCCCCATCAAGCTACCAATGACTTTCTTCACAGAATTGGAAAAAACTGCTTTAAAGTTCATATGGAACCAAAAAAGAGCCCGCATCTCCAAGACAATCCTAAGTCAAAAGAACAAAGCTGGAGGCATCACGCTACCTGACTTCAAACTATACTACAAGGCTACAGTAACCAAAACAGCATGGTACTGGTACCAAAACAGAGATATAGACCAATGGAACAGAACAGAGTCCTCAGAAATAATACCACACATCTACAGCCATCTGATCTTTGACAAACCTGAGAGAAACAAGAAATGGGGAAAGGATTCCCTATTTAATAAATGGTGCTGGGAAAATTGGCTAGCCATAAGTAGAAAGCTGAAACTGGATCCTTTCCTTACTCCTTATACGAAAATTAATTCAAGATGGATTAGAGACTTAAATGTTAGACCTAATACCATAAAAATCCTAGAGGAAAACCTAGGTAGTACCATTCAGGACATAGGCATGGGCAAAGACTTCATGTCTAAAACACCAAAAGCAACGGCAGCAAAAGCCAAAATTGACAAATGGGATCTAATTAAACTAAAGAGCTTCTGCACAGCAAAAGAAACTACCATCAGAGTGAACAGGCAACCTACAGAATGGGAGAAAATTTTTGCAATCTACTCATCTGACAAAGGGCTAATATCCAGAACCTACAAAGAACTCCAACAAATTTACAAGAAAAAAACAAACAACCCCATCAAAAAGTGGGCAAAGGATATGAATAGACATTTCTCAAAAGAAGACATTCATACAGCCAACAAACACATGAAAAAATGCTCATCATCACTGGCCATCAGAGAAATGCAAATCAAAACCACAATGAGATACCATCTCACACCAGTTAGAATGGCGATCATTAAAAAGTCAGGAAACAACAGGTGCTGGAGAGGATGTGGAGAAATAGGAACACTTTTACACTGTTGGTGGGATTGTAAACTAGTTCAACCATTATGGAAAACAGTATGGCGATTCCTCAAGGATCTAGAACTAGATGTACCATATGACCCAGCCATCCCATTACTGGGTATATACCCAAAGGATTCTAAATTATGCTGCTATAAAGACACATGCACACGTATGTTTATTGCAGCACTATTCACAATAGCAAAGACTTGGAATCAACCCAAATGTCCATCAGTGACAGATTGGATTAAGAAAATGTGGCATATATACACCATGGAATACTATGCAGCCATAAAAAAGGATGAGTTTGTGTCCTTTGTAGGGACATGGATGCAGCTGGAATCCATCATTCTTAGCAAACTATCACAAGAACAGAAAACCAAACACCGCATGTTCTCACTCATAGGTGGGAACTGAACAATGAGATCACTTGGACTCGGGAAGGGGAACATCACACACCGGGGCCTATCATGGGGAGGGGGGCGGGGGGAGGGATTGCATTGGGAGTTATACCTGATGTAAATGACGAGTTGATGGGTGCAGCACACCAACAAGGCACAAGTATACATATGTAACAAACCTGCACGTTATGCACATGTACCCTACAACTTACAGTATAATAATAATAAATAAATTTAAAAAAAAAAAAAAAAAAAAAAAATTTTGAACTCAGAGGATGATGTAGTTTGGCTCTGTGTCCCCACCCAAATCTTACCTGGAATTGTCATCCCCATAATCCCCATGTGTCAAGGGTGGGACCAGGTGGAGGTAATTGAATCACGGGGGGTGGCTTCCCCCATGCTGTTCTTATGATAATGAGTGAGTCTCACGAGATCTGGTCATTTTATAAGCATCTGGCATCTCCCCTGCTTGCACTCATTCTCTCTCCTGCCACCCTGTGAAGAGGTGCCTTCCATCATGATTGTAAGTTTCCTGAGGCCTCCCCAGCCATGTGGAACCGTGAGTCAATTAAACTTCTTTTCTTTATAAATTACCCAGTCTCGGGTATTTCTTTATAGCAACATGAGGACGGACTAATACAGTAAATTGGTACCCAGAATGGGGCACTGCCATAAAGATACCCGAAAATGTGGAAGCGACTTTGGAACTGGGTAACAGGCAGAGGTTGGAACAGTTTGGAGGGCTCAGAAGAAGACAGGAAAATGTGGGAAAGTTTGGAACTTCCTAGAGACTTGGAGGGTTCAGAAGACAGGAAGATGTGGGCAAGTTTGGAACTTCCTAGAGACTGTTGAATGCCTTTGACCAAAATGCTGATAATGATAAGGACAATGAAGTCCAGGCTGAGGTCATCTCAGATGGAGATGAGGAACTTGTTGGGAACTGGAGTAGAGGTCACTCTTGCTATGTTTTAGCAAAGAGATTGGTGACATTTTGCCCCTGCCCTAGAGACCTATAGAACTTTGACCTTGAGAGAGATAATTTAGGGTATCTGGCAGAAGAAATTTCTAAGTGGCAAAGTGTTCAAGAGGAAGCAGAGCATAAAACTTTGGAAACTTTGCAGCCTGACAATGTGATAGAAAAGAAAAACCAATTTTCTGGGGAGGAATTCAAGCCAGCTGTAGGAATTTGCATAAGTAATGAGGAGCTGAATGTTAATCACCAAGACAGTGGGGAAAATGTCTCCAGGGCATGTCAGGGACCTTCAAGGCAGCCCCTACCATCACAAGCCTAGAGGCCTAGGAGAAAAAAGTGGTTTTGTGGGCCAGGCCCAGGCCCTCATACCCCCTGTTGTGTGTATCCTAGGGACTTGGTGCTCTGCGTCCCGGCCATTCCAGCTGTGGCTAAAAGGGGCTAAGATATAGCTTGGGCTGTGGCTTCAGAGGGTGCAAGCCCCAAGCCTTGGTAGCTTCCTCATGGTGTTGAGCCTGTGTGTGCACAGAAGTCAAGAATTGAGGTTTGGGAACCTCTGCCTAGATTTCAGAGGCTGTATGGAAACTCCTGGATGTCTAGGCAGAAGTTTGCTGCAGGGGCAAAGCCTTCATGGAAAACCTCTGCTAGGGCAGTGCAAGAGGGAAATGTGGGATTAGAGCCCTCACACAGAGTCCCCACTGCCTAGTGGTGCTGTGAGAAGAGGGCCACCATCCTCCAGACCCCAGAATGGTAGATCCACTGACAGCTTGCATCATGCATGTGGAAAAGCCACAGGCATTCAATGCCAGCCTGTGAAGGCAGCTGGGAGGGGGGCTGCACCCTGCAAAGCCACAGGGGCAGAGCTGCCCAAGGTTGTGGGAGCCCACCTTTTGCATCAGCATAACCTGAATGTGAGACACGGAGTCAAAGGAGACCATTTTGGAACTTTAAGGTTTAATGACTGCCCTATTGGATTTCAGACTTGCATGGGGCCTATGGCCCCTTTGTTTTGGCCAATTTCTCCCATTTGGAAAGGGCGTATTTACCCAATGCCTGTACCTCCATCATGTCTAGGAAGTAACTAACTTGCTTTTGATTTTACAGCCTCATAGGCAGAAGGGACTTGCTTTGTCTCACATGGGACTTTGGACTTGGACTTTTCAGTTAATGGTGGAATGAGTTAAGACTTTGGGGGACTGTTGGGAAAGCATGATTGTGTTTTGAAATGTGAGGACATGAGATTTGGGAGGCGCTAGGGGTGGAATGATATGGTTTGGCTGTGTCCCCACTCAAATCTCATCTTGAATTGTAGTTCTCATAATCCCCATGTGTTGTGGGAGGGACCTGGTAGGAGGTAATCGAATCATGGGGGCAGTTACCTCCATGCTGTTCTTGTGATAGTGAGTGAGTTCTCATGAGATCTGATGGTTTTTTAAGGGACTTTCCCCACCTTTGCTCTGCACTTCTCCTTGCTGCCATCATGTGAAGAAGGACGTGTTAGCTTCCCTTTCCAACACGATTGTAAGTTTCCTGAGACCCACCTAGCCCTGTGGAACTATGAGTCAATTAAACCTCTCTCCTTTATAAATTACCAGTCTTGGGTATTTCTTCATAGCAGCATGAAAACAGACTAACACACAGGGCAACAAATTTATAACATATACCATGTCATGCTTAAAAAATAATAATTAGATACATATTGATATCTCTAGAGACACATGTGCAACTCTCTCTGAGGTTAATGAGAACTGTATTTTAAAAACTAAAGCTATAATTTGGCCTAATTTCTCAGGATAGCATAAAAATCACAGAGAAAAATTTCTCACCTAAAACTCTCGGTATTGTCAATATGACAAATCTCAGTATCTAAACATGCATGTGTTGAACATACTATGTCAACAGATAAATGTTACTTGGGAGGAGAAATCTATTACTACCCATTCATGAAGCTTTCTGTGTCCCAAGGGCAGGGTGAACTGGAGTTTAATAAGAGAAGGAAATAAATGAGTACAGAGACATTTTGTTAAGCATACATTTCACCCTTTAAATTGGGCTAGTGTGTAGAATCACAACTCCCTAGTTCTGAGTCTTAGGCTTAGGAAGCAAATAATCTCATCACCTCCCAGTGGAAAGTCAAAGAGAGAAATTCCTTGCCATGTACACAGCCTGAGATCCAAATCCTTATATTGTTCACCCTGAATAATAGCAAACCAACTTCTCTCTTCTTTTCTTCCTTCCATTTTTCTTTCTTTGTTTTTCTCATGTGGGCTTCATCGCCATCTTTCCTTACAATTATAATTCCAATTCCTACACATCAGTTAAATAAGTTGTCATCTATGACAGTGCAGAAAGGGAGATGCAGGAATACCAGAATCAACTTCACTTGGGACCTTTAAGAAATACATATTGTCGGGCTTCACTCCAGACCTACTAAATCAAATCTCTGAGGTGGGGCTCAGGAATATGCATGTTTATTAGTTCTCCAGATGAGAACCAGCAGTCTATAAGACATTTGGGGTCTCTGGTGAAAATCTTTTCCTGAATAACATTGGGAGAAAATTTTCCGGTGAGTCTCTTGCATTTTTGTACATCTTGTGAGCAGAGGCACTGATTGGCCTTTGTTCTGGATTATTTTCTAAGGTATGTATATGCCAAATGGTCTTGGAAGATAGAGATTCAAAGCCTCTTGAGAGGAAGGCATATATGCTTACTGTCCAGTATAATAACTTCACCCAATAGGGCAAAGGGCAGGCATGCTAACTGCCTACTATAGAAGATTCAGATTCCCTAAGCTCGTGGTTTCTTAGCTGTGATGCACACCCACTGAAGGTGCAGTATCCACTGGGGCCCCACTTGGTCACCCTAAGGGACATGTGGGGTAAGTGAAAATTGACACAAACATGGTACTCATGCTGCTGACTGTCCTGAGAGTAACAGTCATTTGTCTCTGATCCAGGAGTCTCCTGTTCTCTGCCAGCATCTGTGAAACTATGGCAGGCTAGTTTGTCAGCTTGTAAGCAGGGTAAGAGTTCAGACTCTTCACAGTTCTTGATAAATAGTTCTTCACTGACCTGAGTGGTACAAGGCATTTTTTTTTTTTTGTTTTGGAAACCTATTGCTTTAGGTTAGGATATTCAATCTCCAGAAGTTCTCTGTTGAAATATACCAGCTGGGAAGTATGGCCTTAGCCATCTGTCTTACTTAATTTTATCAGATGAACTAGCAGGTCTTGAGAAAATGAAACACGATTTGAAAGAGTTGAGAAGCTTACATGTCTTGAACAGATGTGTGAAGGAGATGGTTAGCCTCAAAGAGATGGCCTAGAGTGGGAAAGGCCCAGAAGATACAGTTTTGTGCTCCGAAATTTTGCCTGGAGCCTGCTCTGCCAGTATCCATCTCAGCTGGACATACAATGCACAGTGATTTCCTGTAATTCCCTTCCTCATTCACAGTGAATCAAGGGCATCTGCTGGCAACACTGTGGATTCTGTTGTTTGCAAACAGCAAGTAAACATCATCCATTGTCTGAGCTTTTTGGAATGGAAGTTGTTATAACATAGGCAAAAGAAGGTTTACCATGCAGTGAGAGAAGTAGAAGAAAAACGAGCTAATAAAACTGAGAAAAGAACAATAGGGGAATTTCTGCCATTGCCAACTTGTGCTGAAGCAAAGTTGGACCAAATCCATTCTTGGGAATTCCCTCATTTTGTTTGACAAATCCACATATTAAGTGATGCACAGGTGATACAGAAATATTTATTTTAAAGCACAAATCAGATACTTAAGTTTAGAAGTACAATCTCAATGACAGAGAATGGAGCTTCAAGTTCATTGCACATTTTAACTAACTGAAGATTCACAATTAAATATAAAGACCAAAATCTTTGCATCCTAAATTGGGATATATGGTTTGAAAAATACATGCCTACTTATATAATTATTGGAAATATAAAATTGAGATAGTCCTGGGAAAGCCAGAATGGTTACTATACAGTTAAATTATACACACTTTAACAATGTTAACAGCATTAGATAAAATGTATTTAGTTTTAAAATACAGAACACAATTTATCTGTTGATTCAAGTACCTCAGGGTCATAAGAACACCAATTAAAATTTTTTTTGGAATCTTAAGCTCTTTTACTTTATATCAATTCAGGATAAATGTTTCTTCATACTTGCTGTCTGAATGATTCTCTGAGAAATGATAAAGATTTTCATTGGAAAGCTTTCTACCACATTTAAGGGGTTAGTCTCACATTCTTATTTCTGATTAGGAGTCTGTAGCACATGGATTTCCAAGGTAACCTGTATAATAATAGTAGTGATAATAATAATAGTAAAAATAATACAGGATTGATTGTCAGTGAGAATAGAGATGAAAGTATCCTGTCTACATATTCTCTCTCCATTTTGTCCACCTGTTGTCCAGCCCTACAGTAGTTACACTCACCAAACTTGGGCTTTTTGGGGGAAGTTATCAAGTAGCAAAATTCCTGACTTATTATAATTACCCTGGTGATAGTAAACATGGAAAACTTCAACAGGATCCTTCTGACTGAATTCATTCGGTCCACAGAGGACTCTACGGGAAGCCTAATAGCCCAGGAAAAAAGCTTCAGATATGTGTAAAGTTTAAAAGCAACACCTTTTATTATGTTTAAGGTTCATGAGTTTCTAAGGTTGGTATTCTGAACTTCAGAGGACTGTGGTATTTCAGAATAATGCTTAAATGTTTATGTATTTATATACACATCAATAAATTTATTCATTTGCCTAGTCAACAAATATTTATTAGATTCCTACTATGTGCAACACTTGATCGACATTAGAGACAAAAGGATTAATAAGACAAAAATTCCTGCTTCTTAGTAGCTCAAAAATTTGTCAGGAAAACAATTATATAAAGAAATTATTACTATACACAATGGTAAATGCTACAATAATAGTATAGACAAAGTTCTGTGAAACTAAAGAGAGGATGATTAATTCAGCCTAGAGGTAGGATTCACAGAGGAAGTGACATCTGATATCTGAAAAGGGAGCAATGTTCAGGATCATCCTACGAAGTGTAAATTACTCCTTCTTGTAGCAGCAGGAGTAAAAGTAGCAAGAATATCAAGAGTAGCTATTAGTTACAGGGCATTTACTAACTGCCAGGCAAAACACTAAACAATGGATATGGATTATCTTCTCATATCTACCAACCAAAATACTAAATCTTGTTATTACCATTTTTCAGAGGAACAGACCAAAACTTTAGGAAGTGAAATAATCTGCCCAAGATTACAGAGATAGGAAACAGGACATTTTTGATGAATGAGTGAATAAAATCATACATATTAATAAATCTAGAATTGAATTATCTAACCATCAAATTATAATATCCTAAGAGAGATTATGTGAGTGGTATAACATTGTCTAAACAACTGTCATGCCATAAGCAATTTCAACTTTCCTTTGGAAGGAATCAGGAGCTCTTCATCCTGGTCTTCCTTCAGGAAAGTTAGCATTTAGCATTATAAAGCATTCATTTCTATCCATTACACCAACTTCTCCTCACAAGGCCCTAATCTCTTGCATGGGATGAAGACACCTTCACTTACCTACATTGCTCAAATAAAAATAGGCTTTGTTCTCTTGGACCTGAATATCACTTTTCTACTTTTGAGAATAGGGTTTTGAATGTAAATAACCCCTCTTGTTTGCACATAGGCTAGTTCCATAAACATTATAAAATGGCCACTTCCTATTTCCTTACTTTGTAAATTTCATTCCTGGCAGTATTACATTTTTACAACTCATATTTCATTAAATGTTTGGTTATGTCCCATGTACCTCATTCAGTAGACATATGTTGAACTCTTAGATTGTCACGTCTATTATAATTCTCTTTTGTTCTTTAAAATAACTTTCTGGGATGTGTATCTTGTTTACTGTGTGGGATACCTGGGCTTGGTCAGTTTGGCGTATGGTTCAAGGTCACATTTGTCCAAGGTCATAGAGTCAGCAGAGCAAATATGAGAATTCAACTACTTTGACACCATGTCTCTTGTTTGTTCCACAAGACCAGAGGGTTTCTTTATAAATGGATGAAACTATCCCTCCTGTGGCATGGTCAACATAAAACTGGAACACATTAAACAATTCAAGATAGGCAATATCTTACTGTGTCAAAAGGATTGGCTTAGCAAAGAAGTGTTATAGGGGTGAAGTGAATGTGGGATATAGTAATCTAGGATTGAATTTGACTAGGGGAGTGGAATGAGAGGAAAAGGGAGGCTTGCTTGACTGGAGGAAAAGCATCAGCAAATATGTTGAGTTGTGGCTAAGCATGTGATCTGGGGACAAATAAGAAATCTTCCTAATGTAAATCATTGGAATTATTTCATAGATAAGTTTTTCAATGCTTTTAGCATTGCCTTGAATACTTTCTGGACTAAGATGGCATGCAAATAACCAAACAAAGCCTATAATGGAAACCTGAAGACATTTAAAAAGTCGTGTTAATGTGCAGAAAACCAGGATGTTGCTACTTGATTGACAGTTGACTATGTACATATAAAAACACAGAGTTATGGACTTAATGCAGGTTAAGCAAGGTGTATTTGATGGCATGTATACATCATAAAATATGATCTTACCTTGTTTTTAATTCTATCTTGGTGAATACAAGCATATTAAATATTCCACTTGCAATCATTTTTCTCAGCAGTTCATCCATTGACATGCACACACACGCATGTGAGCAGATGTTTTCTAGTACCTTTGGCAGAAGAATTTAGTGCCTTGTACACATCACACCTGCCATGTCATGCTTATTGATTGAGTGATTCAGCTCACTGAAAGGTACTGGGTTAGATATTAATTTTAAAATGAAAGCCTTCACATCTGCTAATGCCTGCCAGTCTCTGGAGTGAATGTGCCATTGAAGCCAACGGAAGTGGGCAGAAGCAGCCTTCATGGGTAGGGCTGTCAAGTTATTTTGAGTCTACTGAATTACCTTTATTG
This sequence comes from Theropithecus gelada, assembly GCF_003255815.1. Classification (NCBI taxonomy): domain Eukaryota; kingdom Metazoa; phylum Chordata; class Mammalia; order Primates; family Cercopithecidae; genus Theropithecus; species Theropithecus gelada. Next base: position 47,255,122 of record NC_037689.1, read on the forward strand.
TTGCCCCATACTTATAGGCAGACCTCTCCTTCCATTAAACTCCTTCACTCACAGTACTTCTGAAAATAGCTCTGGTGGTTTGGAACTGGTCTTCCTGGATTTTCACGCAAATGGAATATTTGTGGTAGTTGAGTGATAAATGGTGAGATAATGGTGTTTTACAGGCAGTGAAATGACAAGGTCAGTTTTAATTAAGCTGAGATCAACCTCAGTCTGTATTGCACACTTCTGATTAGGTTATTTCAAATTAACATAAGTTTTTGGAGACTTCGCTGAAGTCAGTGGTGTTAAACACCAGCTGTGCTGGCAGAGAAGCGTGGGATATGAGAAGGAGATAGCATTCACATTGAAATTAGCACTTGGCACAATATAATTCTCTGATTGCAAACTATGTGGAGTTGCCTGTGCTAATTGGTTGATTTTATTTGAAGCAGATGTTGTTAGCTTTCCCACTAATGATCTGGAGAGAAATTCTTTTGAAAGACATGCCATGTTAGGATCTCTGCAGTATAATAAGCTAATTACAACTTTAAGTACTTGCAGTAATTAGCACAATGTGTATAAAGTGTTCCTGATCTTTTCACCCTGCCGCATTATTGTCAGGGCAGCTTGAAAAACAAAAAGGAATGCTAGCTGGATTGAGTCTCCCTGGTCTAGCCTCTTCGTTTCCCAGACTTCTGCACTAAAGAGATAATGAACTCGACTTAAATCCTTCTCTTTCAAGCATGCCAAAAAAGGTTTAGGACCAACCCCCACCCTACAACGCCCAAAAAATGGAGAGTGAAATTTGCCAAACTAAATGTTGCTTCAAACACATATGCCTTTAAGAGGCAGTGAAGTCTTCAAACATTAGCAAACCGAGACCGTTAGCATATTTATTTCATGTTCACTTATTTTATTGTTTACCAATTTGGTCCAGGGATCAAACCTATATTTTATTTGGGAACATTATACCATCACACCTCCAAGTTAAACCTCTAACTTTCCTGTATAGATATCTTCAAGTGTTTCTGTAAGCCTAAAATTCAGTCTCTCCATACTTTTAGACACCAAGTCATTACAGATACATATTTTGCTTATGCTAATTATGAGAGTGAAGACATGGGAGTAGATGTGGCTCCCCACATCTTCCTATGTGAGAAAAATGGAGAAAAAAATGAATGGGGAAGAAAATAAGTGATAGAGACAAATTCTTTTTTATTATTATTATTATACTTTAAGTTCTAGGGTACATGTGCACAACGTGCAGGTTTGTTACATATGTATACATGTGCCATGTTGGTGTGCTGTACCCATTAACTCATCATTTACATTAGGTATGTCTCCTAATGCTATCCTTCCCCCCTCCCCACTCCCCACAATAGGACCCTGTGTGTGATGTTCCCCTTCCTGTGTCCAAGTGATCTCATTGTTCAATTCCCACCTATGAGTGAGAACATGCGGTATTTGGTTTTCTGTTCTTGCGATAGTTTGCTGAGAATGATGGTTTCCAGCTGCATAGCAAGCAAAGTCCACAAAGGGTAAGTAAGTGCTATTGTAGAAGTGAATCTTGACAGTTGAGGCTGATGACTACAATTCTAGTACCTCTAAAAAGAGGCTAAGCTGATCAGTAGAAAATAATTTAAAGTAAAATGTCACAATTTCAATAATTCTTTGTGACCTTTTAAAGGTAGTTTGAAATTTGGAATTTGAAGACCTAATATTCAAGACAGACATTTAAGAGTAAAAACGCAGTCATTCATAACAAAGTCTACTGGAACAGGTGAATGTATCGAGCTTTTATATTTTCTCATGACTTCTTTGGTTTCAAGATAGTTCTGGAAGAGGCAGAGACTGGACAAATTCTCTTTTTAAAGTACCTTAGAAGATGTGGGCTGGCTCATGCCCCTTGGCTCTGATTTCCAAAAGTAGGCAGCCTGATCTCATATTCTGAACTGCTTGCAGAAACATGGTAGAAAATTCTCTTATTTGCATCTCTTGTGCTGTTGTGTCTTTGGTTGTTCTGGAATGGAAAGCTGGGATTTCTGTGGTTGCTGGATTTATATCTATTTGTAGAATTTCTCGAGGTAAAAACGAGACTTCTGATAACTTCAACTGGTTATATCTTAAAGCGAGGAGGAGTCAAAAATATCACACTTATTTTAGAAAAGCAAAGATAGGGCTGATAGAGATTTGCCCTCTCAAATTATTAAAAGAAAGGAAGGTTGTAGGTTTGAGGGGGATCCCAATACTTGAAACATTCTTTGTAAATAAACACTTTATGGTTATGAAAATTTATTGATACAAGTAATGAAAATTAAGCAGAAAATACTTTGTGTTTTCTTACATCTACAGAGCTTCAAATGCTCAATGGAACTCAATAAGAAGAGTAATTATGTTCAAGCAAAACATTCAAAGATAGAGTTTAGACCTAGCGCTGACATTTTACGCCTGAGAACGTGTCTGCCATGTGTTAGGCATGTGATAAATGGTGAATGGATGAATGTGTTTTGGTTAAAAGTTAATAACGAATTCTCTGTCACTTCCATGAGGTTTGGTGTATTTCCACACCTCTGGAAGTATCATGAATGGAAACTACTCAAAGTGCCATATATCATTATTTGTCTAAACAGTCTCAAGAGGCTTATGGTGCTTTAGTATGAAAGATTAAAGGCACACACTGAACATTTGGAGTTTTGACATCTAGCATCCTTATTGATATAATTTAAAAGTTTTATTTGGATACAGAAAGGATTCACCCACCTGGTAATGGAGCATCTGTTAGAGTAACATACACTTGTTTGACAGTAAACTAATAGATTTACATTGTTTTGTCAATAAGAATCCTTTGATGTTGTTTTTGTTTACTTAAACTCAAAGTTTCTATAACTTACTCTTAATATAATAACTTGGTCATAGAATTATAAACTAGATTCCTAATGGTATTTTTTTGTTCTCACTATAAATAGTCTGCACTTTCCTAAGTTTGAGAAAACTAGAAGTTGTCAAGCTATTGCTTGATGCTTGAGATATAATACTATATGTGATGAATATTATATTAGATATTATGTTAGATATAAAAGTATGTATAACATATATATACCATGATATATTATGCTATAAATTATCATATAAGTTTTTAATATTCATCTGTGTACATATCTGTTATCTTTCAAGAGAGGTCACTGTTGAAAAGACTATAACCAAATGATAACTTTTATAATCTTATTATGTTCTGATAACAGTTATTTGGAAAGAGTTAATAGCTAATCCATTATTTTTTTTCTCTATACTTTTTCTTGAAAAGAAAATAGTCTGACATACAGAAAGACAAACTAACTTTTTAAACCTTTTAGCTTTCTACGGCTGAAAAATTTTCCTAAAGCGAAGGTCCCCAGCTTTCTGGGGAATCAGCACATTGAGAGATGACCTTTTGTAATGCATCTGCCCACTGCCAGTCCTCTCTGTTCCAACACGGCACTCTTGTGTCCTGTCAGGGTCTGATGAAGCATGCAATCCCATGTGCCTTCTTCCTGAGATGCCAGCAGAAATAATCATTTCTTTTACTTCCAAATGTGCAAAGTGGGGATAAGAGACCCTTCTTTGATTGTTGGAAAAAATTAAAAACTATAGATTTTTACATCAAAGAACTGGGGTTTGATCTTTAGAGCATACAGCAATTACATTTGAAAATCTCTTTTATATAAGATTAAAAAAATTCAATCTCATGCCTTCATTTTTGTATGCCATAGATTTCTGGACTAGGGGTAAATAATATCATTTTGAAGAACAGATCTTTTCTCCATTTTCCAATACATGTTTCTTTTACCATAAAAAGCTTGAAAAACAAACTCCCTGAGGTACCAGAAGCAGGAGCAAGCAGGGTGGTTTGGCTGCAGACCAGAGCAGCACAATGGGTTTCTGCTTCCTTTCTGTTCATCGCTTCCCCTGTCCCTCCAAAGCACACACAAAGCTCTGCATGACTCTCTGGTTTCAGGCTCCAGTTTGGCAATTTTTTCCACTGTGTGTTGGGAAGAAATTGAAATGCAAAATTATATCCTCTGAAACAATCATATTGTTTTGGGAGCATAGGAAGAAGGAGAGATATAGGGATGAAGTTTTTTTCTTAAGAAGGGGGTTGGGAGGCTGCTATGAGCCACAATACCCATTGTTTGCTGCTCTATGAACCTTTCAGATTTTTTTATAGCTCTTACTTAATTTTGCAAAAGAGTATCTTAACCACTGAGAAAATTGTGCAGAGGAAGAAAATTTCTTCCTGATGAGGGATTATGCTCAGCAGAGATGCAGTAGTGTACTGTGTCGCTTGCTTCTGTTTGCTATTTTCTCTCCTCTGGGCACACCTCATTTCACATATACAACCAGTAAGTCATTGGGTTCAGAGTTTAGCAGACCCAGAAGTGCAGAAGGGGTGATTTCAGTTCTAGCCATGGCAGGTAATGGAGCTGGGAAAGAAGGCTTCAATATTGCTTCAAGAAAGTTGAAAATGACTAATGTGGTGACTAACAGTAATATCTAAAACAAAAGTATAGCTCTGCACTACAGTAAGAATGAGTGACCTTGGCTTGGAGGAAGAGTCAAGAGGGCGGAGGAATATTTAGGAGAAACAAATAGACCTATAATGTTGGTATTTAAATGCAATTTACTCACTCGCTTCAGCAGATAACATCTTAATATGTATGTCATCTGTGGGCAGAGCCTGAAGAATTATAAGTATTTGTTTAATTTGAAAAAGAGCAGTTTTATTAAACACTACAGTCATCTAAGTAAAATTTTAAAATAAATCTCTTTATCTCTCATAAAGTATTTTGTGCCTACAGATTTATTTACTTATTTTATAGGGTTTATGTTTTAAAGCAGTTTTAGGTTCACAGCAAAATTGAGTGGAAGGCACAGAGGTTTTCCAATGACTCCTTGCCCCCACATGCAGACTCTCCCACTGTCAACACTCGCGACTGGAGTGGTACATTTGTTACAGCTGATGAAGCTATATTAATGCATCATTATCACCCAAAGCTCACAGTTTACATTGGGGTTCACTCTTGGGTTATACGTTTTATGGGTTTAGACAAATGCATGACATGTATCCACCATTATAGTATCACACCCAATATTTTCACTGCCCTAAACATCTTCTGTGCAGCAATGGTTGCCTCAACATCAACTATGCTTCTTCAAATGCTGGAGCCAAGGGAACTGTGTTCCTTAAGTCTGGATATGCTCCCACCCAAGTGCCTGCCCCTATGTTATAGGTTTGCAATGTAGATATCAAATGAGCTAGATATGATATAAAAATCCCTATGGACCCACATTTTTCTATGATTCTGTCTAGTGTCAGGCCTTCTATGAGACGAAATAGACTCATTATTTGGATGTATCAATGTTTTGCTCTGTTTTCCTGGAAACTTACTTCAGTGAAACCGTGTCATCTCTAGTATAAGAATTAACGTTTTACGACTATCAGTTTAGAGCAGGCATTCTTATTAGAGATTCAAAGATGAAAATTTTTAATAATTGTTGATACTTTGTTAATGTAATGTGCATAATTATGGGAATAGGGTCAGTCCATAACTTTTCCTCAACATTTATGCATTAAGAAGCATAGTATTTGATTCTGATAATAAATCTGAGACAAAGGTAAATTTTCAGTACTATTTTATACCTGACTTCACTGAGGTTCATCAAAATGTAGTCACAAGTCACAGGTATTTAAGCCGGTTACTTTTCTCTAGGTGATCAAGCTTACTACTTTCATTGTTTGTTTTTTCACCTAAAAAGAATTTTTATTTTATTCAGGTTTGTTGAGGTATAATTTATATGCAATAAAATTCACCAATTGCAAGTGTATAATTGATAAGATGGATTTTGACCATGAAGTTATCATTATCATAATCATATATAGACCATTTTCATGACCTCAGAAAGTTGGGTCCCTTTCCTGCCCCTGGCCGCAGGCAACCACTGATCTGATTTCTGTTGCTATAGCTTTGTTTTTTCTACAATTTCATATAAATAGAATTATTCAGCATGTGGCTTTTTGTATCTGGCTGCTTTCATTTAGCACAATGCACTGAAATTCATTCAGGTTAGTACATGTTTGTTCCTTTATATTCATATATCATATGAATATAGTGTTATTTCATCATATGAATATACCACAATTTGTTTATGTATTCATCAATCAATAGATGTTTGGGTGGTTCCCAGTTTTAAGATAGGAATAAAGCTCCTATGAACGTGTGAGTACAAGTTTTTATGTGAAAATACGTTTTCATTTCTCTTGATAAACACCTAGGAGTGGAATGCCTTGGTTATATGTTAAAGGTAGTTTTATAAGAAACTGCCAAAGTGCTTCCCAAAGTAGTTGTACTATTTTTCATTCCTAACAGCAGTTTATGGGAGTGCCAGTTGCTCCACATTTTTTTTTTTTTTTAGTTATTATTATACTTTAAGTTCTAGGGTACATGTGCACAACGTGCAGGTTTGTTACATATGTATACATGTGCCATGTTGGTGTGCTGCACCCATTAACTCGTCATTTACATTAGGTATATCTCCTAATGCTATCCCTCCCCTCTCCCCCTACCCCACGAAAGGCCCCAGTGTGTGATGTTCCCCTTCCTGTGTCCAAGTATTCTCACTGTTCAGTTCCCACCTATGAGTGAGAACATGCAGTGTTTGGTTTTCTGTCCTTGTGATAGTTTGCTGAGAATGATTTTTTCCAGCTTCATCCATGTCCCTTCAAAGGACATGAACTCATCCTTCTTTATGGCTGCATAGTATTCCATGGTGTAAATATTATCTTAATCCAGTCTGTCATTCATGGGCATTTGGGTTGGTTCCAACTCTTTGCTATTGTGAATAGTACTGCAATAAACATACGTGTGCATGTGTCTTTAGAGTAGCATGATTTATAATCCTTTGGGTATATAGCCAGTAATGGGATGGCTGGGTCAAATGGTATTTCTAGTTCTAGATCCTTGAGGAATCACCACACTGTCTTCCACAATGGTTGAACTAGTTTACAGTCCCACCAACAGTGTAAAAGTGTTCCTATTTCTCCACATTCTCTCAGCATCTGTTGTTTCCTGACTTTTTAATGATTGTCATTCTAACTGGTGTGAGATGGTATCTCATTGTGGTTTTGATTTGCGCTTCTCTAATGGCCAGTGATGATGAGCATTTTTTCTTATGTTTGTTGGCTGCATAAATGTCTTCTTTTGAGAACTGTCTGTTTACATCTTTTGCCCAATTTTGATGGGGTTGTTTGATTTTTTCTTGTAAATTTGTTTAAGTTCTTTGTAGATTCTGGATATTAGCCCTTTGTTAGATGGGTAGATTGTAAAATTTTTCTTCCATTCTGTAGGCTGCCTGCTCACTCTGATGGTAGTTTCTTTTGCTGTGCAGAAGCTCTTTAGTTTAATTAGATCCCATTGGTCAATTTTGGCTTTTATTGCCATTGCTTTTGGTGTTTTAGACATGAAGTCCTTGCCCATGCCTATGTCCTGAATGGTATTGCCTAGGTTTTCTTCTAGGGTTTTTAAGGTTTTAGGTCTAACATTTAAGTCTTTAATACAACTTGAATTAATTTTTGTATAAGGAGTAAGGAAGGGATCCACTTTCAGCTTTCTATGTATGGCTAGCCAGTTTTCCCAGCACCATTTATTAAATAGGGATTCCTTTCCCCATTTCTTGTTTTTGTCAGGTTTGTCAAAGATCAGATGGTTGTAGATATGTGGTATTATTTCTGAGGGCTCTGCTCTGTTCCATTGGTCTATATCTCTGTTTTGATACCAGTAACATGCTGTTTTGGTACCAGTACCATGCTGTTTTGGTTACTGTAGCCTTGTAGTATAGTTTGAAGTCAGGTAGCGTGATGCCTCTAGCTTTGTTCTTTTGGCTTAGGATTGTCTTGACAATGCGGACTCTTTTTTGTTTCCATATGAACTTTAAAGTAGTTTTTTCCAATTCTGTGAAGAAATTCATTGGTAGCTTGATGGGGATGGCATTGAATCTATAAATTACCTTGGGCAGTATGGCCATTTTCATGATATTGATTCTTCCTATCCATGAGCATGGAATGTTGTTCCATTTGTTTGTGTCCTCTTTTATTTCGTTGAGCAGTGGTTTGTAGTTCTCCTTGAAGAGGTCCTTCACATCCCTTGTAAGTTGGATTCCTAGGTATATTTATTCCTAGGTATATTCTGTTGATTTGGGGTGGAGAGTTCTTTAGATGTCTATTAGGTCCGCTTGGGGCAAAGGTGAGTTCAATTCCTGGATATCCTTGTTAATTTTCTGTCTCGTGGATCTGTCTAATGTTGACAATGGGGTGTTAAAGTCTCCCATTATTATTGTGTGGGATTCTAAGTCTCTTTGTAGGTCTCTAAGAACTTGCTTTATGAATCTGGGTGCTCCTGTATTGGGTGCATATATATTTAGGATAGTTAGCTCTTCTTGTTGAATTGATTCCTTTACCATTATGTAACGGCCTTCTTTGTCTCTTTTGATCTTTGTTGGTTTAAAGTCTATTTTATCAGAGACTAGAATTGCAACACCTGCTTTTTTGCTTTCCATTTGCTTTGTAGATCTTCCTCCATCCCTTTATTTTGAGCCTATGTGTGTGTCTGCATGTGAGATGGGTCTCCTGAATACAGCACACTGATGGGTCTTGACTCTTTATCCAATTTGCCAGTTTGTGTCTTTTAATTGGAGCATTAGCCCATTTACATTTAAGGTTAATATTGTTATGTGTGAATTTGATCCTGTCATTATGATGTTACCTGGTTATTTTGCTCGTTAGTTGATGCAGTTTCTTCCTAGCATCAGTGGTCTTTACAATTTGGCATGTTTTTGCAGTGGCTGGTACTGATTCTTCCTTTTTATGTTTAGTGCTTCCTTCAGGAGCTCTTGTAAGGCAGGCCTGCTGGTGACAAAATCTCTAAGCATTTGCTTGTCTGTAAAGGATTTTATTTCTCCTTCACTTATAAAGCTTAGTTTGGCTGGATATGAAATTCCTGGTTGAAAATTCTTTTCTTTAAGAATATAGAATATTGACCCCCACTCTCTTCTTGCTTTTAGGGTTTCTGCCATGAGATCTGCTGTAGTCTGATGGGCTTCCCTTTGTGGGTAACCCGGCCTTTCTCTCTGGCTGCCCTTAACATTTTTTCCTTCATTTCAACCTTGGTGAATCTGACAATTATGTGTCTTGGGGTTGCTCTTTTCAAGGAGTATCTTTGTGGCATTCTCTGTATTTCCTGAATTTGAATGTTGGCTTGCCTTGCTAGGTTGGGGAAGTTCTCCTGGATAATATCCTAAAGAGTGTTTTCCAACTTGGTTCCATTCTCCCCATCACTTTCAGGTACACCAATCAGATGTAGATTTGGTCTTTTCACATAGTCCCATATTTCTTGGAGGCTTTGTTCATTTCTTTTTACTGTTTTTTCTCTAAACTTCTCTTCTCGCTTCATTTCATTCATTTGATCTTCAATCACTGATACCCTTTCTTCCAGTTGATCAAATTGGCTACTGAAGCTTGTGCATGCATCACGTAGTTCTTGTGCCATGGTTTTCAGCTCCATCAGGTCATTTATGGAGTTCTCTATGCTGTTTATTCTAGTTAGCCATTCATCTAATCTTTTTTCAAGGTTTTTAGCTTCTTTGCAATGGGTTCGAACATCCTCCTTTAGCTCAGGGAAGTTTGATTGTCTGAAACCTTCTTCTCTCAACTTGTCAAAGTCATTCTCCATCCAGCTTTATTCTGTTGCTGGTGAGGAGCTGCGTTCCTTTGGAGGAGAAGAGGCACTCTGATTTTTAGAATTTTCAGCTTTTCTCCTCTCTCCCCATCTTTGTGGTTTTATCTACCTTTGTTCTTTGATGATAGGGATGTACAGATGGGGTTTTGGTGTGGATGTCCTTTCTGTTTGTTAGTTTTCCTTCTAACAGTCAGCACCTTCAGCTGCAGGTTTATTGGAGTTTGCTGGAGGTCCACTCCAGACACTGTTTGCCTGGGTATCACCAGCGGAGGCTGCAGAACAGCGAATATTGCAGAACAGCAAATGTTGCTCCCTGATCGTTCCTCTGGAAACTTCGTCTCAGAGAGGTACCTATCTGTGTTAGGTGTCAGTCAGCCTCTACTGGGAGGCACCTACCAGTTAGGCTACTTGGGGGTCAGGGACCCACTTGAGGAGGCAGTCTGTCTGTTCTCAGATTTCAAACTGCATGCTAAGAGAACCACTACTCTCTTCAAAGCTGTCCAACAGGGACATTTAAGTCTGCAGAAATTTCTGCTGCATTTTGTTCAGCCATGCCCTGACCCCAGAGGTGGAGTCTACAGAGGCAGGCAGGCCTCCTTGAGCTGGGTTGGGCTCCACCCAGTTGGAGCTTCCTGGCGGCTTTGTTTACCTACTCAATCCTCAGCAATGGTGGGTGCCCCTCCCCCAACCTTGCTGCTGCCTTGCAGTTTGATCTCAGACTGTTGTGCTAGCAATGAGCGAG